>NW_022437079.1:2292992-2318101 GCF_009761245.1 Sapajus apella
GAGTTTCGCTCTTGTTACCCAGGCTGGAGTGCAATGGCGCGATCTCGGCTCACCGCAACCTCCGCCTCCTGGGTTCAGGCAATTCTCCTGCCTCAGCCTCCTGAGTAGCTGGGATTATAGGCACGCACCACCATGCCCAGCTAATTTTTTGTTGTATTTTTAGTAGAGACGGGGTTTCACCATGTTGACCAGGATGGTCTCGATCTCTTGACCTCATGATCCGCCCGCCTCGGCCTCCCAAAGTGCTGGGATTACAGGCTTGAGCCACCGCACCCGGCAGAAACCAAGGCTTCCTGATCCCAGCCTGACGCCCAGTCACCTCTGCCAACAGATGCCTTGAGCATCAATAGTATAGAAAATAAGAAGTGGGCTGGGTGCATTGGCTCAAATCCTGACACCTTCAGAGGCCAAAGGGGAGGGTGGCTTGAGTCCAGGAGTTCAAGATCAGCCTGGGCAACACAGTGAGAGCTCATCTCTACAAAAAATTAAAAAATTAGCTGGGCATGTTGGCACATTCCTGTAGCCCCAGCTACTTGGGAGGCTGAGGTGGCAGGATGGCTTGAGCCTGCAAGGTTGAGGTAGCAGTGAGCCATGATTGCACCACTGCATTCCAGCCTGGGCAACAAAGCAAGACCCTGCCTCAAAAAAATACAAGTGTCGGCCGGGCACGGTGGCTCAAGCCTGTAATCCCAGCACTTTGGGAGGCCAAGGCGGGTGGATCACGAGGTCAAGAGATCGAGACCATCCTGGTCAACATGGTGAAACCCCGTCTCTACTAAAAATACAAAAAATTAGCTGGGCATGGTGGCGCATGCCTGTAATCCCAGTTACTCAGGAGGCTGAGGCAGGAGAATTGCCTGAACCCAGGAGGCGGAGGTTGCGGTGAGCCGAGATCGCGCCATTGCACTCCAGCCTGGGTAACATGAGTGAAACTCCATCTCAAAAAGAAAGAAAAAACTACGCCACATCTACAAGTGTCTGAAGACATATTTAAATAATCTTTGTCTTTATTACTTAATCATGTTCTTTGTAGAAAAGTTAGAAAATTATGCTGGGCAAGGTGGCTCGCACCTGTAATCCCAGCACATTGGGAGGCCGAGGAAGGCAAATCGCAAGGTCGGGAGTTTGAGACAAGCCTGGCAAACAGTGAAACCGTATCTGCCAAAAATACAAAAATTAGCTGGGCATTTTTTTTTTAAATTTTAGGTGGCAGGCTCCTGTAATCCCAGCTACTTGGGAGACTGAGGCAGGAGAATCGCTTGAACCCTGGAGGCGGAGGTTGCAGTGAGCCGAGATTGTGCCACTGCACTCCACCCTAGGCAACAGAGCAACACTCTGTCTCAAAAAAGAAAGAATAAACTACGCTCTGTGGACTGCTGGGTCAAAGGATCTGTGTATGTGTTTGTGTGTAGATGCTGGTCTCACTCTGTCACCCAGCCTGGCGTGCAGTGGCAAGATCTCTACTCACTGCAACTTCCGCCTCCTGGGTTCAAGCAATCCTCCCTCCTTGCCTTCCCGAGTAGCTGGGACTACAGAGGCTCGCCACCCTGCCGGGCTAATTTTTGTATTTTTTGTAAAGATGGGGATTTCATCATGTTGCCCACTTTGGTCTCTAGTGATCCTCCCACCTCGGCCTCCCATAGTGCTGGGATTACAGGCCTGAGCCACCCTCCCCGCCTAAATTTTTATATTTTTAGTAGAGACAGGGTTTCACCATGTTGACCAGGATGGTCTCGATCTCTTGACCTCGTGATCCACCCGCCTCTGCCTCCCAAAGTGCTGGGATTACAGGCTTGAGCCACCGCGCCCGGCCAAATCTTTTTTTTTTTTTGCACATATATTTTTAAAGAGACAAGGTCTTGCCATGCCGCCCACATACACTCAAACTCCTAGGCTTAAGTGATCCTCCCACCTCAGTCTCCCAAATGGCTGGGACTATAGGTGGTGCCTGTCTTGGCTCTCTCTATCTATATATATTTTTTTCCTTTTTTGAGATGGAGTTTCGCTCGTTACCCAGGCTGGAGTGCAATGGCGCAATCTCGGCTCACCGCAACCTCCGCCTCCTAGGTTCAAGCAATTCTCCTGCCTCAGCCTCCCAAGTAGCTGGGACTACAGGCATGCGCCACCATGCCCAGCTAATTTTTGTATTTTTAGTAGAGACGGGGTTTCACCACGTTGACCAGATGGTCTCGATCTCTTGACCTCACAATCCACCCGCCTCGGCCTCCCAAAGTGCTGGGATTACAGGCGTGAGCCACCGCGCCCGGCCTGGCTCTCTATATTTTTTAAGGTTTCTGATACAGTCAGATTGTTCTTGAGAAACGTTGTGAAAATTGTTATTATTATTTTTTGAGACGGAGTTTTGCTCTTGTTGTCCAGGCTGGAGTGCAATGGCACAATCTCAGCTCACCATAACCTCTGCCTCCGGGGTTCAAGTGATTCTTCTGCTTCAGCCTCTGGAGTAGCTGGGATTACAGGCATGCACTACCACGACCGGCTAATTTTGTATTTATAGTAGAGATGGGGTTTCTCCATGTTGGTCAGGCTGGTCTTGAACCCCCAACCTCAGGCAACCTGCCTGCCTCAGCCTCCCAAAATGGTGGGATTACAGGCATGAGCTACTGCACCCAGCCTGAAAATTGTTATTTCTTAAAACAAAATATTTATTTATTATTTATTTATTTTAATTTTTTTTAAGAGACGGGGTCTCGCTGTGTTGCCCAGGCTGGAGTGCAGTGGCTATTCACAGGCGCAATCCCACTACTGATCAGTACGGGAGTTTTGACCTGCTCCGTTTCCCACCTGAGCTGGTTCACCCCTCCTTAGGCAACCTGGTAGTCCCCCACTCCCAGGAGGTCACCATATTGATGCTGAACTTAGTGCGGACTTCGGATCGGCATAGCACACTACAGCCCAGAACTCCTGGACTCAAGTGATCCTCCAGCCTCAGCCTCCCGAGTAGCGGGACTACAGGCACGGGCCACCGCACCAGGCTTCAACATATTTCTATATGAAGACCAGTCCTTTTTAAAAATTATTATTTTCTTCTTCTTCTTCTTCTTTCTTTGAGAAAAGGTCTGGCTCTGTTGTCCAGGCTGAAGTGCTGTGGTGTGATCATGGCCCATTGCTCACTGCAGCCTCAACTTCCTGGGCTCAAGCGATCCTCCCACCTCAGCCTCTGAGGTAGCTGGGACTATAGGTGTGCATCACCAGGCCTGGCTAATTTATTTTAATTAAATTAATTAATTAATTCTCTGAAGATTCCAGAAGGATAATTTTTTATTTTCTGTAGAGACAGAGTCTTGCCATGTGGCCCAGGTTGGTCTCCAATTTTTTTGTTGTTGTTGCAGAAAAGTGATTTATTTAGGCAGAGAGAGAAAAAGGAGGAGAAAGAAACAGCTAGCTTTCACACTGAATGAGAGAAAGAAAAGCCGCTCTCACACTGAGTGAGAAACGTTCCCAGAGAGAGAAAACCAGAGAAGGAAAACTCCCCTCACACTGAGTAAGAGAATCCAGAAAGATGGAATCCAGGAGAGGAAAGACAGCTTCCACACTGGGTGGAAGGGGACCCCAGTGGGGAAATCCAGGAGGGGAAAGAGAGCTCCCACTATGTGGGAGGGGATTCCAGAGAGCTGGAAATCCTGGTCTCCAATTCTTGCCCTGAAGCTATCCTCCTGCCTTGGCCTCCCACAGTGCTGGGATTCCAGGTATGAGCCACTGTGCCCAGCCAGTCCTTCTTCACCTGCAAAGCTGCTCTCTTCAACATGACACTCACCTTTGGGAAACCCAAGGGTGTAGGAAGAAGAGCCCAGAGAGGCCTGATTCACTCCTCCATGTCCCCAGGCATGAAGATACCATTAAGACAAGACTGGGCGCGGTGGCCCACACCTGTAATCCCAGCACTTTGGGAGGCCGAGGTGGACAGATCATCTGAGGTGGGGAGTTCGAGACCAGCCTGACCAACATGGAGAAACCCTGTCTCTACTAAAAATACAAAAAAATTAGCCAGGTGTGGTGGCGTATGCCTATAATCCCAGCTACTCAAGAGGCTGAGGCAGGAGAATTGCCTAAACATGGGAGGCGGAGGTTGCAGTGAGCAGAGATCATGCCACCGCACTCCAGCCTAGGCAACAAAAGCGAAACTCCGTCTCAAAAAAAAAAAAAAAAGACAAGACCTAGGCAAATGGTGGCTCATACCCAGAATCCCAGCATGTTGGTGAGAGGCGGGAGGATTGCTGAGGCCAAGACTTTGAGAGTTTGAGACCGGCCTGAGCAACATATGGAGATCCCCCCAAGCTCTACCAAAATAATAAGACTCCCACCCCACGTAACAAGACTATGGGATAGAAGAGAAACTGGTCCAGATATTGATGGACAGATTTTTTTGTTGTGGCATGTGTTTGTACATCTCACCTCCAGCCCTCTAAACGGACTCTGTCAAGTCGGCTTCATTTCCAAGTTAGACATGACTATTACGACTTTTGTAAGTAGCTGTTCATGAAGGGCTTCATTTACACCATCACATTTAATCCGCACATGCACCCAGGAAGTAGGCACACATAAGAAAACTGAGTTTTGGAAAGATCAAGGAACTTATCTCAAGGGACATGGCTGGTAAATAACCTATTTGAGATTCAAATCCAGGTCTGACTCTAAAACTTGTATTAGACACACACACATACGTACTCAACGTGTGTGTGTGTGTGTGTGTGTGTGTGTGTGTATATATATATATATATATAATTTTTTTTTTTTTGAGAGACGGAGTTTCGCTCTTGTTACCCAGGCTGGAGTACAATGGCGCGATCTCGGCTCATCGCAACCTCCGCCTCCTAGGTTCAGGCAATTCTCCTGCCTCAGCCTCCTGAGTAGCTGGGATTACAGGCACGGACCACCATGCCCAGCTAATTTTTTGTATTTTTAGTAGAGACAGGGTTTCACCATGTTGACCAGGATGGTCTCGATCTCTTGACCTGGTGATCCACCCGCCTCGGCCTCCCAAAGTGCTGGGATTACAGGCTTGAGCCACCGTGCCCGGCCTATATATAATTTTTTTTGAGACAGAGTCTCACTCTGTTGCCAAGGCTGGAGGGCAATGGCGCGATCTCGGCTCATTGCAACCTGCACCTCCCAGGTTCAATCAATTCTCCTGCCTCAGCCTCCCAAGTAGCTGGTATCACAGGTGCCTGCCATCACACCCAGCTAATTTTTTGTATTTTTAGTAGGGACAGCGTTTCACCATGTTGGCCGGGCTGGTCTTGAGCTCCTGACCTCAGGTGATCTGCCGGCCTTGGCCTTCCAAAGTGCTGCAATTACAGGCGTGAGCCACCGCGCCCGGCCACAATTGATAAACGTGCAGCTCTGACTGCTGCACCAACTGGCCATCAATGGGTTATTCTCCCTCCCTCCTCTCTCCCTTCTCAGGAGCCTCCCTATTCCCTGAGACACAGGATGTTGCAATCAGGCCAATAATAACCCTATAATGGTCTCTAAGTGTTCACTTAAAAGCAAGAGTTCCACATCTCTCACTTTAAATCAAAAGCTACAAATGATCAGGCTTAGTGAAGAAGGCATGTTGAAAGCCAAAACAGGCTGAAAAACTAGGCTGCTTGAGCCAGTTAGCCAAGTTGTGAAGACAAAGGAAAAGTCCTTAAAGTAAATTAAAGGCGCTACTGCAGTGAGCACACTAGCAAGTCTGGGTGTGGTGGCCTGCACTTGAAATCCCAGCACTTCGTGGTGCCCAGGTGGGCAGAATGCTTAAGCCCAGGAGTTCGAGACCAGCCTGGCCAATGTGGCCAAACCCCATTGCTACCAGAAGTACAAAAGTTAGCAAGGTCCACACGGTGGTGCACACCTGTGTTCTCAGCTACTTGGGAGGCTGAGGGAGGAGGATCACTTGAGCTGCAGTGAGCCATGACTGTGCCACTGCACTCCCGCCTGGGCGACAGAGTGAAACCCTGTCTCAAAACAATTTAAAAGTTTAAAAAATTTAAAAATATCCTTTTTAAAAAAAATTTTTTTTATTTATTTTTTTTAAAGATGGGGTTTCACCATATTAGTCAGGCTGGTCTCGAACTCCTGACCTCAGGTGATCTGCCCACCTCAGCCTCCCAAAGTGCTGGGATTACAGGTGTAAGCCACCGCACCTGGCCTATTTTTTTTTTTTTTTTTTTTCGAGACAGAGTCTGGCTCTGTCACCCAGGCTGGCGTGTGATGGTGTGATCTTGGCTCACTGCAACCTCCGCCTCCTGGCTTCAAGCGATTCTCCTGCCTCTGCCTCCCAAGTAGCTGGGATTACAGGTGCATGCCACTACGCCTGGCTAATTTTTGTGATATATACATATTTTTAAGAGATAATATGATTGCTGACTTAATAGACCACAGGATAGTATGAACATACCTTTTTTTTTTGAGATGGAGTTTCGCTCTTGTTTCCTAGGCTGGAAGGCAGTGACAAGATCTTGGCTTATTGCAACCTCCGCCTCCCAGGTTCAAGCAACTCTCCTGCCTCAGCCCCCTGAGTAACTGATATTACAGGTGTGCCTTACCAAGCCTAGCTAATTTTTATATTTTTAGTAAAGATGGGATTTCACCATGTTGGTCAGGATGGTCTCGATTTCACGCTGTCACCTAGACTGGAGTGCAGTGGTGTGATCATAGCTCACTGCAGGCTTGAACCCCTGGGCTCAATGATCCTCCTGCCTCAGCCTCCCAAACTGTTAGGATTACAGGTTGGAGCCACTGTGCCCAGCCAAACTGACCCTTTCTATGTCACCTTACATAGCTCTACTTCATTCTTTTAAATAGCTGCATAGTCATCTATTCTCTGGATAGACCACAATGTATTTTATACACACACGGGCACACTTTTTTTTAGAGACAGAGTCTTGCTAAGTTGCATAGTCTGGAGTACAGTGGCTATTCACAGAACCACCCTGCTACTAATCAGCACCAGAGTTTTGACCTGTGCTGTTTCACACCCAGGCTGGTTCACCTCTCCTTAGACAGCATGGTGGTCCCCCAGCTCCCAAGAGCTCGCCATATTGATGCCCAACTTAGTATGGACACCGTATAAGCATCATACGCTACAGCCCAGAACTCCTAGACTCAAGCGATCCTCCCACCTCACCCTCCTGAGTAGCTGATTACAAGGTGGCCACCACCACAATGTATCACAATGGATCACTATTGACAGACATATAGGTTATTCACATATAAGTTATTCACATCCGGTTATTCACAAAACAAATGCTCTAAATCACAGTTAAACTACAGCTGACGATTGCAAAATTTCTGGGAGAGTGCTGATATTTATTTTCCCTCCTTTAGTTCATTCTGGCAGTTTACAGCCTGATCTCAGCACTCAGGTAGGGCTGTGCAAACCTCCGTGGATGGATGACTAAGCCAGGCATGCTTGCACCCTTTCCGGGATCTATGGCTGGGGAGGCTTGTGAGTGCCTGCAGAAATGCCTGTGTGAAGGCTGGGGGGTGGGCAGGAAGAACAGGGCTGGGAAGCACGTACACATTCAATTCTGGGCTGACTGACCCTGACTCAAGGGTTCAGGCAGAGAAGTTAATGGCCTGGAAACTCCAGAGCACTCAACCAGGTCTGACTCATGACAATTATCCAGAAACGAGTCATATCACTGGTTGGTTTTCCTCCAGAGCTGCCACACAGTCTTTGGAAAGGGCCTGTGACATGAATCATTAGGATCCTGAGAAAGATGAGAGGTGTATCATTTCGGTGTCATTCGCTGGAAGACGTCTGCTTAGCCCTCATTACCTTAATATTTTGAGTGCCTGCCAAGTAGAGGGTCCATTCATGGGTGACACAGATTCCACCTGCATCCCCAGAATGATCGACTGAAAGTGTCAGACACATGTATCAGCACTTCTTCCCATTCTTTTTTTGAGATGGAGTCTTGCTCTTGTTGCCCAGGCTGGAGTGCAATGGCGTGATCTTGGCTCACTGCAACCTCTGCCTCCACGATTCTCCTGCCTTAGCCTCCCAAGTAGCTGAGATTACAGGGCACTCCCCACCATGCCTGGCTAATTTTGTATTTTTAGTAGAGACAGAATTTCCCCCTGTTGGTCAGGCTGGTCTCGAACTCCCGACCTCAGGTGATCTGCCCACCTTAGGCTCCCAAAGTGCTGAGATTACAGGCATAAGCCACCATGCCCAACTCTCATTCTTATTTTTTTTAAAGATGGGGTTTCACCATATTGGTCAGGCTGGTCTCGAACTCTTGACCTCAGGTGATCCGCCCACCTCAGCCTCCCAAAGTGCTGGGATTACAGGCATGAGCCACCGAGCCCGTCTACCCTCATTCTTTTATTTCTATTCAGTGGCCTTCCTTCCTTCCTGTTTCATGAGATTGCGTCTCACTATGTTGCCCAGGCTGGAGTGTGGTGGCTATTCACATACATAATCATGGCTTACTGCAGCCTCCAGTCCCTGGCCTCAAGCAATCCTCCCACCTCAGCCTCCTGTGTTGCTGGGACTACAGGCCCATGTCACCATTCTTGGCCTATTCAGTAGCTTTTTCAATACTTCTTCTTTTCTTTCTTTTTTTTTTTTTTTTTTTTGAGACAGAGCCTTGCCCTGTCACCCAGGCTGGAGTGCAGTGGTGTGATCTCGGCTCACTGCAACATCTGCCTCCCTATTCAAGAGATTCTCCTGCCTCAGTCTCCAGAGTAGCTGGGACTACAGGCACCTGCCACCATGCTTGGCCAAGTTTTGTGTTGTTAGTAGAGATAGGGTTTCACCATATTGGCCAGGCTGGTCTCAAACTCCTGGCCTCGTGATCCAGCCACCTTACCTCCCAAAGTGCTGGGATTACAGGTGTGAGCCACCATGCCCAGTCTCACTTCTTTTTCAAAATGAAAATGGCTTTATTGGCTGGGTGCAGTGGCTCAGCAGCTACTCAGGAGGCTGAGGTGAGAATCACTTGAACCAGGGAGGCAGAGGTTGCAGTGAGCTGAGATCGCACCATTGCACTCCAGCCTGGGAAACAAGAGCGAAACTCCATGTCAAAATTTAAAAAAAAAAAAAAAGAGAGAGAGAAAATGGCTTTATTATCTTTTTCTGATTATAAAGGAAATGCTTGCCCATTATAAAATAAAATTTCAGACAAGTATATAGCAAGGGAGTGGGCCAGGTGCAGTGGCTGATGCCTGTAATCCCAGCACTTTGGGAGGCAGAGGCAGGCAGATGACCTGTGGTTGGGAGTCTGAGACCAGCCTGACCAACATGGAGAAACCCCATCTCTACTAAAAACACAAAATTAGCCGGGCACAGTGACTCATGCTTGTAATCCCAGCACTTTGGGAGGGAGAGGTGGGCAGACCACGAGGTCAGTAGTTCAAGACCAGACTGGCCAACATGGTGAAACCCCATCTCAATAAAATAAATAAATAAATAAAATATAAAAGAAAAATACAAAATTAGCTGGGTGTGCTGGTGCATGCCTGAAAGCCCAGCTACTTGGGGGGAAAGAAGAATTGCTTGAACCTGGGAGGCGGAGGTTGCTATGAGCCGAGCTTGCACCATTGCACTCTAGCCTGGACAACAAGAGTGAAACTTCATCTCAAAAAAAAAAAAAAGGAGGGAGTGAAAAAGTCACCCATCAGGTGATTCCCAGAGATCCTGCTACTGGCATTTTGGAGCACATCCTTCCAGACTTTCTCTGTGTGTCTGCACACAACAGAGACACATATTTGTAAAGTTACCAATAAGTACAGATGTCTGCCCTCATTTGGAGGAGCTGCCCGTGTTCCATCACGAGGGTTCCTTTCATCCTCTCCTCTCTCCCCAGCTGAAGATCTAACAGAAGGCCATGGCAAGGACTTAATCATTTTTTTTTTGGACAGGGTCTGTCTCTGTGGCCCAGGCCGGAGTGTAGTGCTATGATTTTGGCTCACTGCAGCCTCAGCCTCCCAAGCTCAAACCATCCTCCCACCTCAGCCTCCCAAGTAGCTGGGATCCCAGGTGTGCACCACCACACCCAGCTAATTTGTGTATTTTTGGTAGAGATGGGGTTTTGCCATGTTGCCCAGGCTGGTCTCGAACTCCTGGGCTCAAGCAGTCCTCCCACTTTGACTCTCAAAGTTCTGGGATTACAGGCACGAGCCAACATGCCTGGCCTCCTGGCCAATAAGCTTTTTTTTTTTTTTTTTTTTTTTAAAAGATGGGAAGATGGGGTTTCACCATATTGGTCAGGCTGGTCTTGAACTCCCGACCTCAGGTGATCCACCCCCCACCCCCGTCTTGGCGTCCAAAGTGTTTGGATTACAGGTGTGAGCCACCGAGCCCTGCCTTTTTTTTTTTTTTTTTTAATTGAGATGGACTCTTACTGTGTTGCCCAGGCTGGAGTGCAATGGCAGGATCTTAGCTTACTGCAAACTTCACCTCCTGGGTTCAAGTGATTCTCCTGCCTCAGCCTCCTGAGTAGCTGGGATTACAGGTACATGCCACCACACGTGGCTAATTTTTGCATTTTTAGTAGAGATGGGGTTTCATCCTGTTGGCCAGGCCTGTCTTGAACTCCTGACCTCAGGTGATCCACCTGCCTGGACTCCCAAAGCGCGGGGTTACAGGCATGAGCCACCGTGCCTGGCCCAGACAAGATTTTAATGAGCTTACTAAAGGCATCTAAAGATGGCGTTATGGTTTTAACAATTTAGCTGCGAAGAACTCCAGTGAGTTCACATGCATATGAGTCTGGTGGGAGGAACATGTACTTGGGGGCAGACCAGCTGAGCTCTAGACTTCTCTTTGCCGTTTTCCTACATGGGCCAGCCAGTCCCCTCACCTCTCTGAACCTCATCTGCAGTTGAATATGTGAAACCGGGTGTGAAGTACTATGTACTGTGTAGAATAGGAAGTACTATGTGCTAGGTACTATATAGAGGGATCGCTGGGATTCTGTGGCAGAATAGGGCAGAGACTTTGATTTCTCAGTCCAGGAAGAAGGCAAGAATTTTAGTTTCCCTGGAAGAGACCTAAAGGTAAGTCTCATCACATACATCCAAGAGCCCTAGAAACGTTGAGAGCTCAAAAGCACTTCAGAGATCAGAGGAGTCCCCACTAATGCAGTAATTGTAAACATGTGTCCATGGACAACATGGCCTAATTGAGAGATGGGATCGATGTGTGCATCTTAGGCATTCTATGTCTGGCTTGAGGTCCTGGAGCTTCCTGAGACTCATAGTTCTCTTCCTGGTTCTGCCCCAGTGAGACATATGGCCGTAGGCATGTTCCTGAAGCCTCTGGGCATGCTGATTTTCTCATCTGTGAAACAGAGTTTATGACCCTGCTGTACCTGTCTCACAGAGTTACTGGGAGGTGCAAATGAGGCCCCACATGTGAAAGTGTTTTGGAAGGGGATAGTGTTTCTCACCCACAAAGCTGCCTCATGGCAGTGCCAGGCCACTGCCGCAGGGCACAAAGAAATGATGGGCACAGGTAACCCAGACCGTACTTCAAGGTGGGTCTTCCAGGGTGGGAGTCTACAGAGAGTCCGTGAGTGCCTACTGTGCCAGGCACTGCTCTGGTGCTTCTGGGGTGATACAGGGAGAAAGGACAGACAGTGTCCCTGCTTTCAGAGCTTAGCTTCTGGAGGGAGGTAGACAATAAGAAGGGACACAGGGTTGGGCGAAGTGGCTGACACCTATAATCCCAGCACTTTGGGAGACCCAGGCAGATGGATCACCAGATCAGGAGTTCAAGATCAGCCTGACCAACATAGTGAAACCCTGTCTCTACTAAAAATACAAAATTTAGCCAGGCATGGCAGCATGCACCTGTAATTCCAGCTACTAGGGAGGATGAGGCAGGAGACTCTCTTGAACCTGGGAAGCGGAGGTTGCAGTGAGCCGAGGTCATCCCACTGCACTCCAGTCTGGGTGACAGTGAGACTTCAACTAAAAAAAAAAAAAAGTTCTGTCTCTTATAGACTGTGTTGGGGACGGCGGTGAATGTTAAGGGCTTGCAAGGGCTTTATGCATGAACAGCACAACCTCCTGAACCTTCCTTTTTTTTTTTTTTTCTTTTTTTAAAAGATGGGGTTTCACCATGATGGCCAGGCTGGTCATGAACTCCTGACCTCAGGTGATCCACCCACCTCGGCCTCCCAAAGTGTTAGGATTACAGGCATGAGCCACCGCGCCTAGCCCCTCCTGAACCTGCCTAGCAGAAAGTTGAGACAGAGAGCGAGCTTGCCTAAGGTCACTTCACTGCTCCATCCTGGGGTGGCATTCAAGCCCAGGTCTCACATCCCAGGTGCAGCCTCTACACCCAAGACTGCCCCTCCAGGAGAGGTTGGGAGGGGGTTCACTGAGGCCACATGGTGGAAGGAGGACCCAGAATAGGCCCCTCTCAGCTCTCCAAGGTTTCCTGTTTCAGCCAGTGAGATCCCAGCACTGGGTTCCAGAAAGGAAGTGCATTGCCCATGCTAGGCCCTGTCTGGTGTCATGAGGCTTCGCCCTCAGCCCTCAGTTGGCAGGGGCAAGGAGGAGGGGTCAGCTCCATGAACCCAGACAGCCAAGAGCAATCTGATCCAGCAGGAAGCTGGCCTCCAGCCAGACCAAGCATTGATGGCACCTGGAGCCTTTGTTCCCTTTATTCCCGTTGCAAACTTTCCCAGCACCTGTGCTGGGCCTCAGGAGCACCTGGGCCGGGAAGGGGCTCCCACGGGATCTGGTTCTCCTGCAGCAGGGAGTGGCCAGCTCCTGATCTGAGGGAGGAGGCCTCGTGATAAAACAACAATTGCGTCCACTTACAGCGCTCACTGTGGCCAGGTGTGTCATTCCCACAACAAGCCCAGGGGCGGGTACTGTTATCCCATTTAACAGATCAGGAAGTACAAGCACAGAGAGGGAAGGTGACCTGAAGTGAAAATACTGTGGGCTTTGGAATGAGCAAACCCCAGCCCTGTTTGCCTCTGTGACCTTGGGCAAGACATGTCAGCTTCACAGAGCCTGTCATCTGATGCTGACCTCGAAGACTGCAGTGGGAATTGAATGACTGGAAATAAGCAAAGCCTCTGGCACCAAGCTCTGGATCCACATTGTCTTTGTAACCCCCTCCCACCAGAGTTCTGTGACCTTGGGCTTGTTATTACCACTGTGCGTCAGTTCCCTCCAGTAAACAGGTATAAGAATATTACCTAATAAGGCTGTTGAAAGCCTGCAGCTCTTTGGAGAGGAATAGCTCGTGCTCCTGAGACCATCCAAGGAAGATGCCATTAATATTGCCCTCTTTGCTTTCTATCAAAATAAACAAAGAAACACAAATAGAAAAACCGGTCTTAGGCTGGGCACAGTGGCTCATGCCTGTAATCCCAGCACTCTGGGAGGCCGAGGCCAGCGGGATCACAAGGTCAGGAGATCGAGACCATCCTGGCCAACATGGTGAAACCTCAACTCTACTAAATATATAAAAAATTAGCTGGGCCTGTGGCACTTGCCTGTAGACCCAGGTACTCGGGAGGCTGAGGCAGGGGAATCGCTTGAACCTGGGCGGCGGAGGTTGCAGTGAGCCGAGACCGTGCCGCTGCACTCCAGCCTGGGTGACAGAGTGAGACTCTGTCTCAAAAAATAAAAGAGAAAAAGAAAAACCGGTCTTAGAGTTATTTTCCCTTTGAGACAAAAGCCAACATTACTCACAGTTAAACCCAGAAGATTTTCTCAGAAGGAAAACCAGAAGTGACAACTCAAGTCCCAACGTGGCTACCAGGATTCTATTTCCACACCCTCAGACGGGACAAATGACCCCCGCCCCGGGAAGCAGCAGTGACAAGAGGACAAGATGGATTGTTGTAGGCACACGTAAAGTCGGGAAAGGCTGGTGTGGTGGCTCACGCCTGTAATCCCAGCACTTTGGGAGGCAGAGGTGGGTGGATCACCTGAGGTCTGGAGTTCGAGACCTCTGGCCAACATGGCGAAACCCCGTTTCTACTAAAAATATGAAAATTAGCCTGGCATGGTGGTCTGTGCCTGTAGTTCCAGCTACTCAAGAGGCTGAGGCAGGAGAACCAGAGACTCGGAGGTTGCAGTGAGTGGAGATCGTGCCACTGCACCCCAGCCTGGGCGGCAGAGCAAGACTCTGTTTAAACAACAAAAGATAGAAGAAGTCACAGACAAGGTCTTGTATCTCCACAGTGCCTGGCTACCACAGGCACTCAGTAAATGTAGGAGTAAGTGCAAAAATGACTTAATGAAGCAAAGCTTAAGTCGTTTTCGGGAACAGCAGGTCATTCAGCTGGGCTGGAGAAGAGGTCCTTTTGGAAAACGTAATGCAGAGGGAGGGGGATCGAAGCCAGATGCGGACGATCTTGCTGAAAAGCACGGTCTTTGCCTTGACCACCCCATGCAGTCCCGATGCCGGCAGGGCTGGGAGCAGCTGGCCAGGCAGCGAGGCTCCCACAGGCTCTGCGTGGCCCCATCTGTGAGTTGTGGCTGCCACGCCCAGGCTATCCGGCCTCGCCAGCCAGGCTCCGCCCAGCACCCTAACCAGCACCACAGCCACCCAAGGTCATGCCCCAGACACCACCCGCCCAGCTGGCTCCTGGGCAAAGCTGCCAGCACAGCACTTCTGCTCACTCTGTAATTTAAACATGACCTCCTCTTCAGCCTGGAGCCCTCGTGGCTTTCTGCCCCGCAGACATACACTCCGCTGCGGGGAGCTGCTGGCACAGAAGAGGTCTGGAGTCTCGTGGGAACTCCCGGACCTCGGCTACGAGGCGACTCCTCCCAGCTCCGCGAGGCTGAGGCTGGACGCGGCCCGGGCTCCTTAGTCCAGGACTAGGGAGACGACGCCCCCTTGTGGCCGGGAGCCGCCCAGCACCTTTGCCTTATTTATTTAAAGAAAATACCTTTCTGAAAAACCAAGAATATCAATAATTTAGGTTATGCAGGTTGACAGCTCAAAGAATCTCATAGCAAAGAATTTTTGAAAAATCTGTTTTGGATTTGCCAAAACCAAAGCAAACGTTTCTGACTCTAATTTCTTTTTTTTTTTTTTTGAGACGGAGTTTCGCTCTTGTTGCCCAGGCTGGAGTGCAGTGGCACAATCTCAGCTCACTGCAACCTCCACCTCCCGAATTTAAGCAATTCTCCTGCCTCAGTTTCCTGAGCAGCTAGGACTACAGGCATGCACACTACACCCAGCTAATTTTTGCATTTTTAGTAGAGATGGGCTTTCACCATGTTGGCCAGGCTGGTCTGGAACTCCTGACCTCAGATGATCCACCTGCCTCAGCCTCCCAAAGTGCTGGGATTACAGATGTGAGCCACTTCACCTGGCTTCATTTCTTTTAATGCTAAACTGTGAAGTCAGGAGGACGGGGTGTCTGAAAATTGTTTTAATTATTTGCCAGCTCCATGAAGAATCTTCCCAGCTAACTATGCTCCGTGAGGTTGCTGAACACGCCTTCTGCGTTTTCTTTTTTTCTCTTGTTGTGTGAGGGGTAATGCAATAGCCTTCTGCCTTTTTCCCCTTATTCTAAGAGCTTATGAGGGCAGTAGATCCCTAGTTCTCTGAATGAATGCAAAGGTAGAGGGCTCCTCTCTACATGTTCCTGAGCCTTACAAACAAAGCCTTTCACCTCTACAGTGTTTGTTTACAGTGGAAACATACTTCTGAGTGTCTGTGACATGAACTCATTTACAAGCATTTTGTTGGCGTTACACAATGCCCTGTGTTCGGTGCCAGTTATTTGTGGTTGTGGAGGAGGAGGAGGAGGATTCAAGAAAACCAGATTCTGATCTCAGGGGCCTGTTTCCACTTTAGACACAACATACACATATGAGACAAGTTGCAAACAATTACAAAACAGCAGCAGAGTGTCAATGAAAAATACACGTGCTGAGAGCCAGGAATCAGCGTGGGAGGAAGGCTGATGGCCGGGTGCTTACTGGAAACATGGTTAGAGAGGAGTCTGGAAGAAGGCCAGGCTCACTGATGGAGACCTTTCGGGGGCTGGACTGATGTTAAATAGGAAGCCAGCATCTACTCATCTCTGGAGATAGAACCGTTATGTCCCCCAAGGCACCATGGCCCGCCTGGCACGTACTCTCACTGGTTTGCCTTGCAAAGATTCCGCAGTCCTCTCCACCTTCTTACTCCCACCATTTGGCTGCCACAAATAGAAATCACTGCTAGGGATACCCGGTCCACCTGCACACCTCTTCCAGCTCCTAGCAGGCTTCAGACTGTACCAGGGAGCATCAGAGCACAGCTCACTAGCAACACTGCTTATGCCCTGGTCTACCCCTGCCTCTGTCTTCCAAGGGAAAAACCAAGTCCTTTGAATCCCCAGAGCCACGAGGTCCCCAGCTCATGAAGCCAGGGCTGCCACTCACTCTGCAGAGAACACCTGAGCAGCATGGCTGCAGGCCCTACTCATTGATGGGGCTGCAGCCAACTGCAGGCGACAGCTCTCCACTCTGACTGTGACTGCCCTTGAAGCTTGTCCCAGTCACGAGGTTCCGTATAGAGACCATGGATTATGAAATGCAATACCTGAAGCTGTGTAGCTTGGGGGCAGGAGGCAACTGTTTTTAACCACCTCTCAGGCCAGGAAGGTCATTAGTGAGGAATGTTGCGTGTGGGAGATTGTAATTTTTCAAAACACACACAGAAGGCCAGTTGATTCATTTATAGTGAAAAACGCAATTGCCACACAATTTGGAAAAACTCAAAGGACCTACAAAGCTGTTCAATGACTAAGAAACTCAATTAAAGACAATCAGATTGAGCAAATAGCCAAAGACATCAGGTCAAGAAAGCCCAAGGCAGCCACATTACCATGCCAAGTTCTACCTCCTTCATCTCTGCATCTGAATTCCATCAGGAGTTTATTTGTTTTGTTTTTTTTTTTCAGATGGACTCTTGCTCCGTCACCCAGGCTGGAGTGCAGTGGCATAATCTCAGCTCACTGCGACTTCCACTTCCTGGGTCCTAGCAATGTCTCAGCCTCCCAAAAAGCTGGGATTACAGGCATGCACCACCACACCCAGTTAATTTTTTTGTATTTTTAGTAGAGGCAGGGTTTCACCATATTGGTCAAGCTGGTCTCAAACTCCTGACCTCAGGTGGTCTGCCTGCCTTGGCCTCCCAAAGTGCTGGGATTACAGGTGTGAGCCACTGTGCCCAGCCATCCATCAGGACTTATTTATTTTATTTTATTTTTTTGAGACGGAGTTTCGCTCTTTTTGCCCAGGCTGGAGTGCAATGGCGCGATCTCGGCTCACCGCAACCTCCGCCTCCCATCAGGACTTTTAAACAATCAGGATACATCCCCGTCCCATGGCCATGAGGACTGAATATAACCCTAGGCAGTTGCCCACCCACTGCCTCTGGAATGGCTCACGGCCGATTCTCTGGGAGAGATTCTGCTGTCAGCAATGAGCTCAGCTTTTGGACTTGTACCTGTTTGGATTTGGCTAGCCACTGGATGACCCATTTAGATTCCGTAATCTGGCTTCTGAACAAAACAACTAGGGCCAGGTAGGATAGTTCACGCCTGTGATCCCAGCGCGCTGGGGAGCCAAGGCAGGAGGATCACTTGAGGTCAGGAGTTCGAGGCCTGGGCAACATGACGAGACCCTGTCTCTACCAAAATACAAAAAAGTAACCAGGCATGATGGTGCATGCCTGTAATCCCTGTGCTTTTGGAGGCTGAGGTGGGAGGGTTGTTTGAGTCCAGGTGTTCAAGACCAGCCTGGACACACAGTGGGACTCTGTCTCTACAAACGATTGAAAAGTTAGCCAGGTGTGATGGCGCCTGTAGTCCCAGCTACTCAGGAGGGTGAAATGGGAGGCTCCCTTGAACCCAGGAGGCTGAGGCTGCAGTCAGCAGTTATCATGATCTCAGCTCACTGCAACCTCCGCCTCCCGGGTTCAAGCAATTCTCCTGCCTCAGCCTCCCAAGTAGCCATCACGCCTGGCTAGTTTTTTTTTTTTTCTGCCCACCCTCCCCCTCCAGCTAATTTTTTTGTATTATTATTTTTTATAATGAGCCCTGCCTAAGCAGGACCTCAAAAAATCAGGTTATAAACTCATAATTGTTCCTCTCCATGGAAATCTTTAGTAAAAGGCAAAATATTTATTCGTTATGAAGAGAAACCAGAGCATTTTTCTGTATTATTAGCAGAGACAGGGTTTCTCCATATTGGCCAGGCTGGTCTTGAACTCCTGACCTCATGATCCCATGCCTCGCTCGGCCTCCCAAAGCGCTGAGATTACAGGGGTGAGTCACCACCACCCAGTTTTGCGTGACAGCCTGTGGGTCAGGGATCAAGCAGAGGATCTCACAAAGCAAAGAGCGGGGCGTGTCTTCTGCAAGCTGCCGCCACGCAGTCACAGCAACAGGCTCGGGGAGCCCTGAGAGCAGTTCTCAGTGAGGATTGGTGCCCGGTGGAAAGCCTGTGTCCCTGTTGGTGACAGTGGGGAAGAGAAAGGCCAGGGTCAGGGAAGCGGTGGCTCTTGGCCAGAAGAATATTCCACAGAGCAGAAGGCAGAAGGTTCCATTTGGTGGCCTCTCGGGGCCCATCATATAGCCAGGTGTTGTCTGACCTTGCCGTGGCTTCCGGAACCCCTTGGAAATCCAATGAAAATAAGGAACCACTTCCCAGAAAGACACATACACACATGGATTTTGCACATGAATTCAGGAGGTCTGTGTCCTCCTCGAGCCAACATTCAGGCACCCTAATCTCAAACCTCTGCTCTAGGGAGGACTACAGAAAAGCCGCTTATGGGCCTGTTCGACCTGGCTCCTGCCCGTGCAGAAACCGTTTACTGAGCAGGAGGTAAGATGCGACTGGAAGGCACAGACAGTCAGATGTCAACAGAGAAAGCCAGGAGCCTTCACACACATCTCCACAGAGCAGGAGGCTGCAGGCGCCGCGTGGCTCTGAGTACAGCTTTCCTGACAGCAGAGACGGAATGGGGACACAACATCTGTTTTGCATAATCTGCTCATTGCAGAGGCAGCCAACAGAACCTGCAGCCCCAGACACGTTTCCCCCAGCAGTGAAGCTTATCAGAGAACAGAAAAGATAGGGGGAACCATGTTTCAATGTGGATGAAACTGGCCAATATGATAAGAAAATGAAATTGTCAACATGTATGAGGAAGCTCCAGGGTTTTATGTACCCAAATTCGGGGACTCTGGTATGTAGTGACAGTGTGGTACGCATGGGGAGTTCCCTGGGTCACTCCTACACGCTCTCAGCTCCAGACTGGAAGTAGTAGAGAAGTAAGGGCTCTTGCCTATACATTGGATTATTGGTGTTTTTTGTTCGTTTGTTTAGAGAAGGGGTTTCACCATGTTGGTCAGGAGGCTGGTCTCGAACTCCTGACTTCATGATCCACCCACCTCGGCCTCCCAAAGTGCTGGGATTACAGGCGTGAGCCACCGCGCCCGGCTTTTTTTTTTGTATTTTTAGTAGAGATGGGGTTTCATAATGTTGGCCCGGCTGGTCTTGAACTCCTGACCTCAAGTGATCTGCCTGCCTGAGCCTCCCAAAGTGCTGGGATTACAGGTGTGAGCCACCACGCCCAGCTGCAAGCAGCATTTTCTTTTTTTTAAGTTGAGACAGGGTGTTGCTATCACCTAGGCTCGGCTCACTGCAGCCTCCACTTCCTGGGTTCAAGCGATTCTCATGCCTCAGTCTCCCAAGTAGCTGGATCACAGGCGCCCTCCACTGTGCCTGGCTCATTTTTGTATTTTAGTAGAGATGGGATTTTCCCTTATTGGGCAGCCTGGTCTTGAAGTCCTGACCTCAAGTGATCTGCCTGCCTCAGCCTCCCAAAGTGCTGGTATGAGCCACCACACCCAGCCTAAATTTAAAATATATATGTGTGTGTGTGTGTGTGTGTGTGCACATATATATATTTTACTTTATTTATTTTTTTAAAAAAGATGGGGTTTCACCATGATGGCCAGGCTGGTCCTGAACTCCTGACCTCAGGTGATCCACCCACCTCGGCCTCCCAAAGTGCTAGGATTACAGGCGTGAGCCACTGCACCTGGCCATAAAATATATTATTACATTAATTTCACCAGTAGTTTTCATGTTTTTACTTTTAAAAAAATGCAGCTATTTTTTTTTTTTTTTTTTTTTTGAGACAGAGTTTCACTCTTGTTACCCAGGCTGGAGTGCAATGGCGCGATCTCGGCTCACCGCAACCTCCGCCTCCTGGGTT
Source organism: Sapajus apella (assembly GCF_009761245.1). Classification (NCBI taxonomy): domain Eukaryota; kingdom Metazoa; phylum Chordata; class Mammalia; order Primates; family Cebidae; genus Sapajus; species Sapajus apella. Next base: position 2,313,205 of record NW_022437079.1, read on the forward strand.
CAGGCAATTCTCCTGCCTCAGCCTCCTGAGTAGCTGGGATTACAGGCACGCGTCACCATGCCCAGCTAATGTTTTGTATTTTTAGTAGAGACAGGGTTTCACCATGTTGACCAGGATGATCTCGATCTCTTGACCTCATGATCCACCCACCTCGGCCTCTCAAAGTGCTGGGATTACAGGCGTGAGCCACCACACCCGTCCAGCTATTGTTTAAAACTACATGCTTTTCTGCCATGGTGAAAAGCAAATTACTAAATTAAAAAATAACTACTAGGCCACGTGCAGTGGCTCATGCCTATAATCCTAGCACTTTGGGAGGCTGAGGCAGGCGGATCACTTGAGGCCAGGAGTTCGGGACCAGCCTGATTAACATGGTGAAACCCCGTCTCTACTAAAAATACAAAAATTAGCTGGGTGTGGCGGTACGCACCTGTAATCCCAGCTACGCAGGAGGCTGAGGCAGGAGAATCGCTTCAACCTGGGAGGCGGAGGTTGTAGTGAGCCAAGATCACACCACTGCACTCCAGCCCGGGCAACAGAATGATACTGCATCTCTAAAAAATAAATAAATAAGTAAAAACTACCTACGTGGCTTGCATAATGTGTTGATTTGCCAGCAGCTGCTTAGAACAAGCCTGGTGTGTACTGAGTGCAATTGTTTGCTGCTGTCGGTGCTCAGTGGCTGACACATGGTAAGTGCTTACTGAACAGGAGTTTTTGGGTTTTGGTTTTGTTTTGAAATGGAGTCTCGCTCTGTCAACCAGGCTGGAGTGCAATGGCGTGATCTCAGCTCACCCCAAGCTTCACCTCCCACGTTCAAGTGATCTTGTGCCTCGGCCTCCTGAGTAGCTGGGATTACAGGTTTGCGCCACTGTGCCTTGCTAATTTTTTGTACTTTTAGTAGAGACAGGGTTTCACCACGTTGTCCAGGCTGGTCTCAAATTACTGAGCTCAGGCAATCTGCCTGCCTCGAACTCCCAAAGTGCTAGGAATATGGGCATGAGCCACCACACCTAGCCTGTTTTGTTTTTTTTTTTTTCTTTTTTTGAGGCACAGTCTTACTTTGTCATCCAGGCTAAATGAGCGCAGTGGTGTGACGTCAGCTCACTGCAGCCTAGGTGTCCTGGGCTCACGCAGTTGTCACACCTCAGCCTTTTGAATAGCTCTAACTATAGGCATACGCCACCGTGCCCTGCGGATTTTTTTTTATATGTTTAGAGATGGGGTCTTGTTATGTTGCCCAGGCTGTTCGCAAACTCCCGAGCTCAAGCGATCCTCCCGCCTCAGCTTCCCAAAGTATTGGGATTACAGGTGAGAGCCACCGTGCCTGGCCTCGAATGGCAGTTTTGAAGGCTTCTCTCGGTCCCCTCTCTTGCCTCGGACTTGGCAATCTACACCTGGAAAGCATTGTCTGTTTCCTTCCCAGCTTGTCCTACTCACTGGCAATGAGAGCCCCAGGTATTTGCTTTTACCCTCCCAACTCCCAGCGCCTCTCCAGGGCTGCCCAGCTCCCAATGAATTTCCCAGTGAATGCAGGTGGGACTTTCTGGGTGCCCCGTCTCTCATCACCTCCCCTCTCCCACCAGCTCTGGGCCTGAGCACCTCTGTGTCCCCCGGAGTCCACCCACCTGGGTGTGGTGGTCACTCTTTGCCATGGTCACTCTCAGGTTTTCTCCTTCGGCCCCACACTCCTGAGGGTTGATCTGTGATGCTGGGGAGATGGGACGCTGCCAGGAGGGGCTACTGGCAGGCTGCCACAGAGGCCTCTGCCCTGACAAATTCACCCCTGAGACCCTGAGTCTGCCCTCAGCCTGGCAGCTGGTGGAGAGGAGATCCGGGTCTCAGCTGTGGACTCAGACTAATCAATTGCTCAGAAGGACAATATAGACACCAGATGGTGAGTTTTCAGTGCATTTAGTAGGGTGAGAACGGTTTTTGTTTGGAAACTATCTTGATCAGCCACTTTTGTTGAGGAAGGGCTGTGCTTAAACACAGGAGGAATCAAACGGCTTTACAGAGAACGCTAACCTGAACGGGGCGGGGGGGAGGAGGTGAGGGACCCCAAAAGAGAAGAGACGGGAGGATGGTCACAGAAATGAAGGAGGGAGGAGCGGGGAGAAAACGAAATACCAAAGTCAGAGCCTGGGACATGTGTGTCCCGTGAGAATTCAGTGCCGGAGACACCAACGGGATTTTTTTTTTGATACGGAGCTTTGCTCTCGTCGCCCAGGCCGCAGTGCGATGGCGCGATCTCGGCTCACCGAAACCTCCGCCTGCCAGGTGCAAGCCATTCTCCTGCCTCAGCCACCTGTAGCTGGGATTACAGTGCACATCACCGCACCAGGCTTTTTTTTTTTTTTTTGTATTTTTAGTAAAGATGGGGTTTCTCCATGTTGGCCAGGCTGGTCTCAAACTCCTGAGCTCAAGTGATCCACCTGCCTCAGCCTCCCAAAGTGCGGGGATTACAGGTGTGAGCCACTGCGCCCAGCCGCCTTTATTTTTAAATTGGCTGTTTTTGTTGTTGTTGAGTTGTGGGAGTTCTTTCTATGCTCTGGATATTAATTTTTTTTATCAGATATAGAATTTGCAGATTTTTCTTCCATTGTGTAGATTGCTTTTTCTCTCTGTTGATTGTATCCTTTAATGCACAGGAATTACACGTTTTGATGGAGTCCAGTGTCTGCACTGATACGGTTTTGGTGGTGTAATTCCAGTTGCCTATTGTTGCTTTTTTTGCCTGTGCTTTTAGTGTCATATCCAAGAAATCACTAACTCCAGTGTCATGAAGTTTCCCCTATGTTGTCTTTGAGAGTTTTATTTTTTTAATTTTTGAGACAGTCTCACTGTGTCACTCAGGGTGGAGTGCAGTGGCACAATCTTAGCTCACTGCAACCTCCGCCTCCCACATGCAAGCGATTCTCCTGCCTCAGCCTCCAGAGTAGCTGGGCCTTACAGGCACATGCCACCACACCTGGCTAATTTTTGTATTTTTAGTAGAGATAGGGTTTCATCATCTTGCCCAGGCTGGTCTTGACCTCCTGGCCTCAAGTCATCCGCCTGCCTAAGCCTCCCAAAGTGCTGGAATTATAGGCATGAGCCATGGTTCCAGGCCGAGAGTTTTATATTAATATATTTATAAGATTTTTTTTTCCTTTTTTTAAAAAGAAAGGAAGGGAAGGATATTTACAAGGTTTTTATTTAAACTTTTTTGGCCAGATGCGGTGACTCACAGCTATAATCCCAGCACTTTCGGAGGCCGAGGCACTTTTGGATCACGAGATCAAGAGATCGAGACCATCCTGGCCAACATGGTGAAACCCTGTCTCTACTATTAAAAAAAAAAAAAAAAAGAATTAAAGTTTTCAGCTTTGGCTTAAAACTGCAGAAGTTTATTCTCTTACCATTCTGGAGGCCTAAAGTTTGAAATGAGTCTTCTGGGGCTCAACTCCACGTGCTGGTAGGCCTGGTTCTTTCTGGAAGCTCCAGGGGAGACTCCAATTCCTTGCTTCTTCCATTTTCCGGTGGTTGCAGGATTCCTGGGCTTGTAGTTGCGTCACGCTGCTCTCTGCTTCTGTGGTCACATTGCCTTTTCTGTCCTCGTACCTGCCTCTACCTTCCTTTTGCAAGGACATTTGTAATTACCTTTAGCGTCTACTTGAATAAAGGAGAGTTTCTCCTTCCCGAGGTCCTTAACTTTATCCTATCTGCAAAATCCCTTTTCCCTGATGAGGTAATAGTCTCAGGCTCCAGGGATTAGACCTGGATATCTCCCAGAGAGACATCTGGCTAAGCACACCTGGCTAATTTCTGTATTTTTAGTAGAGACCGGGTTTCACCATCTTGCCCAGGATGGTCTTTACTCTTGTAAAGAGTAGCCATTGTACTTCAGCCTGGGAGTGCCTGTACTGCACTGTCTCAAAAAAAAAGAAAGAAAAGGAAATGTAGGGGAACACTCTCACATCTTACTTTGTCTCCATTTCTGAATGGAATGGCTATCTCCCAGAGATAACCAGGTCTATCAGCCTACCACACCCACGGTCTCTGGCCCTACTGGCACTAAGCTGATAGGAGTTCGTCTGAGAAGAGCCTAAAGAAAAGGGAACTGAGGGCCGGGTGCGGTGGCTCATGCCTATAATGCCAGCACTTTGGGAGGCTGAGGTGGGCAGATCATCTGAGGTCAGGAGTTAGAGACCAGCCTGACCGATATGGTGAAACCCCATCTTTAAAAAAAAAAAAAAAAAAAAAAAAAAAAAAAAGAACTTCTGGTCGGGCGTGGTGGCTCATGCCTATAATCCTAGCACTTTGGGAAGCCAAGGCAGGAGGATAACTTGAGGCCGGAGTTGGTGACCAGCTTGGAGACCAGCTTGGGCAACATAGCAAGACCCCATCTCTACCAAAAAAAAAAAAAAAAAAAAAAAGCCAGGCATAGTGGTGCATTCCTGTAGTCCCAACAACTTGGGAGGCTGAGGTAGGAGAATCGCTGAAGCTCAAGAGTTCGAGGCTGCAGTGAACTACTGCTGGTGCCACTACACTCCAGGCTAGATGACAGAGTGAGACCCTGTCTCCAGAAAAAAGAAATTGGAAAAACTGGAAAAAGCATTGCCTGTACTGAACATGTATTTTCCTTGTCATTACCTCCTGAACAATACAGCGTAACAACTATTTACATAGCATTTCGATTTATTAGGTATTATGAGGAAAGTCTAGAGATTTAAAGTATATGGGAGAAATTGATATCAGGGACTTGAGCATGTATACATTTGGGCACCCAAGGAAGATCCTGGAACCAAACCCCCCCAGATACTGAGGGCTAGCACACAGGCCTTAACTCTCCTACTGCCTGGCCCTCGGCAGGCCTGACAAGTGGATCACAGATGCTGAGGGCCCACTGCAGGGT
>NW_022437079.1:2318111-2319913 GCF_009761245.1 Sapajus apella
GCCTGACAAGTGGATCACAGATGCTGAGGGCCCACTGCAGGGTGTTTAGCACAGAGGCCTTAACTTTCTCACTGCCTGGCCCTTGGCAGGCCTGACTAGTAGATCACAGACACTGAGGGCTGACTCCATGGTGTTTAGCACACAGGCCCTAACTCTCCCGCTGCCTGGCCCTTGGCAAGCCTGACTAGGGATCACAGAACTCTTTTCAGGTGGGCTTCTAGGCAACCACGACTGATAGATCAGAACCAAAACCTGTTTCCTTTCTAATGAAACTCAGATCTAAATTACTGAACAGGCAAATCTCGTTCAAGGGAAAAGAACCAATGCGTGCAATCAATTCTATCTACGTTGACTACCGGGAGGCCAATTCTAAAAATGTATTTTCTATTTGATCTAATAAGGGGAAGCCTCAGGAGATCTTGTGGCACATCCTGTGAGAAAGTGGTATAATCACTGAGCTGGAACTGGAAGTCCTGCTCTGTTCCAGGCAAAACGACTAACTTCCTTATTCTGCATGGGGGGTTGTTATGCATGTTAAGTGATCTTAAGAAAGTGAGTGGATTATTGAGGGTTCTCTAGAGGGACAGAACAGGATAGATGTATGTGTGAAAGGGAGCTTTTTGTTTGTTTCTGAGATGGAGTCTCACTCTGTTGCCCAGGCTGGAGTGCAATGGCAGGATCTCGGCTCACTGCAAACTCCGCCTCCCGGATTCAAGCGATTCTCCTGCCTCAGCCTCCCAAGTAGCTAAGACTACAGGCACCTGCCATTACACCTGGATACATTTTGTATTTTTGTAGAGACAGCCTTTCACCATGTTGGCCAGGCTGGTCTTGAACTCCTGACCTCAGGTGATCCACACACCTCGGCCTCCCAAAGTGCTGGGATTACAGGTGTGAGCCACTGAGCCCAGCAAAAAGGGAGTTTATCAAGGAGAACTGACTCACACCATCACTGGGTGAAGTCCCATGATAGGCTGTCTGCAAGCTGAGGAGCAAGGAAGCCAGTAGTGGCTCAGCCCCCAGAACTGCAAAAGTAGGGAAGCCGACAGCACAGCCTTCAGTCTGTGGCCGAAGGCCAGAGAGCCCTTGACAAACCACTATGTTGTCCCAGAATGTAAGTCCAAGGATCCAAAGGCTGAAGAACCCCATGATGTTTGAAGGCAGGAAGCAGGGAACACGGGAGAAAGATGAAGGCTGGAAGAATCAGCACCGCATCTCCTTCCGCCCTCTTCCACCTGCTTTATTCTCATTGCCCTGGCAGCCGACGGGAGGGTGCCCACCCAGATGAAGGGTGAGTCCGCCTCTTCCGGTCCACTGACTCGAATGTTAATCTCCTCTGGCAGCATCCTCGCAGACACACCCAGAAACAATACTTTGCATCCTTCAATCCAATCAAGTTGACACTTAATATTAACCATCAAGGTGAGGGTGATAAAGCTCCATTCACGAGAAAAGTAAGAAAGAAATCCAGGCCGGGCGCGGTGGCTCAAGCCTGTAATCCCAGCACTTTGGGAGGCCGAGGCGGGTGGATCACAAGGTCAAGAGATCGAGACCATCCTGGTCAACATGGTGAAACCCCGTCTCTGCTAAAAATACAAAATATCAGCTGGGCATGGTGGCGCGTGTCTGTAGTCCCAGCTACTCAGGAGGCTGAGGCAGGAGAATTGCCTGAACCCAGGAGGCGGAGGTTGCGGTGAGCTGAGATCGCGCCATTGCACTCCAGCCTGGGCAACAAGAGCGAAACTCCGTCTCAAAAAAATAAATAAATAAATAAATAAAAATAAAAATAAAAAAATAAAAAA
>NW_022437079.1:2320013-2320278 GCF_009761245.1 Sapajus apella
CCCCCCCTCCTTTTTTTTTTTTTTGAGACAAGGTCTCACTGAGTCACCCAAGCTGGAGTACAGTGGTGCAATCACTGCTCACTGCAGCCTTGACCTCCCTGGGCTCAGGTGATTCTCCCACCTCAGCCTCCTGAGTAGCTGGGATTACAGGTGTACACCACCACACTCGGCCAATTTTTATCTTTTGTACAGATGGGTTTTTGCCATGTTGCCCAGGGTGGTCTCGAACTCCTGGGCTCAAGCAATCCTCTCACCTCAGCCTTCC
>NW_022437079.1:2320378-2330901 GCF_009761245.1 Sapajus apella
GTTATGAGCCCCCGTGCCCAGCCTTTTTTTTTTTTAATTAAAAATTTTTTTTTAGAGGCAGAGTCTCCCTATGTTGCCCAGGCTGGATGCAGTGGCTATGGAACTGGAAGTCCTGCTCTGCTCCGGGCAAAATGACTAACTTCCTTATTCTGCATGGGGCGTTGTTATGCATGTTAAGTGATCTTAAGTGAGTGGATTAGTGAGGGTTCTCTAGAGGGACAGAACAGGATAGATGTACGTGTGAAAGGGAGCTTTTCGTTTGTTTCTGAGATGGAGTCTCACTCTCTTGCCCAGGCTGGAGTGCAATGGCAGGATCTCGGCTCACTGCGACCTCCGCCTCACAGGCTCTTAGGCCCCCATCCCGCCTCATTCATAGCACACTCTCTCCTTGAGCAAACTTGTCAGACTCATGGCTTCTATTACTGCCTCTGTGCTGAGAATGTTTAGTAGTAAGCAACATGTGGAATATGCAAAATGATCACATATGAACCAAGGACACCGTGTAAAGGGAGACAGTGGAGGGAGGAAGAAAAAACACTGATGGGCCGGGCGAGGTGGCTCATGTCTGTAATCCCAACACTTTCTTTCTTTTTTTTTTTTTTTTTTTTTGGAGACAGAGTTTCACTCTTGTTACCCAGACTGGAGTGCAATGGCGCGATCTCGGCTCACCACAACCTCCGCCTCCTGGGTTCAGGCAATTCTCCTGCCACAGCCTCCTGAGTAGCTGGGATTACAGGCACGTGCCACCATGCCCAGCTAATGTTTTGTATTTTTAGTAGAGACGGGGTTTCACCATGTTGACCAGGATGGTCTCGATCTCTTGACCTCGTGATCCACCCACCTCCGCCTCCCAAGGTGCTGGGATTAGGGTCGTGAGCCACCGCGCCCGGCCTAATCCCAACACTTTCAGAGGCCGAGGCGGGCGGATCACCCAAGGTCAGGAGTTCGAGAACAGCCTGGCCAGTGTGGTAAAACCCCATCTCTATTAAAAATACCAAAAAAAAAAAAAAAAAAATAGCTGGGTGTGGTGGCTCGTGACTGTAATCTCAGCCACTTAGGAGGCTGAGTCAGGAGAATCACTTGAACCCAGGAGGTGGAGGTTGCAGTGAGCTGAGATCCTGCCACTGCACTCCCGCCTGGGCAACAAGACAGAAACTCCATCTTAAAAAAAACAATAATGTTGGCAACTCCACGCGCTGGGTGCTTGCTCTGGAATTACCCTCCTTAATCCTCATAACAACCATAAGAAGTAGGTACTATTCTTAGCCCAGGTCCGTGGATGAGAAGTCCATCTCATCTGCAAATCTACAGAGTAACAAAAAGCCAGGCGAGGTGGCTCATGCCTGTAATCCCAGCACTTTGGGAGGCCGAGGTGGGTGGATCACCTGAGGTCGGGAGTTCAAGGCCAGCCTGGCCAACATGGTGAAATCCTGTTTCTACTAAAAATACAAAATTAGCTGGGCATGGTGACAAGCACCTGTAATCCCCGCTATTTGGGAGGCTGAGGCAAGAGAACTGCTTGAACTTGGGAGGCGGAGTTGCAGTGAGCCAACATCGTTTCACTGCACTCCAGCCCTGGGTGACAGAAAAAAAAGATTAGCTGGGCATGGTAGCAGGTGCCTGTAATCCCAGCTACTTGGGAGGCCGAGGCAGGAGAAGTGTTTGAATTCAGGAGGCAGAGGTTGCAGTGAGCGAAGATCACGCCACTGCACTCCAGTCTGGACGACAAGAGCAAAACTCCATCTCAAAAAAACAAACAGGCCAGGCGCGGTGGCTCACGCCTGTAATCCTAATACTTTGGGAGGCCAAGGTGGGTGGATCACCTAAGATCAGGAGTTCAAGACCAGCCTGGCCATCATGGTGAAACCCCATCTTTAAAAAAACAAAAACCACTTGGGTTCCCCAGACAGTCCTGTTGTATGACTGTGGGCACGTTAACTTGCCACCTCAAGGCCTGGACTTCTCATCCACAGAACTGGGCTAAGAATAGTACCTATTTCATAGAGTTGGTATGAGGATCAAGGAGGATCATTCCAGAGCAAGCACCCAGCACGTGGACTTGCCCATATGATTTATGACTGTCTCTCTTGTCACTTGCAGGGGTAAAGAAGCAATGGACAGATGCAAGATTAAACTAAGAAATGGCAGTTTGGATTCAGGTTTTGGAAATACACACGGGCAGTGGACTTCTGGGGTCTGTTTGTCAAGGGCATTCCTAACTGGGGAACGCAGATGTCATGGGGCTGTGAGCCTAGGAGAGGCAGCCCCGTCTGAAGGCTGCTGCTGTCTTTCTAGCCATCTGGATGACCTTGTGGGCACCTGCTGGGGTACATTCGGCAAGTGGCTGGCCAGGATGCCCATTCTTGAAATAGCTGCCCTGCAGTGTGGGAGGTGCCGGTAGATGAATGTTAAACACTTGAAGCCTGGCAAGGAAAAGGTCACCTCTGGGGCTGTGTCCTCGGGGAGGGAATGCAATTGTCAGAGGAAGGAGTCTGAGTCCTTAAGAAGTCTGTTGGAGCTGCCCTTAGCACTGTGCAGCTGCCAGGTCCTGGGCTACGCTCCACAGGCTCCAAAGCCGGACCGGTGGCGGTAGGCGTGGTGTCTGGACCCAGATTGCACAGGCTCATGAGAGCCAATTGTTAAGTTTTCAGGAATTCTGCCAGCTGCTTCTTATATACAGTCATTATGAAAAGCTAAGTTATATAAACTTATGATGAAATTATATTAAAAGACTCAAACTCATCACCTAATTATTTTACTATATTTTACTAGTATTTATGCATTTGAGAATATTTACGTCTGTTGCATCTTTATGGTGGAAATATACAACTCTGTTCAGTGATGCCGTGTTGGTAGTTTCAAATTGGTCATGGTGGAAGTATTTACACTGAAATCAGTAAATGTTACAAGTCAGCATACACACACACACAAACACACACCCACTGGAGCTGGTTGTTAAACATTTATCAGTGCCTCACTGGACAAACTGATTTCTTTTTTTTTTTCCTTCTCCCAAGACAGCGTCTTGCTGTCACCCAGGCTGGAGGGCAGTGGTGCCATCTTAGCTCACTGCAACCTCTACCTCACCTCAGCCTCCTGAGTAGCTGGGATTACAGGTGTGCACCACCATGCCTAGCTAATTTTTGTATTTTTTTTTTTTTTTTTTTTTTGAGACGGAGTTTCACTCATGTTACCAGGCTGGAATGCAATGGCGCGATCTCGGCTCACCGCAACCTCCGCCTCCTGGGTTCAGGCAATTCTCCTGCCTCAGCCTCCTGAGTAGCTGGGATTACAGGCACGCACCACCATGCCCGGCTAATTTTTTGTATTTTTAGTAGAGACGGGGTTTCACCATGTTGACCAGGATGGTCTCGATCTCTTGACCTCGTGATCCACCCGCATCAGCCTCCCAAAGTGCTGGGATTACAGGCTTGAGCCACCGCGCCCAGCTAATTTTTGTATTTTTAATAGAGATGGGGTTTTGCCATGTTGGCCAGGCTGGTCTTGAACTCCTGACCTCAGGTGATCTGCCAGCCTTGGCCTCCCAAAGTGCTGGTATTACAGGCATGAGCCACTGTACCCGGACCAGACAAACTGATTTCTAGGAAGTTTGTTCTTAGTCATTCCTCGTGAGTTTCAGTATTAGCCATCTGCCCCAGATAAACAAGGCCTGAGTTCCAATGCAGGTTTTTGGGTCCCCCAATCCAATATCCAAGTGAGCTGCATTATATGTTCAAATCTCACTAGTCCTGCCCTGGCCAGAGATGAGAATGATGGTGGCCATCATTCCTCACTTATCACATGTTGTGTTCACCTTCAGCTGAGTTGTTTTTTTTGTTTTTTTTTGTTTTTTTTTTTTTGAGAGACACAGTTGTACTCCGCCACCCAGGCTAGAGTGCAGTGGTGCAATCTCGGCTCACTGAAACCTCCCCCCACCTAGTTCAAGCGATTCTCCTGCCTCAGCCTCCCTATTAGCTGGAATTACAGGTACATGGCACCACACCTGACTAATTTTTGTATTTTTAGTAGAGAAGGGGTTCACCATGTTGGCCAAGCTGGTCTTGAACTCCTGAGCTCAAGTGATCCACCTGTCTCAGCTGGGATTATAGGCATGAGCCACCGTGCCTGGCTAGCTGAGTATTTTTTTTTTTTTTTTTTTTTTGAGACGGAGTTTCACTCATGTTACCCAGGCTGGAGTGCAATGGCGCGATCTCGGCTCACCGCAACCTCCGCCTCCTGGGTTCAGGCAATTCTCCTGCCTCAGCCTCCTGAGTAGCTGGGATTACAGGCACGCGCCACCATGCCCAGCTAATGTTTTGCATTTTTAGTAGAGACGGGGTTTCACCATGTTGACCAGGATGGTCTCGATCTCTTGACCTCGTGATCCACCCGCCTCGGCCTCCCAAAGTGCTGGGATTACAGGCTTGAGCCACCGCGCCCGGCCCAGCTGAGTATTTTTTAACCAGCATGACATTACCATCAGGTTGGTACTAAGCTGTTGCTCTACCCATTTTACAGATGAAAAAGTGAACCACAGAGAAGTCTGGAAACTCCCAAGGCAACCAGCTAGGACAACTTGGAGACCTCAGGGAACCACTAGCTCTACAGATAAAGAGTAATCTGATCATCTGATAAGGGAATTTAATTAAGTGATTCAATTGCCACCCCTTCATGCTGCCAACCCTGACTTCAGCTTACAACCCACAGGGCATTGTTTCAGTGTGGTTTTATTGTTCTTAGTCACAGACAATAAAACCGTGGACTCAAAAAGTAGCCTATCCTAGGTTTTTAGGAGAATTTTTTTTTTTTTTTTTTTTTTAAAAAGAGTCTCACTCTGTCGCCAGGCACCAGGCTGGAGTGCAGTGGCACAATCTTGGCTCACTGCAACCTCCGCCTCCCGGGTTCAAGCAATTCTCCTGCCTCAGCCTCCCGAGTAGCTGGGACTACAGGCGCACGCCACCACACCCAGCTAATTTTTGTATTTTTAGTAGAGACGGGGTTTCACCTTGTTAGCCAGGCTGATCTAGAACTCCTGACCTCAAGTGATCCACATGCCTCAGGCTCCCAAAGTGCTGGGATTATAGACATGAGCCACCGTGCCCAGTGGTTCGTTTTCTTTCTTTCTCTCTCTCTCTCTCTCTGCCCCCCTCCCTCCTCACCCCCTCTCTCCCATCTCTCCCCTCTCTTTTTCTTTTGAGACGGGGGCTCTATCACTTTAGCCAGGATGGTCCCGAACTCCTGACCTCAAATGATCTGCCCGCCTAGGCCTCCCAAAGTGCTGGGATTACAGGCTTGAGCCACTGCGCCCTGCCTTTATTTCTTTTTTAGGAGATGGGAGTTTCACTATATTGCCCAGGCTGGTCTTAAACTCCTAAACTCAAGCAATCCTCCCACGTTGGCCTCCCAAAGTGCTGTAATTACCAGCAATGGCCCATAACATGTAACACGTAAGCATATACAATGGTAATCTGCCAATTTACAATTTTAAAATATCTTGTAAAAGAGAAAAATGCCCTAAAGTACTAAGTAACAATTGAAGGCGACAAAATAACTATTTTATCAATTCTTTTTTTTTTTTTTTTTTTTTTGAGACAGAGTCTCACTCTGTCCTCCAGGCTAAAGTACAGTGGTGCCATCTCAGCTCACTGCAACCTCCGATTCCCGGGTTCAAGCAATTCTCCTGCCTCAGCCTCCTGAGTAGCTAGGACTTCAAGCATGTGCCACCATGCCCGGCTACTTGTTCTGTATTTTAGTAAAGACAGGGTTTCACCATGTTGGCCAGGCTGGTCTTGAACTCCTGACCTCATGATCCACCCGCCGTGGCCTCCCAAAGTGCTGGGATCACAAGTGTTAGCCACCTCTCCCGCCCCACTGTGAAAGTTTTAAAAAAGCATAAAGCTTCTATACTTCAGGAAGATAGTATAGGAGTTTTTAAAAAGGCATAATTCTTCTAGAAGATACTATAGGAGAATAGCTTCACAATCTTGGGATAGGAAAAGATTTATGACATAGGACACAGAAATCACAAACATAAAAAATATGTTGGCTGAGCACGGTGGCTCACACCTGTAATCCCAGCACTTTGGGAGGCCAAGGCAGGCAGATCACCTGAGGTCAGAGGTTTGAGACCAGCCTGGCCAACATGGTGAAACCCCATCTCTACTAAAAATACAAAAATTAGCCGAGTGTGGTAGCGAATGCCTATAATCACAGCTACTTGGGAGGCTGAGACAGAAGAATCGCTTGAACCCGGGAGGTGGAGGTTGCAGTGAGCCAGGATCATGCCGCTGCACTCCAGCCTGGGGGACAGAGCAAGACGCCATCTCAAAAATAAAAAATAGAAAAATAAAGATATGTTGGCCTAAAGGAAAGAAAGTGAGGGAAATTTTGTACAAATAGAGGGTTGATTTGGTTTATTTGGGCCAAGTTGAGGACTGCAACCTGGGAGCACAGACTCAAGTTGCCCTGAATCCATGCTCCAATCGGCAGTACAGATGGGCTTTTAAAGAAAAAGAGGGGAAGCAGTCCCTAAATTGCCTACCAAGAATTTACATTAAAATAACATAAACTATTGATTGGCTATCCACTGATTTTTTCCTACCAGAAATTCCAGGACATGAAGATAAGGGGGAAAAAAAAAACACCTTTAAACAAGCCCTAGGCATGAAATGGGAGGGCATGCGGGATGTGACTGAAGTCCATACTAAGTCTCTCTGGGCCCGATACATTTGTAGACCTCACAGAGACTGTTCTGAGCTTTTTTTTTTTTTTTTTTTCCCCCTCAGGTCAGTAAGTTGGACTACATTAAGAGTTTTTGTGCATCAAAAGATGTGTTAGAAAAATAAAGCAAGCCACTGAGTGGGAGGACATTTGTAACACATACATCCAAAAAGGGGACTCCGCTGGACACCGTGGTTCACACTGATAATCCCAGCACTTTGGGAGGCTGAGGCGGGTGGATCAGAAGTTCAAAACCAGCCTGGCCAACATGGTGAAACCCCGTCTCTACTAAAAACAAAACAAAACAAATAAACAAAAAATTAGCCAGCCATGGTTATGTGCGCCTGTAGTCCCAGTTACTTGGGAGGCTGAGGCAGGAGAATCACTTGAACCTGAGAGGCAGAGGTCGCAGTGAGCTGAAATCACGCCACTGCACCCAGCCTGAGTGACAGAGCAACACTCCACCTCAATAAATAAATAAGTAAGTGAATAAGGAGACTCAGATAAAAATGTACATTGAGGCTGGGCACGGTGGCTCATGCCTGTGATTCCAGAGCTTTGGGAGGCCAAGGCAGGTGGATTACCTTAGGTCCGGAGTTCTAAACCAGCCGGGCCAACATGGCGAAACCCTGTCTCTACTAAAAATACCAAAATTAGCTGGGCGTGGTGGTGCATGTCTGTAATCCCAGGTACTTGGGAGGCTGAGGCAAGAGAATCTCTTGAACCCAGGAGACGGAGGTTACAGGGAGCCAAGATTGCACCACTGCACTCCAGCCTGGGCAAAAGAGCAAGACTCTGTCTAAAAGAAAAGAAAGAAAAAAAGTGTACATTGGGCCGGGCGCGGTGGCTCAAGCCTGTAATCCCAGCACTTTGGGAGGCCGAGGCGGGTGGATCACGAGGTCAAGAGATCGAGACTATCCTGGTCGACATGGTGAAACCCCGTCTCTACTAAAAATACAAAACATTAGCTGGGCATGGTGGTGCCTGCCTGTAATCCCAGCTACTGAGGAGGCTGAGGCAGGAGAATTGCCTGAACCCAGGAGGCGGAGGTTGCGGTGAGCCAAGATTGTGCCATTGCACTCCAGCCTGGGTAATGAGCGAAACTCCATCTCAAAACAAAAACAAAAACAAAAACAAAACAAAACAAAACAAAATCTGAAACAGGCACTTCACAAGAGACTATCCAAATGGCTAATAAGCATATGAAAAGGAATGCAATCTCATTAGTCCCCAGGGAAATGCCATTTAAAATCACACTGAGCTACCACTATATCCACCAGAACAAAGCTGAAAAAATGACAGTGCTGTTATCCACGCTGTAGAGAAACTGAAACTCTTATACTTTGCTGGTAGAATATAAATTAGACAATCCACTTGAAAAATTGGCAGTGTCTATTAAAGCTGGACACTATGTATGTGTGTGTCCTGTGACCCAGTAATTCACTCCTAAGTATTATCCCACAGAACGGTGTATATATGTACAAAAGGTAAGTGTAAGGACGGTCACGGAAGCATCATTAGTAACAGCCCCAAACTGTAAACCATCCAATGTTCATCAATAGTAGAATGTGAATAGTAGCAATAAAATGTGGCATGTTCATAAAATGCAATTTTAGATAGCAACGGAATTAGTAAATTACAGCTACATGCAAAAACATAAACAAATTAACAAAAAATATAGTAAAAAATAAAAAACAAAAAACCCCATAAATTTTATAATGTAATGTTGAGAAAAAGACATACAACAGAGTATATACTATATTTTATTTACATAAAATAAAAAATGGGCAAAATCAGTCTTTTTTTTTTGAGATGGAGTTTTGCCCTTGTTGCCCAGGCTGGAGTGCACTGGCACGATCTTGGCTCACTGAAACCTCCACCTCCTGGGTTCAAGTGATTCTCCTGCCTCAGCCTCCCAGGTAGCTGGGATTACAGTCATGCATCACCACACCCGGCTAATTTGGTATTTTTAGTAGAGATGGGGTTTCTCCATGTTGGTTAGGCTGGTCTTGAACTCCCGACCTCAGGTGATCCGCTGGCCTTGGCCTCCCAAAGTGTTGAGATTATAGGCGTGAGCCACTGCATCCCGCCCAATCATTTTAGTAGAAGTTAGGATAGTAGTTGTGACCTTTGGGGAATTTGGAAAAATAATGCCCAACAGAGCACTTACGGATGGATGGTTTCTAGGGTGCTGGTAATGTTATGTTTTCTGATCTGGGTACTGGATAGGTGAACATCCGTAAGCTGTACACCAATGATTTGTGTACTTTCCTGTATATATGTATGGATATATGATACTTCAGTAAAAAGTCAACAAAAGGAGTGTCTTAGTTCATTTGTGGTGCCATAGTACTATAGAATGGGCAGTTTACAAGGAACGAACATTTGTTTCTTACGGTTCTGGAGGCTGGGAAGTTCAAGATCAAGGCGCCTGCAGTTGTGGTGTCTGTGGAGGGCTGGAATCTGCTTCCAAGATGGCGCCTTGATGCTGCATCCTCTGGAGGGGAGGAATGCTGTGTCCTCACATGAGACAGACAGAAGGGACAGAAGAGGCAAACTTGCTCTTTCCATCCCTTTTATAAAGTTTGTAATTCAGCCCTCATGACTTAATCACTTCCTAAAGGCCTTACCACTTATACTATCTCGTTGACCACTAATTTTTTTGTTGTTGAGATGGAGTCTTGCTCTGTCTCCCAAGCTAGAGTGCAGTGGTGCAATCTTGGCTTACTGCAACCCTGCAGCCTGGATTGCATCCTGGGTTCAAGCAATTCTCCTGCCTCAGCCTCACAAGTACCTGAGATTACAGGTGTAGGCCAGGATGCCTGCCTAATTTTTTTGGTATTTTTAGTAGAAACTGGGTTTTGCCATGTTGGCCAGGTTGGTCTTGAACTCCTGACCTCAAGTTGTCTACCCACCTTGGCCTCCCAAAGTGCTGGGATTACAGGTGTGAGCCACCACACCTGGCCCAGCCATTAAGTTTTAACACATGAATTCTTTGAGACATTCAGACCATAACAGTGAGAGTAAAACAAAACAAGTTGAAACAGAGAAGCTTAAGTATTCACGGGCTTTTGTTAAAAGACCTGCTGAATGACACCTTTCAATTATTAGGAAATTGAACCTAGGAGGCAGTAATGAAATTCAAAACAATGCTGTGTAAAGGAACTGGCCTGTCTAGGTGTGGTGGTTCACGCCTGTAATCCCAGCACTTTTGGTAAACCAAAGTGGGAGGATCCCTTGAGTCTAGGGGTTCAAGACCAGCCTGGACAACATAGGAAGATCCCTGTCTCTATTTTAAAAGAAAGAAAGTGGCAAACATGTTGATAAATCTACTTGAAAAAAAAGTGAGGAGGCTTAGAATTCTCACCAGAACTAAAATATATGGACTAACAACATGAAAGATGAGAGAATTGGAGAGAAATAATGTGTTTCTCATATTTTTAAGAAGGATAAATAAAGTGATGAGTTTTAAACTTTGTAAAGTCAAGTTAAGAATTTACTTTCGGCCGGGCGCGGTGGCTCACGCCTGTAATCCCAGCACTTTGGGAGGCCGAGGCGGGCGGATCACAAGGTCAAGAGATCGAGACCATCCTGGTCAACATGGTGAAACCCCGTCTCTACTAAAAATACAAAAAATCAGCTGGGCCTGGTGGCGTGTGCCTGTAATCCCAGCTACTCAGGAGGCTAAGGCAGGAGAATTGCCTGAACCCGGGAGGCAGAGGTTGCGGTGAGCCGAGATAGCGCCATTGCACTCCAGCCTGGGTAACAAGAGCAAAACTCCATCTCAAAAAAAAAAAAAAAAA
>NW_022437079.1:2331001-2351242 GCF_009761245.1 Sapajus apella
AAAAAAAAAAAAAAAAGAATTTACGTTCTCCTTCCCTTCCCTTTTGTAAGGTCTTTTAGGCTGACTGACGCCACTGGCGCTTTGGACGCCACGGTAACCTCTGTGACCTGCATGGACGCTCCAGATGAGTTCCTGGAAAATCTGAAGTAACTGGAAGAGGAAAGAAAA
Source organism: Sapajus apella (assembly GCF_009761245.1). Taxonomy (NCBI): domain Eukaryota; kingdom Metazoa; phylum Chordata; class Mammalia; order Primates; family Cebidae; genus Sapajus; species Sapajus apella. The sequence continues at coordinate 2,331,170 of NW_022437079.1, forward strand.
GAGGAAGAAAAGATCAACCCCTGTGGTGCCTACTTTACGTTGAGACATTCTCTATTGTCCCTTAATCCTGCCTCAACTGACAAGGCCATTGGACTTTGTAACTGACCTTGGCCAACCTTTTGACTCCACACCCTACGACCCCCGCTCCCAGCTGACAAAAAAAACACCCTAAACTGTAACTTCTATAACTTTTCACTGCCTTCCCCACAACCTCTGAAACCAGCTCCTGTCCCACCACCCTCCGCTGACTCTCTTTTTGGACTTATCCCACCCCCACCCGTGTGAATAAACAGCCATGTTGCTCACACAAAGCCCTTTTCATTCAGAGTGTGAATTTTAATGCCTTTCTCTTTTTCTTTTCTTTCTTTTTTTTTTTATTTTAAAAATACTATCAGGAGAATTTCTCTTCTTTTATTTTCCTTCTGATACAGGATCTTGCTCTGTCACCCAGGCTAGAGTGCAGTGGTGTGATCACAGCTTACTGCTGCCTTGACCTTCTGAGCTCAAAGGATCCCCCTGCCTCAGCCTCCTGAGGAGCTACAGGTGTGTGCCATCACACCTGGCTAATTGTTTTTTCAATTTTGGTAGAGACAGGGTCTTGCTACATTGCCCAGGCTGGTCTCAAACTCCTGGCCTCAAGTGATCCTCCTGCCTCAGCTTCTCAAAGTGCTGGGATTATAGATGTGGACCCCCAAGTCTGAATTTAATTTCTAAACAAGTAGAAATAGAACATAAAATTGACACACCCATTAAGGGAGGAAGAGGAGAATAAAGAAATCTTGACTGATCCTATAGAAGGCTTAAAAGGATGTGAAAAGCAGCAAAAGGTGACCAGGCATGGTAACATGGGAGTATAATCCCAGCTACTTGGGAGCCTGAGGTGGGAGGGTCCCTTGACCTAGAGGTTTGAAGTTGCAGTGAGCTATGATCACACTACTCACTGCACTCCAACCTTGTCTCTAAAAAAAAAAAAGCCAAAAACAACAACAAAAAAAAAACCCAAAAAAAATGTAAAAAGGCCAGGGGCAGTGGCTCGCGCCTGTAATGCCAGCGCTTTAGAGGCTGAGGCAGGCAGATTACGAGGTCAGGAAATTGAGATCAAACGGGCCAACATGGTGAAACCCCATCCCTACTAAAAATATGAAAATTAGCTGAACGTGGTGGTGAGCACCTGTAATCCCAGCTACTCAGGAGGCTGAGGCAGGAGAAGCACTGGAATCCAGGAGGCAGAGGTTGCAGTCAGCTGAGATTGTGCCACTGCACTCCAGCCTGGTAACAGAGTGAGACTCCATCTCGTAAATAAATAAATAATAAAGAAGCAAAAGAAAAGTGTGGCAAATAGAAAGTGCAAAATAAAGTGGTAGAAATGAAGCCGGGGGTGGTGGCTCACACCTGTAATCCCAGCACTTTGGGAGGCTGAGGCAGGTGGATCACCGAAGGTCGGCAGTTTGAGACCAGCCTGACCAACATGGAGAAACCCCATCTCTACTAAAAATACAAAAATGAGCTGGGCGTGGTGGGGCATGTCTGTAATCCCAGCTACCCAGGAGGCTGAGGCAGGAGGATCACTTGAACCCAGGAGGCGGAGGTTGCAGTGAGCTGAGATCACGCCACTGCACTCCAGCCTGGGCGACGGAGTGAGACTGCATCTCAAAAAAAAAAATAAAGAAAGAAAATAAAAAAATAATAAAGTGGTAGAAATGTAAAAAATGTTCAGCAATCTCCATAAATGTGAACAGTGTAAATATGTTTATTAAAGACAGATTTTCAAAGTATCCTACAAAGCCAAAACTCAGCTACATTGTGGATACATGTAAAACATGAAAAAAGTCATATCAGGCAAATAACAAGCAATGTAAAACTGGTGTAGCAATATATAATAGTTCAAAATAAATCTTAAGGCAAAAAGCAAATTTAGGTATAAAGCGAATCATTATTTAATGATAAAAGGAGTAATTTACTAGAAAAATACAAAAGGCATGAGCATAACACTTAACAAAACTTCAAAATATAACTAGCACAAATTGATGGAATTACCAAGAGAAATAAACACATTCACAATCACACTGGGCAACCTTAACATCTTTCTTAGAAACAAGTAGCTTATCAAAACTTATAAGAACAGGGCTGGGCATGGTGGCTCATGCCTTTAATCCTAGCACTTTGGGAGCCTGAGGTAAGTGGATCATGAGGTCAGGGGTTCGAGACCAGTCTGGCCAACATAGTGAAACCCCATCTCTACTTAAAAAAAAAAAAGCCAGGCGCGGTGGCTCAAGCCTGTAATCCCAGCACTTTGGGAGGCCGAGGCGGGTGGATCACGAGGTCAAGACATCGAGACCATCCTGGTCAACATGGTGAAACCCCGTCTCTACTAAAAGTACAAAAAACATTAGCTGGGCATGGTGGCGCGTGCCTGTAATCCCAGCTACTCAGGAGGTTGAGGCAGGAGAATTGCCTGAACCCAGGAGGCGGAGCTTGTGGTGAGCTGAGATCGCGCCATTGCACTCCAGCCAGGGTAGCAAGAGTGAAACTCCGTCTCAAAAAAAAAAAAAAAAAAAAAATCAGACAGATGTGGTGCTGTGCGCCTGTAATTCCAGCTACTCAGGAGGCTGAGGAAGAAGAATAGCATGGACCCAGGAGGCAGAGGTTGCAGTGAGCCAAGATTGCGCCATTGCACTCCAGCCTGGGAGAGAGTGTGAGACTCTCAAACAAGCAAACTAAAAACAAACTTATAAGAACATAGATTTCAGTGGCATTACTTGGGAGGCTGAGTTGGAAGGATTGCTTGAGCCCAGGAGGTCAAGGCTGCAATGAGCTGTGATCATACCACTGCACTCTAGCCTGTCTACCAACAAAAAAAGATTGGGTGTAGTGGCTCCCACCTGTAATCCTAATACTTTGGGAGGCTGAAGTGGGAGGATCACTTGAGTCCAGGAGTTCAAGAACAGCCTGGGCAACACAACGCAGCAAGCCCTTGTCTCTGCTAAAAACAAAACAACAACAAAAAGAATTCCGAGGGCCAGCAGAGGCTCAGGCCTGTAATCCCAGCACTTTGAGAGGCTGAGGTGGACAGATCACCTGAGGTCAGGAGGTGGAGACTAGCTTGGCCGACATGGCCAAACCTTGTCTCTAATAAAAATACAAAAAGTAGCTAGGCGTGGTGGTGCACACCTGTAATCCCAGCTACTAGGGAGGCTGAGACAGGAGAATCACTTGAACTCACAAGGCAGAGGTTGTGGTAGGCCGAGATCATGCCATTGCACTCCAGCCTGGGTGATAGAGTGAGACCCTATGTCAAATAACAAAACAAAAACACCTGGACTGCACAAATTTGACCACATATTGGACCACCAAAGAAGAGTCAGTAAATCCCAAAGAGAACATATTATAAACTAACAAAGGATTCCCTTGGCCAAAACTTCAGTCAGCCTCCTCTGAGTCCACTGCCTCCCTAGGCCTGAACTTGGGCTTCCCTCCCTGTCTTCATGGAATCCAGTTTGAGCAAATGACCTGCTAAGTCACTTTAACAAAATCTGGGCCAGGCTCAGTGGCTTGTGGCTGTAATCCCAGCACTGTGGGAGGCCGAGGTGGGTGGATCAGCCTGGGCAACGTGGCAAAACCCCATCTCTACAAAAATTACAAAAAAATTAGTCGGGTGTAGGGGCGCATGCCTGTGGTCCCAGCTACTCGAAGGCTGAAGCAGAAGGATTGCCCGAGTCCAGGTGGTCGAGGCTGCAGTGAGCCGAGATCGTGCCACTGCACTCCAGCCTGGGTGACAGAGTGAGAGCCTGTCTCAATAAAAAAGAAAGAGAAAAAGAAAGGCAGGAAGGCAGGAAGGAAGGAGGGAAGGAGGGAAAGCAGGCAGGCAGGCAGGCAAGCAGGTAGACCCCAACCTTAGTATCTGACCCCCCTTAATATTTTATCACCCTGGCCTGCCTTTAACAATAATGCTATCAGTCAGTTTAGCCAGAACAGAAGCCCTTTCATCCTCCATGTTTCTTTTTAGCAGTTTTCCATCCACTGACACCCAACCCCACTCCTTGGTTACAGATCCCCCCAGTCCTTGTCGGAGTTGGAGTGAGTCCACTCTCTCCTCCACTACAAGACCTGATCACAGTGGTCCCTATACCTATCACCATCGCTCACCTTGGATAAAATCTGTCTTGCCATCTTTAAGTGTCATGAATCACTTTTTCTTTTTTTTTTTTGAGATGGAGTTTCACTCTTGTTACCCAGGCTGGAGTGCAATGGCACGATCTCGGCTCACTGCAGAATCACTTTTTCTTTCTTTCTTTTTTTTTTTTTTGAGACGGAGTTTCGCTCTTGTTACCCAGGCTGGAGTGCAACAGCGCAATCTCGGCTCACCGCAACCTCCGCCTCCTGGGTTCAGGCAATTCTCCTGCCTCAGCCTCCTGAGTAGCTGGGACTACAGGCACACGCCACCATGCCCAGCTAATTTTTTGTATTTTTAGTAGAGACGGGGTTTCACCATGTTGACCAGGATGGTCTTGATCTCTTGACCTCGTGATCCACCCGCCTCGGCCTCCCAAAGTGCTGGGATTACAGGCTTGAGCCACCGCGCCCGGCCAGAATCACTTTTTCTTTAGCAAGACCTAGTGCAATAAAGTATAAAATCACTATCAAAAAGACAGCTCCTAAATTCTATGTGTTTGTAACTTAAAAACACGCTTCCATTAGAAGGCTAGGAAGATGGCGGAGCAAGAGCAAAGAAAAAATCGCTTTGGTTCCAGAAAATCTCCTGAAAAAGAGGAAGGCTTATCAAGCCCTCAAAGCCACCCAAGCAAAGCAGGCACTTTCGGCAAAGGAGGAGCAGGGGAAAGGAAAAGGGCCAGGTTTAAGCAACTGGAATCATTCCTGAGTCCTGGCAGCAGAAACATGACAAGTTGTATTTCAGATGACAAGAAGTGAAACTTCACGCCTTGGAATTTCCAGATCAACATTCCTTGGCCTTTGTTGTAGGCATTGAAAGGATTGATGCGTGAGTTTACTGGTGCAGAGAACCATAAAGTTTTTAGGCAAGTCTTTAGGCAAGACTTTGCCTAAAGAACATTTTTGGAGGAGTCTATGTAAAAGTCACTCCCCAGAACCTAAAAGTGCTGTGTATAGTGGAAACTTACATGACCTGGGGATTTCCAAATCTGAAGTGTATCCAGGAACTCATTTTGAAACATGAACAAGCCGAGGTCAAGAATAAGGCCATTCCTCCGACAGGCAACACAGCGATTGAGGAGTACCTGGGGAAGTTTGGTGGCATTTCCTTGGAAGACCTCATTCATGAAATTGCTTTCCCAGGGAAGCATTTCCAGGAGATTACATGGTTCTTGTGCCCTTTCCACCTCTCAGTGGCCCCTCTTGCTACCAAAAACAGAGAGGGCTTCCTCAAGGAGATAGGCACACCTGGCTATCGGCCTGAATGCGTCAATCAGCTCATCTGCCAACTGAACCAGACCCAGGTGCCAAACTGCAGTCAATTTTCATCAGTGAAGTAGAGGCATGTGCTTTTGTACTTTTGGGAATTTTTATCAAGTATCATCAGAGAAGATTATTTCCTGCTTTATCTTCAAAAACTGGAAATGAAGGGTCAAAGAAAAGACAGTAGATGGCCGGGTGTGGTGGCTCACGCCTGTAATCCCAGCGCTTTGGGAGGCCGAGGCAGGCGGATCACCTGAGGTACGGAGTGCGAGACCAGCCTGGCCAATATGGAGAAACGCCGTCTCTACTAAAAATACAAAAATTACCCAGGTGTGGTGACGCAAGCCTGTAATCCCACCTAGTTGGGTGAGGTGGAGGCAGGAGAATCGCTTGAACCTGGGAGGTGGAGGTTGCGGTGAGCCAAGATCGTGCCATTGCACTCCAGCCTGGGCAACAAGAGCGAAACTCCGTCTCAAAAAAAAAGAAACAAAGAAAGAAAAGATGGTAGCTTCTGGAAGTCAGGGTGCGGGGCCAGAAGCTGAACTAGGGGCGACGCGGATTTCTTTGGGCTGGTGGCAGTTGTTGGGGCCGTCTAGGCGGCAGCGACTCTCTGCCCCCGGCTACGGATGGAGACGGGGCCGCATCCCCGGCCTGGGCACTCCTGCAGGCCTCGCGGGCGGCTGGACATGAACCACGGCTTCGTGCACGATATCCAACGGAACCCGATCGCCCGGGACGACTGCGACAAGAAGGGGAAGCAGGCGGCCAAGGAGAAGGTGAGGACGCGGCACACGCCCGCGCCGACTGGGCCCAGCGAGCCAGACCTGCGGGTGTACCTGCCGCGACCCCGATATGTCTCCGCCCACCCACGCAGCCCAGACGGTGAAGAGTCGGGTGAAAACAGCAGTAGTGGAGGCTCCGAGCTGGAGCCTTCTGGCTGTCAACTCTTCTGCTTGGAGTACGAGGCAGCCAGTGGAGAGGTATCGGGGTGAGGAGATGTCGGCACGCAAGCCTCTGGATCCACCCATGCGAGAAGTCCTCCAGTTGCATATCCAGGAGGAGATTGCAAAGCGCCGGAGCCGACACTGACATTCACTGCACTTGGAAGAATTCTGCCAGTGAGCTCATACTTAGTTTGGGGGTACCAGGACCAGTTTGTCTGATCTTGAGACCCCACAGCTGCTGCATCCATAGGGTGTTGCAGGACTACACCTGGCCTGCCTTGCAGTCATTCTTTCTTATATGTTGACCCATTTGCCCAGCCTGATATTCTGGAATTTTTTTTGAGAACTTTGTGTGGCTAACGTGGTGTTTTAAAAGCGGAGACTCCAGGGAGAACCAGGATTTATGAAGCCTCATGTCCACATGGTGCTTTCTCACCAAGGTCATATGCCTGACTGCTGCAGTTCCACTCAGCTCCATGAGCCATGTTTGCTATTTTATGGTTCTTCTGTGCTTTTGCTCGTTTCTGCCCATGTGTTCATAGACCTTTTTTTCAGCCCTTTTTCTTTGTTCCTTTCCTTCATCTTTTTGCCTCAGGTAGAATCTATCAGTTCTCCTCCCCCTTCAACATGACTGTGTACCTCCAGCTGCTCAGGACTTTGGAGGAGGTGGTGGGAGGGTGGTTCTGGGGATCTACCCTTCTAACAAACTCTCCAGGTAATTCTGATACCAATAAAGTGGGAGACCTCCAAAAAAAAAAAAAAAAAAAAGACAGTAGCTGATGTTCATGGCAAGCGCCTCTCATCACTGTCCACTTCAAGGAAAAATTCCAGCATTTTCTATGTTGGCTGCCACCTCATCTGAAATCAGCACATTCCATCGAGGAAGGAGTCCTGCTTTGTTGCATCTTCTATCCTAGGGTTTAATGTTGGTGAATGAGTAACTCTGGCATATGTACAAGGCTCCCTAAGACTCCTGCGGCAGTCGACCAAACTCAGGGACATAATTGAATCTGGAGATTCCTGGGGCCTTGTTTTGAAAAAGACTTGAAATATACACAGGATGCATCCAAGTCACAGCACCAAAAGGTAAAAAAAAGAGGCTGGTCCGAAGGTAGTGATTTATCTCAATTGATTGTTCACAGTCAGTTACAGATCGAGCTCCTTGTTCTACTCCTTCCCCCCTTCTCACTACTGCACTTGACTAGTCTTTAAAAATTGGAAAAAAAAATATACATAGGAAGGCACAAAAATAAATGTTCACTTATTTTTGCCAATATATACATATGTATATTTACATTAATTATTGGGACAATTTGGGAAAACAAAAATTAGGTGGGCATGGTGGCATTAGCCTGTAATCCCAGCTACTCGGGAGGCTGAGGCAGGAGAATAGCTTGAACCGGGGAGGCAGAGCCACTGCACTCCAGCCTGGGTGAGAGAGCAAGACTCTGTCTCAAAAAAAAAAAAAAAAAAAAAAAAAAAAAAAAAAAAAAAAAAAAAAAAGACCAAGATTACATTCTCAATTAGAAAACTGCAATTTGGTTCCACCACATCCTGACAACTACTGTATAGTTTTCTCTATTCTTTCATTTCCCTTTCCTCATTCCTTTATTGAACATAAAGTAGCTGGTATATGTGCACACACATAAAAAGTAACAGATGCTTGTTACATGATATTCAAATCCCACAAAAATGTATAAAGAGAAAAATGAAAGTCCTTCCTTCCTTCCTTCTTTCCTTCACTCTCTCTATCATTCTTTCTATTTTTCTTCTTTATTGAGACAGGGCCTCACTTTATCACCTAGGCTGGAGTGCAGTGACACAAATATGGCTTCAGCGTCAACCTCCTGGCCGCAAACAATCCTCCCTTCTTGGTCTCCAGAGTGCTGGGATTACAGGCATGAGTCACCTCACCTGGCCAATCCACAGTTTTGAAATATCTGTTGACACATTCATTTCCCCACGTTTCCCAGTGGACTGAGATGAGGAAACAGGCACAGAGAGGTTAGCTGACTTGCCCAGGCAATGAGACCTTGAATTATACAAATTATTTCTGCAAATTGGATGGAATCTGTATACTCTAGGAATCTGCTGCCAACATGATAATGTTGCACCTCATTCTTTTTAATGGCTTTTAATCATTTCCCCTGGCCCCGCCTCTGGCTCTCTGGTTTTTATTGGATAAAGCTATGTTGCTCAGGCTGGCCTCAAACTCCTGCGGTCAAGCCATCCTTCTGCCTCAGCCTCCCAAGGCGCTGGATTACAGGTGCGTGCCACTGCGAATGGCTCTTGGCTGTCTAGTTTTATTAATAATAAGAATTTTAGGATTAACTTAAGTGATGAGAGAAAATTCCAAGAAGTTAAATAGCATTTCAAAATCTTGCAAATTTGCTTCTGAACCCCACTGATGTCCATTTTCCAAAGCTAAAATCAGAATAGCTTTTTTTTTTTTTTTTTTTTTTTTTTAGACAGAGTTTCGCTTGTTACCCAGGCTGGAGTGCAATGGCGCGATCTCGGCTCACTGCAACCTCCACCTCCTGGGTTCAAGCAATTCTCCTGCCTCAGCCTCCCAAGTAGCTGGGACTACAGGCACGCGCCACCATGCCCAGCTAATGTTTTTTGTATTTTTAGTAGAGACGGGGTTTCACCTTGTTGACCAGGATGGTCTCGATGTCTTGACCTCGTGATCCACCCGCCTCGGCCTCCCAAAGTGCTGGGATTATAGGCGTGAGCCACCATGCCCGGCCCAGAATAGCTTTTGTGCTCTTTGTTGAAGGAATCTGGGGGGGCTGGATATCCTGCATGATGACTCAGGTGAATGAATGCTATGTCCCCCAGCCCCCTACCCTCAGTGCAGGCTTGTGAAGGTAGGCTGGGACTGGGTCATCTTAGTTCAGGATGGGTGGTTTAAACAACAGAATGGGCCGGGCGTGGTGGCTCATGCCTATAATCCCAGCACTTTGGGAGGCTGAGATGGGTGGATCACCTGAGGTCAGGAGTTCAAGATCAGCCTGACCAATATGGTGAAACCCCATCTCTACTAAATATACAAAAATAAACCAAGCATGGTGGTGGGTGCCTGTAGTCACAGCTACTTGGGAGGCTGAGACAGGAGAATCCCTTGAACCCAGTAGGTGGAGGTTGCAGTGAGCTGAGATTGCTCCACAGCACTCTGGCCTAGGCGACAGAGTAAGACTCCGTCTCCTAAAATAAAATAAACCACAAAATTTTTTTACCTGTTGTTTCTGGAGTCTGAAAAGTCCAAGATCAAGGTGCTGGTTGATTTGGTTCCTGGTGACGGCCCTCTTTCTGGTGATGACCTCACATAGCAGAGAGAGCTCTTCTCTCACCTGTCTTTTGATGAGGGCACTAATCCCATTCATGAGGGCATGACCTAATTACCTCCCAGAGACCCTCCTGCCAAACACCACACTGTAGCTTAGGGCTTCAGCATATGAATTTTGGGGGACACAAACATTCAGTCCAGACCAGCACTTTGGAGGCTAAGGAGGGCAGATTGCTTGAGGTCAGGAGTTCAAGACCAACCTGGCCAACATGGTGAAACCTTGTCTCTATTACAAATACAAAAACTAGCTGGGCATGGTGGTACACATCTATAATCTCAGCTACTCGGGAGGCTGAGGCAGGAGAATCGCTTGAACCTGGGAGACAGAGGTTGGAGTGAGCTGAGATCACACCACTGTAGTCCAGCCTGAGTGACAGTGAGACACCATCTCCAAAAAAAAAGAGAGAAAACAAAACGAAAAAACATTCAGTCCATAGCAGTCACTAAGTGTGAGTTGGGTCTGGCTGTGGGCAGCAAAGAACCTGTTTGGTGGAGGGAGGGGACAGCACAAGGGCACAGAGGTAGTGACAATTCAGGAGAACACTGCGTTTAGGGATCCTGGGGAGAGGGAAAGAGCAGAAGAGAGGAGAGGAGAGGGAGCGAAGGCCATGGACTGTTAGAGTTGATTGTGGGTGGCATGGGAAGCTCCTGTGGGTATCTGAGCTGCTCAGGGCTGGGCTTTAGGAGGACAGTGCTGGAAGCAGGTGGGCAGATGGGGTGGGGGAGGGGGCACAGACAGCTGGCAGGGAAATAAGTTTGGAGATGACCATAAATAGCTCTGCTGCCAACGCCTCTCCCACAACTCTCTCCTCCTATTCTCCCATTTCTAATCATGGCTGTGCCATTCTTCCAGCCCCAGGGATGCACGTCTGAGTCACTCTGACACCTCCTCTGACTGTGCCCCATGTCCAGCCAGCTACAATTCCTGCTGATTCTATCTCCTCCACACCATCTCTGGAGTCCTCCCCCTCTTGGGGGTTCCGCCAGGACCCTGTGTCAGGCCTGTCCCTGGCTCAGGAACTCATCTCCCTTCCCCAGGCTCCATTCCAACACCCTGTCACCACTGTTGCCAGATGTTAGTGTCTGCCTATTGCACACCACAAAATGAATGTGCTGGGGTGCTGGCTGTAATCCCAGCGCTTTGGGAGGCCAAGGTGGGAGGATCACTTGAGCCTAGGAGTTTGAGAACAGCCTGGGCAACGTGCTGAAACCCTGTCTCTACAAAAAAATACAAAAGTTAGCCAGATATGCACCTGTAGTCCCAGCTACTCAGGAGGCTTAGGTGGGAGGATTGCTTGAGGCGGGAGGTCGAGGCTGCAGTGACTTGAGATTGCACCACTACACCACTGCACTCCAGCCTGGGCAACAGAGTGAGACCTTGTCTCAAAAAAAAAAGGCTGGTGTGGTGGCTTGTGCCAGTAAGTAATTCCAGCTACTTGGGAGACTGAGACAAGAGAATCATTTGAACCCAGGAGGCAATGGTTTCAGTGAGCTAAGATCACTCTGTGGCACTCCAGCCTGGGCAACGGAGCAAGACTCCATCTCAAAAAAAAGGGAGGTTGGGTGCAGTGGCTCATGCCTGTAATCCCAGCGCTTTGGGAGGCCGAGGTGGGTGGATCACCTGAGGTGAGAAGTTCGAGACTAGCCTGGTCATCATGGGGAACCCCGTCTCTACTAAAAATACAAAAATTATCTGAATGTGGTGGCATATGCCTGTAATCCCAGCTACTCAGGAAGCTGAGGCAGGAGAATCACTTGAACCCAGGAGGCAGAGGTTGCAGTGAGTCAAGATCACACTACTGCACACCAACCTTTTTTTAAGACTCTGTCTTAAAAAAGAAAATAAAGAAAAAGAAATGTGGGTCCCTGACTGCTCCCAGCTGTCCAGTCCAGCCTCCCCTCAGACCTCAGAGTTCTTTGAAGAGGTAGCTAGATGGATGCTCCTCCCCGAGGCTTTCCAGGGGCTTCTGCATCAGAGGTGCTTTTCTCCTTGCCAGATGCTTCAAGTGTCAGCTACACTCCTCTTGGGACACTTTCTTTTTCTTTTCTTTTTTTTTCTTTTTTTTTTTTTTTTGAGATGGAGTCTTGCTCTGTTGCCCAGGTTGAAGTGCAGTGGTGCAATCTCTGCTCACTGCAACCTTTGCCTCCTGGGTTCAAGCAATTCTCTGACTCAGCCTCCTGAGTAGCTGGGATTACAGGCATGTGCCACCACGCCTGGCTAATTTTTGTATTTTTAGTAGAGACAGAGTTTCACCATCTTGGCCAGGCTGGTCTTGAACTCCTGAACTCGTGATCCACCTGTCTCAGCCTCCCAAAGTGCTGGGATTACAGGTGTGAGCCACTGTGCACGCCCCTCTTTTTTTTTTTTTTTTTTTTTTTTTTAAATAGAGATTAAGATCTCGGCCCGGTGCGGTGGCTCACGCCTGTAATCCCAGCACTTTGGGAGGCCGAGGCGGGTGGATCACGAGGTCAAGAGATCGAGACCATCCTGGTCAACATGGTAAAACCCCGTCTCTACTAAAAATACAAAAAATCAGCTGGGCCTGGTGGCGTGTGCCTGTAATCCCAGCTACTCAGGAGGCTGAGGCAGGAGAATTGCCTGAACCCAGGAGGCGGAGGTTGTGGTGAGCCGAGATCGCGCCATTGCACTCCAGCCTGGGTAACAAGAATGAAACTCCATCTCAAAAAAAAAAATGTCGCTCTGTTGCCCAAGCTGGTCTCAAACTCCTGAGCTCAAGGAATCCTTCTGCCTTGGCCTCCCAAAGTGCTGGAATTACAGGTGTGAGCCACCGCACCCAGCCAACACTTTCCTCTTGTGCCTGGGTTTATGGTGATTGTATAAATGTGTGTCTGGCTCTCAGAGGGTGGGGAAGGAGTGATACAAATGTTTGTGCTTCCACAGGGAACTTGCACATGACCTAAATTCAATGACAAATTGCAGTTTGATTGAAAATGTGGAGGAGTGGGAATGTTCAATTCCAACTGACCCCAGAGGGGAGAATTTGAGGCCCTTCCCTTTACACACCATCTTTCTCTGCAGCAGCTCTCAGGGCCAACAGCTACCACTGTCAGGAATTTCAGACCAGCACAGTAAATAGGGGCTGCGGTTTCTCCCTCTTTCTCCTTAAAAAAGTACTAGAGGGGCTGGGTGCGGTGGCTCATGCCTGTAATCCCAGCTATCTGGGAGGCTGAGGCAGGAGAATCGCTTGAATCTGGGAGGCAGAGGTTGCAGTGAGCTGAGATCGTGGCAACGCACTCCAGCCTGGAGACAGAGGGAGACTCTGTCTCAAAAGAAAGGAAAAAAAAAAAGTAATAGAAAAAAAATTAGCCGGCCATGGTGGCATGTTCCTGTAGTCCAAGCTACTCAGGAGGCTAAGGTGAGAGGATCATTCAAGCCTGGGAGGTCAAGGCACAGGGAGCCGTGATCATGCCAATGCACTCCAGCCTGGGTAACAAGAGTGAGACCCTCTCTCAAAATCAAACAAACAAACAAACCAGTAATGGAATATGAGCCAGGTATGTCGATTTGAACTGGAGTTTTACTGCTTGCCAGAAGTGTGACATTGAGCAAGTGTGGTAACCCCTATGAGCCAATGGAGCTGACATTGGCTGCCTCACCCAACAGGGATGGTATAGGAAAGGCTGGCATGGAGCCAGGGGCCTGGAGGCAGGCAGTGAGGAGCAGTTGAAAGATTGTGCTTCAATTGCCCTCAGCTGCTGCTGTGCTCACAAGGAACACAAGTGCTCCCTCTCTGATCCCTCAGCAGGCAAAGGCCAGACTCTGAAACACACCTATAGTGCTGCCTCTGGCCAGGCCTCTGAGATCCCAGTCCATCATGCAGAGGAAGGGGCAAGCCCTTGGGGCGGGGGGGGGGGGGGGGGGGGCAGCAATTTCATTACCACCATTTCAAAGGTGGCGGTATGGGTGTCTGGCATACATAAGTCTGATTATTTGGACCAGAAGAATCCTCAGGGGTCCTGAATTCCAGTTTACAGGTGTGAACACTGAGATCCAGGCACCTGATAATACCAGGTTGGCAGGAAAGTCAAATGCCAGAGACTTCCATGGTCTGCCCTTGTGTTTGGAGCAAGAGAATTCCAAGCAGAGTCAAAGGGATAAGGAGTCTTTCCGGCATAAGCTGGCCCAAGACCTTTGGCCCAAGATCTTTGACAGAGGCCTCAGACTCTGGGGGGCCCAAAAGGAGCCCTCCCTTGGGCCCAGCCTTCTGGATCCCAGGCCCAGAGCAGTGGCTCTGCCAGGCTAGGACTCGGTGAGGGGAGCTTTGAAGTCAGTAGTTGAAGGTCACCTTCCTGGCCCAGCTCCACCTGGCAATGTTGACAGTGAGATAGTGGAGGGAGGGCTGAGAGCACAGGGCGGAAAGGTCACTCCTATTTGGAGAGAATTGGTGTGACTGAGAAAGCTGGGAAGGGGAAGAGGTCAGATTTTCCCAAATAAAACCCAGCCCTCAGCTGGTGTCTTAGTTTAAGAAAACGAATGAAGAGAGAAACTTTGGTTGTCTGTGGCAGAACCAATTACAACTATCTTTTGTGGCTGGGTGCAGTGGCTCACACCTGTAATCTCAGAAGGCCAAGGTGGGAGGATTGTTTGTGCTTAGGAGTTTGAGACCAGCCTGGGCAACACAGTGAGACCCCCATCTCTATTTTTAATTAAAAAAAAAACATCTTTTGTATGCAAACAGGCAAGAATGGAACTGTTTCTGCTGTGGCTGCTTAACTACTCTAGGGTCTCAGAAAACAATACCCCAAAATGCAATCCTCAGGAGCAGCTCTCTCTGACCCTCCCCTTCTCTCCCCCAGGCCAGCCATAGAAACTAGAATCCTTCTTCCTCAAGGCAGGTCACAGAAACCAGAGCTCTCCTTCCCCAAAGCCAGATTCAAACCCCAAAATATTACTGTAACTTTCTCCCACACGTTTCTGTGTAAAAACTGGCCATAAATAAATTATCTGACCTACCTTGTTTGCGTGTAGATCCTAAGACCCTTGCATCCCAGAGAGAGTCCTGCCCCATACTCAGAAGGAAGGAATGCTGCAGAGAGAAGCCAAGAAGAATCTACAGGGACAGGCCTTGCTGGGTTTCCTCACTCAGGCTGTTGGTATTAGATCACACCCTTCTTGTCCAATCATATTTCTTTTTCTTTATTTTTTATTTGAGACCGAGTCTTGCTCTGTTGCTCAGTCTGGAGTCCAGCGGCGCAATCTCAGCTCACTGAAACCTCTGCCTCCCTGGTTCAAGCGATTCTCCTGCCTCAGCCTCCCGAGTAGCAGGGATTACCGGCGTGCACCCCCACGCCCGGCTAATTTTTGTCTTTTTAGTAGAGGTGGGGTTTTGTTACTTTGGCCAGTCTGGTCTCAAACCCCTTACCTCAAGTGATCCGCCCGCCTCGGCCTCCCCAAGTGCTGCGATTACAGGCGCGAGCCACCGCGCCCGGCCCAGAGTGGGATTTCAACTCTGTCTACACCAGTTGGACCTGACAGCGGATGGTCTCAGTTCGAGAAGGCAGCACCCGCGCTGGGCTAATGCCCCCTGGGGGTCAGCCTGGCAGGGGAGGGAAGCCAGGGTTCGCTCAGATTGGCCTTTGGGTTGAAGCTAAAGCATCAGCCACCGACATCCAGGTTTCCTCGGGGCATCGTGGATAGGGTCAGCCTCGCACACGGCTCCGCTCCTCCCCCGACCCCAACCCCGATCGTGGGCCAGGATGGCTCTCTCGCCCGTGGTTCCCGCGGAGCTGGGTTTGCAGCCGCGCCGCGGAAGCTCTGGCCGGGCCTGGCCCCTCCTCCTCCCCGGCGAGGCCCAATGGGGCGGCGGCCCCGGCAGCCCCTCCCCGTGGTGTCCGTTGCCCGCGCCCGCCAGGCCCAGCTTTCGCCTGCGGTCACAGCCTGAGGAGCGGCGCGCGGGACCTGCCTGCTCTGCGGGAATGGCCGGCTACCTGCGGGTCGCGCGCGGACTCTGCAGAGCCTCAGGTTCGGGGCCGGCCTGGGCGCCCGCGGCCCTGACACCCCCTACCTCGCGGGAGCAGCAGCGGCGCCACTGTGAGTGCCGAGGGTCCGGGCCCCCCGGCTGCGACGTGGCAGCTTCCAGGCTGGCCTGGGGCGGCGGCGTCGGGCGCACACAGGGCCGGGGGTCACCTTGCCTCGCGCTCCCCCCGCGATCCCCTGCGATCCCTTGAGATGCCCCGCAATCCCCCGCCTGACGCTTCCCGGCAGTGCCCGGCGCCGGGTGGGGACCTGAGGGACGGTGGCAACTGGTGTCCCGGGCGGCGGCCGGTTCTGCGCGCGCGGGGGAGGGGTTGGGGCTGCCTAGTACTCCAGGTATTCCGGGAGGGAGGGGGTCCTGAGAGTCTCCCCGGCCACCCTGCCCTCCTGGAAAGAGCATCTTGGGGGCTGGAGCTACCGGGCAATGGGGAGGGTCGCGGCGCGGCCCCTTTGCAGACAAAGGCTGGGAGGCGCGAGGCTGGCGCTTCCCCTTCCTTTCAGCAGGCGCGCGCTGGCACCAGGCCCACGTGGGCTATTTTTGGAACGTTTTACGCGACAGCTGGAGGAGCGTCCTTTCTAATTTCCCCCTTTTGGTTGCCGCCCCCACCCCACCCCCACCCTTTCGCCTTCATCGGCGCACTTGGGGCTCCATCCTGGGGCCTCTCCTTGACCCGCCTTGGCTGGCTTGTGCGCTCCTTGCCTGGCTCCCTCTCGCAGAGACCTGGCAGCCCGCGCAAAATGCCACTTTACGGAATCGTTCCCACGACTCTGGGTTCCCTTAGCTCCCTGCTTAGGAGAGCAGACAGGAGTCAGATCGTCATAAGCAAGCCTTAGCCCGAGCCTCCGTTACCCACGCGGGCTGCTCTGCCTGGCTTGTGGGCATCGGCCTGCCCCTCATCCTGGCCGCCCAACCCGGCTACAAAAGGTAGGGGATAATGTAGGTCCCTTAGCCCTGTCTGATGCCTGTTGCCATGGAAACCCCTATTTGGGGTTTGGAAATCTGGCCAGGCGCACCTCGTGGTGAGCCAGGAGCGCGAGGAAGAGGGGGTGGGGCCTACCGGCCTTGGCCTGGCCAGAGAAGGTAATGGTTAACCGGATTGGGGGAGCAGCTGACCACAGCCCGGTGTTGGGGAGGCTTGGGTCTAGTCTTACCTCCCCCCGCCAAGGAGAAAGGGGCATGTCTGCTTTTGTACCTCTGGGAATCTGTCTCTGAGGGATCAGCCTACAACTCCTAGGTTCCAAATGCCCCAGGTCCCAAAGATTCCCGTATGGCACACCACCTTCAGCAAAAATATGGTGGAAGTTAGCTACATTCTTTAGTTCTCCCTTGTTTTCTGCCTTGACAGTTAAAAAACAAACAAACACAAACCCCTAAAAGCACACAAACAGGAACACAAAGCCCCTTTTAAGGGGCCTTAATTTGAATACTCACAGAAAAAGCAGTCAGCTTCGGGTCCTTCTAGAATCTCCATGTGGGTTGGTTATTAATGGGGAAAATGCTTGGTGTTTGAGTTGGACATACAGTTTCGGCTCTGCCAGCTTGTTACCTGGCAACGCAGCTGGAGGCAGAATACTTGGCATTCCCCTTGATAACAAGGAAAGAATATTTTTGGGCTAACATAGCCCTGTGTCTTTGCTGCCTGGTAATTCCTGCACGCATCATTTTCTTATTTTGCAACTCCATAGGTTTCCAGCGACTGCTGGGGATGGTTCTGGTAAGTTAGAGCTTTAGAGCCCGGGGCAGTGAGGGTTTCTGATGCTAGTGGGATAACTACTTATCTTGCTTTCCTTTACTCCTAACCCAGGAACTTCTTAATTCTTGCCCCTTAAGTGTGCAGATCTCTCAGCCATGTCAGATAAGGCCCTTGCTGCCCTGTCAGAGATGATTTGGGTGGTGGTGTTTAGGCCCAGTAGATCCTGAAGAAAACTTCTCTGAAATGCCTGGGGCCTGCTCCCAGATCTTCTGTGTGAAGTTGAGGGCTCTTGGGCTGGTTCCATTCAGGTTATGCATGAGGTGCTGGAAACTTCTCTTGGATTACTGGAAGCAGGGGCCTGTGGCCTTCCCTGGGGTTTATACTTGGTAAACCCATGTTAGAAATAGCAGCAGACTGTAAATATTAGTACACTCTAGTTTGTAAGCTTCTCTGGGGCATGGGGCCCATTGCTGGGGAGAGATGTTGCCCATGTACATCTGGTGCAGGCTGCTGGTGAGAAGTCACTGGCCCTGTGTGGTAATGCATCCCAGATGGGTGAGAGGGGAGGAAGCATATTCAGTGAAACAGAAGGTGAGGGCAGGGCAGCCCTGACCAGATGCAGCTGACTTCCACTTGACCTTTATGTCTTTGACACAAGTAATATGCTCCTATTCTGTGCCAGACACCATGCCGGGTGCCGGGGATAGAGCTGGGAATAAAACCAGCAAAGACCTTTTCAAAACCCTTATGGGAACTCAGACAGTAACAAGATAGACATTGACTAGGGTGATATATGGGCACAAGAGTTAAGGAAGGCTAGGAGCCATGGCTCACACCTGTAATCCCAGCACTTTGGGAAGGCCGCAGTGGAAGGATTGCTTGAGGCTGGGAGCTCCAGACCAGCCTGGGCAATATAGTGAGACCCCCTCTCTACAAAAATAAAAAATAAAATGAACCAGGTACGATGGCATGTGTCTGTAGCCTTAGCTATGCGGGAGGACCACTTGAGCCCAGGAAGTCAAGGCTGCAGTGAGCTATGATTGTGCCACTGCACTCTAGCCTGGGTGACAAAGCAAGACCCTGCCTCCTCCCTACCCCCGAAAAAAGTAGAGCTAAGGAGAAATAGGCAAGACCGTTGTGTTCACAGAAGTTTAGATAGGGCAGCCAGCAAAGTCCTCACTGAAGGAATTGCTGAGGAGGGGAGGAAGCAGACCGTTGGGGGAAGAGACTTGCAGATGCCAAGGCCATGATGGAGAAACAGAGAGAATGGTGCAAAGGCTGGCTCAGCAGGCTCCAGGCTGAGTGACAGAATGAGGTTTGGCATGGGTCTGTGGAGGGCTCACAGGCCATTTCTGAGAACTTTGCAGGGTTTTGAGAGGACTGTCATGATCTGATTTCCATCTTATCAGGAGCATTCGGGCTTCGGGGACCTGGCAAGAGAGGATGATGGCTTGGACCTGGATGGTGGCACTGGGGGTGGTGAGGAAGTGGTTGGATTATGTATATAGTTTGAAGGAAGAGCCAATAGTAGGGAAAGGTTCCAATTCAGGAGATTTTACATAAAAATCTAGATACACAGCAGGCACTTACCCATGGAGAGAACGGGCTAGTCTGATGGTGGCTTCTCGTTTTGGTGGTTTGGATGTGGAAGTGAGAGAAGAGAAGGAGGCTGGGCACAGTGGCTCATGCCTATAATCCCAGCACTTTGGGAGGCTGAGGTGGGTGGATCATTTAGGGCAGGGAGTTCAAGACCAGCCTGACCAACATGGTGAAATCCTGTCTCTACTAAAAATGCAAAAATTAGCTGGATGTGGTGGTGCACACCTGTAATCCCAACTACTCAGGAAGCTGAGGTACCAGAATTGCTTGAACCCAGGAGGCAGAGATTTCAATGAGCTGATATCATGCCACTGCACTCCAGCGTGGGTGACAGAGTGAGACTCTGTCTCAAATAAATAAATAAAATAAATTATACAAAATTACTGTCCTGCCTTCTTGAGCCCCTGGGAATTGGAACCTTTCCCCACTCTCTGATCCTTTGCTGGGGACATGCTGGTGAGCAGCCTCTCTGCTGAGAGCCACATGGGCAGGATTGTGGGGGAAGCAGTTATGCCTGGGGCTGGCTGCCGGCAGATGGACCTCTAGCCTCCAGTTGGGAGCAGCAAGGAGCCAGGGATGGGTTTTGAAATCCTTACTTGGTACTGGGTGCTAGGAGCCCCAAACAGGGAGGAGAGTTGGCCTAATGGGCCTCTGGTGACTGGTGTAATTCCATCCTGCACTCTCGCCAAGAAGACAGTGTTTGTGCAATGCATCAGCTGAAGATTCATGGTGGCTGTCACTTCGGCGGTTTTCAGGGAGGCCTAGCTGCTGCTCCTTGTATTTCAGGTAGCTTGTCGCCACTTGTCTCCCAGAGAAAGGCAGACCATGGCTGTGTCTTCACCATACAGGCTGAATAGCAGACAGGGTGTCTCTACCAGACAGGTGTCTCAAACTTCAGTGCCCTTGGGCACACTGAAGGGCACTTGGCTGTCATGGAATGAAGGGAGAGGCCGTCCTCAGCCCAGCCCATCCTTGCCACGGGTGAGTGCATACTGCGTATCTAGATTTTTGTTTTGTCTTGTTTTTTTTTTTTTTTTTTTTTTTTTTTTTTTTTTTTTTTTT
>NW_022437079.1:2351342-2410728 GCF_009761245.1 Sapajus apella
CTCACCGCAACCTCCGCCTCCTGGGTTCAGGCAATTCTCCTGCCTCAACCTCCTCAGTAGCTGGGATTACAGGCACGTGCCACCATGCCCAGCTAATGTTTTGTATTTTTAGTAGAGACGGGGTTTCACCATGTTGACCAGGATGGTCTCGATCTCTTGACCTCGTGATCTACCCGCCTCAGCCTCCCAAAGTGCTGGGATTACAGGCTCGAGCCACCGCACCCAGCCTTGTCTTGTTTTTTGAGACAGAGTATTGCTCTATTGCCCGGGCTGCAGTGCAGTGGCATGATCTCAGTTCACTGCAACTCTGCCTCCCAGGTTCAAGCAATTTTCCTTCCAAGTAGCTGGGATTACAGGCACGGGACACTACGCCCAGCTAATTTTTTGTATTTTTAGTAGAGATAGGTTTCACCATGTTGGCCAGGCTGGTCTCGAACTCCTGACCTCATGATTTGCCCACCTTGGTCTCCCAAAGTGCTGGGATTAAAGGTGTGAGTCACTGCACCTGGCCACATATCTAGATTTTTATATAAACTCCTGATTTTTTTTGGACTGGTTTAAATTTTTATTATTTTGGTAAAAGACATATAAAACTTACCATCTTAATCATATGTGAGGGTACAGTGTTGCTACCCACACTGTTTTGCAGCCATTACCACCATCCAGCATCAGAACTTTGTCACCTTGCAAAACTGAAACTCTCAAAAATAAAAAGCAAAACTGAAACTCTTTATTCATTAAACAACCTCCCCACTTCCTGCCCCAGTCCCTGGCAACCACCATTCTAATTTTCGTTTCTATGAATTTGACTATTTTGGGTACTTCATGTAAGTCGAACCATATGGTATTTGTCTTTTGTGACTGGTTTATTTTGCTTAGCAAGATGCTCCCCAGGTTCATCCACTTTGTAGCAGGTGTCAGAATTTCCTTCCTTTTCAAGGCTGAATCATATTCCACTGGAGGTAGATACAATAGGCCCCGTGGAGGATACATTTTAAAACCCCCAGTGGATGCCTGAAACCAAAGCCTTAAGATACTATGTTTTTTCCTATAACACAGATTGATGATAAAGTTTAATTTAGAAATTAGGAACAGTAGGAGATTGGCAATAATAATGAGCAATAGAACGATTATAACAATATACTGTAGTAAAAGTTACATGAATGTGTCTCTCTTATCTCTCTTAAAATATCTTATTGTATTGTGCTTACCTATTTTCGGACCATGGTTGACTGGGTAACTGACACCACAGGTAACTGACGTCATGGAAATAAAACCTTGGATAAAGGGGGACTGTATCCCATTTTCTTAATCCATTAATCTGTGATCGACATATGGGTTGCTTCTACCTTTTGCTGTCGTGAACATTGCCGCTATGAACATGGGCATACATATCTCTCTCTTTTTTTTTTTTTTTTTTTGAGATGGAGTCTCACTCTTGTCACCCAGGCTGGAGTGCAGTGGCACAATCTCGGCTCACCATAACCTCCACCTCCCAGGTTCAAGCGATTCTCCTGCCTCAGCCTCCTGAGTAGCTGGGATTACAGGTGCTTGCCACCACACCCAGCTGATTTTGTTTTAGTAGAGACAGGGTTTCTCCTTGTTGGTCAGGCTGGTCTTGAACTCCTGACCTCAGATGATCTGCCCGCCCTGGCCTCCCAAAGTGCTGGGATTACAGGTGTGAGCCACCACGCCTGGCCACATATATCTCTTTCACACCCTGCTTTCAATTTTTTTGGATATATATCCAGAAGCAGAATTGCTGGATCATATAGTAATTCTTTTTCTTTAGTTGAGGAGCCCCCATACTGTTTTCCACAGTAGCTGCACCATTTCACATTCCCACCAGCAGGGCACAAGAGTTTTAATTTCTCCACATCCTTGCCAGCACTTGCTATTATTATTATTTTTGGCCTGATAGTAGTTATTTTAGGGGTGTGAGGGAATAGTGGGGGAATATCTCATTATGGTTTTGATTTGCATCTCCCTAATGATTAGTGATGATTAGCAACTTTTCATGTGTTTGTTGGCCATTTGTATATCATCTTTGGACTCGAAATGTCTATTGAAGTCTTTTGTCCTGTTTATTTAGAGGCAGAGTACTCCTGTTGCCCAGGCTGCAGTGTAGTGGTGCAAACTGCTCACTGCAACTTCTGCCTCCAGGTTCAAGCAATTCTCCTGCCTCAGCCTTTTAAGTAGCTGGGACTACAGGTGTGTGTCACCATACCCGGCTAATTTTACTGTATTTTTTTTGTATTTTTAGTAGACAGGGTTTCACCATTGTTGGCCAGGCTGATCTGGAACACCTGACCTTAAGTGATCTGCCCATCTCAGCCTCCCAGAGTGTTAGGATTACAGGCGTGAGCTATGGTGCCTGGCCAGTCTTCTGTCCATTTTAAAATTGAGTTGTTTTATTGTTGTTGAGATTTACCGAGTTTTAAAACTCGATCACCAATTAAGATTTTTTAAACACCTCTACCCGGAACAAACAGAACAAGTCTCTGCTGGCCCTGGCCCGTGTCAAGTCCTCAGATCCCCTGGGATGTTTGCTTCCAGGGAGGCCGGGCACTCCTGACTGATGACAGCGCTGCTCGCCCTCTCTCTGTTACCTGTAAGTGCCCCTTCCACACCCCTGGCCTCATGACAGATACTGTTGTGTGTTAGGCATTTCAGTATCTCAGTGGGGTACTGGGTAAGTGCTTAGTTAGCACTTGTTGCTGAGTAAATAAGCAGGTCCTGTAGTCTCTGAGGGTTTGATACCTGCATGCACACCAGGTCTTTGATCTTGACCTTGAACTCTCCTACCCATGCCTGGCTGAAGCCTAGCTGTGGAACCCAGGCTGAGGCTGAAACCTCTAGAACTGGACCCTAGTGAGTCTCTCCTTAGGGGTCCTGATTATGACAGGTTCATTTTTCTTTTTTTCTTTTTTTATTTTTACAGATTTGATTAGCCATCCTCAAATTAACTCATAGGAGCTGCTCCCCAAAACTAAACTAGCTTGCAACAGCTCAGCAGACATTCTGCAGGTTCTGCAGCTCTTTTCATTCAAGCTTCAGAGAAAAGTGCAGGAATCTTGTAGATTGGGTCCAAATCCCCCTTGCATCTTGGGAAGGGCGGTAGAGCCCGCAGCCAGCCACCTTTTGTTCTCTAGAAAATGAAATCCTTCGAGGCTGTGTTTGCACTCTGCTTCTCTACATCTGACTCCTGGGACTTCCAGAGGCTGCATTTGGGTCAGGGACCTGGGTTCTATCTTGCCTGTCGTGCAAACCACACTCTCTGGGACTCACTATTCCTCCTAAATGATCTCTAAGATTATTTTTAGATTTAAAAAAAAAACCTGTTTGCCTATCTTTGGAAAGTGAGTTGTTTGAGGTCTGTTAGGCTTTAGTCACTTTTTTTTTTTTTTTTTAGACAGAGTTTCACTCTTGTTACCCAGGCTGGAGTGTAATGGCGCGATCTCGGCTCACCGCAACCTCCGCCTCCTGCGTTCAGGCAATTCTCCTGCCTCAGCCTCCTGAGTAGCTGGGACTACAGGCACGTGCCACCATGCCCAGCTAATTTTTTGTATTTTTAATAGAGATGGGGTTTCACCATGTTGACCAGGATGGTCTCGATCTCTTGACCTTGTGATCCACCCGCCTCGGCCTCCCAAAGTGCTGGGATTACAGGCGTGAGCCACCGCGCCCGGCCCCATAGTCACTTTTGTTTTAAATATGCTTAGAAGGTTTCTAGGCCTGCTTTTTTTTTTTTTTTTTTGAGACAAAGTTTCGCTCTTGTTGCCTAGGCTGGAATGCAGTGGCGCGACCTCGGCTCACGGCAACCTCTGCCTCCGAGGTTCAAGCGATTCTCCTGCCTCTGCTTCCCCAGTACCTGGGATTACAGGCACATGCCACTGCACCTGGCTTTTTTTATATTTTTAGTAGAGATGGAGTCAGGCTGGTTTCGAACTGCTGACCTCAACTGATCTACTCTCCTCAGTCTCCCAAAGTGCTGGGATGAGCCACCACACCTGGCCTAATTTTTGTATTTTTAGTAGAGACAGGGTTTCACCATGTTGGCCAGGCTTCTCTTGAACTCCTTACCTTGAATGATCCACCCACCCTGGCCTCCCAAAGTGCTATGATTACAGGCGTAAGCCCCCGTACCCAGCCCATATTTCTATTATTATTACACTGTAATATATAATGAAAGAATTATATAACTCACCATAATGTTCAATCAGGGGGAGCCCTGAGCTTGTTTTCCTGCAACTAGACAGTCCTGTCTGGAGGTGCTGGTAGACAGTGATTAGCTTCTCTTACGGAGGGTGCAGGCTTGATCCCTCGCACGCATAGTTCACAGGCATGAGCTCAGGTGGTAATGCTTGCTGGCCTGCTGCTCACTTCCTCCTGTGCAGTCCAATTCCTAACAGTCCGTGGACCTGCACTAGAGGCTGTGGCCCTGTCTGCTGACCTCTCTCCAGAGCCCATGGTACTGGTCCATGGCCCAGGAGTTGGGGACCCCTGCTCTAAGCAGTCAGGGAGCTGCTTTGCAGATGGGAGAGTGGGCTCTGGGCAGCTGGAGCCCTGGCTTTCTGCCACTGTCTCCTGGTGAAGGATGGGTCCGGCGGGGAGGAGAGGGACCCCTCCAACCTCCCCAGGGGCGTGATGCGCTATTGTCCCTGCTTCTAGATGCTGACAAGAGGATCAAGGTGGCAAAGCCCGTGGTGGAGATGGATGGTGATGAGATGACCCGTATCATCTGGCAGTTCATCAAGGAGAAGGTAGTGTCCCCTCCCGAAGTGGATGGCTCTCAGGTGGGCTGGCAGACAGTGTTCTGTTCCACAAGGGCTTCCGGGCCCTCCTGCAGATCCCCTGGACTCCTCGTTGTCCTGGTTGGCAGCAGCAGCCCTGTTCCTCCCCCTGTCTACCCTTCTTTCACATCTGTCTACGAATGGTTTGGAAGTCATCGGGCGGGGGCCTGTCCCGAGCAGTCCGTGTTGTGCTGGTGCCAAACGCCGCACGTTCTATCAGCTTCGAGCAGTTTCAAGGTTAATGTTGTATCATATCCATCTGGATCCCCTGCATTTTGCCTCACTTTTAGAAAAGGAGTGACGGGAATAGGGCTGGTGTGTGGGGCAGTGATCCAGCCTGCAGCTGTGGTGGCCACCAAGGCAAAGGGGTCCTGGAAAGGAGTGAAAGAGAAGCAGGGCTGATGTGCAGGGCAGTGATCCAGCCTATGGCTGTGGCGGCCACTAGGGCAAAGGGGTCCCAGGATGGCAGCTCGGCTTCTCCAAAGTCGCCGTGGTCTATGTGTGCCCAGGAAAGCATGTAGTCCACGTGAAGTCCCTGCATTGTGTGTATATTCATGGGACAAAGGTCAAGAACTGCCACTTCCGACTGTGAGATCTCAAAGCACTTGAGAAGAGGAAACTCGTCATATAGAGAAATCTAGATGTACTTGGGTTTGGGGTTTGACTGAATCGATGTGTCATGTTAGTGGAGCAGATGGCACGGTGGGGAAGAGCCCTGCCGAAGGCTGTGGTGTGGCCTACCGACCTCTCTCCAGAGCCCTGCCCCTGCTGGCTCTGGCCAGGCCGTGCTAGAAATGGCTGAGTCCAGCTTTCTGCTGCACGCCCCCCTGTGGCCTTTACTTGTCCCTGTTCTGACTGACTATCCCCTGCCATGGCCTGCAGACTTCTTATCCTGCCCTTTGCTGTCCTGTCCCTGAGTTGCTGGGGTGACGCCTTGTTCTGGCCCTCTGTCCCCAGCTCATCCTGCCCCACGTGGACATCCAGCTAAAGTATTTTGACCTCGGGCTCCCAAACCGTGACCAGACCGATGACCAGGTCACCATTGATTCTGCCTTGGCCACCCAGAAGTACAGTGTGGCTGTCAAGTGTGCCACCATCACCCCTGACGAGGCCCGTGTGGAAGGTACGAGGGTGTGGAGGTGGGCGAGCCGGGGGGGGCTTCTCCCACCAGCCTCTCCACACTTGGGGTGGGGCAGCTGGCCATGTTGGTAATCTTGGGATCGGGGGTGGGGGTCGGGGGAGCTGGGAGCTTCCCGAGCTGGGGCTTTCCTGAGGCCAACTGTACCTGAGGCCAGTCTCCCTGTGTGTGCCTAGTGGACTGTGGTCACTGTTACTCAGAGGTCACTGTTGATGAGGCTGGAACAGGTGTAGGTAAGGGGCTGGCCTCAAGTTCCATGGTTAGGGTGCAGCAGAGCTGAGAACAGAGTCCACGTCTTCTATCTCTCAGGTCAGGGGTGTTTCTGCTGCACTCTGTGGCTCTGACAGTGGTAGGTGTCACCAGTGACAGGGCTGAGGAGGAGGAAAAGGAAGGTAATGCTGATGTGGTCACAGTGATGATGGCTTCTTTGGGCAGCAGTCTGTTCTGGTGTGGACTTTCTTGCAGGCAGCTTTGCAGAGAGACTGTGCAGAAGTGCCATGTGTCAGGCCTGTGTCCTTCAGAGTCTCAGCAGCCTCTGGGGACTTCGCTAGTGCCCTCCTGCCACTGGCTTGGCCTTGCAGGTCTGGCCCCATCCCCATGGTCATGCAGGGTCACTGAGAGGTGTCCCCATGAGGCCTGGACTGGCTGCTGGTCCTTGGCTGTGGGAGTCGCTCTTGAGGGTTCCATGAAATGGCAACAGTGTGTGGGCAGAGGGGCCTGGTTTGGAGAATTTGAGAAAGGATGGTTGAGGGATTTTCTCAGCTCTCTTTTTCTACTTCCTGAGTCGGAGGGAGCTGGAAGGAAGCACTTGAGATACATCTGCAAAGTCCCCAGGCCTGCCCCTGTCCTGCAGGTCATGCCCAGCCCTACAGCACTGGGATCATCTGAGTGCTGAGTTCTTCCTTTCACCTGAACCTTGGGAGTTATGTACCCCCATTTACAGACAGGGCAGGAGAGGGTCACAGCCTTAGGAACTGGGGCAGTGCTGGGGCCAGCCCCGGAGCCTGTGCAGTGGCCAGTGTGTTATCAGGCCTCATCAGAGAAACCCTTCCCCAGACTGCACTCCCTCCACGTGTGTTGTGGGAATCATAATGGCCCACAGAGCACTTAGCATGGGCCGGGCACCGTTCTAGGTCCTTTACGCAAGCTCATTTTGTCCTCATGGTAACACCTAGGTTTGGGATTTTACCAGAAATTTTCTTTTACAGCTTCGGCTGAGCCACTTGTGTAAGCCTCAGAGTTAAAACTGGCAGACTCCAGAGCCAGCGTATTTGCCTCTAGACTCTACTGACTCCCCCACGAAGAATTTTAGGACCCTTGGCTGGCTGTGCTGTTGCTTGGAGTTCAAGTTCCGGTTGTAAGGTGGCGGCTGCAGTGGGACCACTTTCTGTCTTCACAGAGTTCAAGCTGAAGAAGATGTGGAAAAGTCCCAATGGAACTATCCGGAACATCCTGGGGGGGACCGTCTTCCGGGAGCCCATCATCTGCAAAAACATCCCACGCCTTGTCCCCGGCTGGACCAAGCCCATCACCATTGGCAGGCACGCCCACGGCGACCAGGTAGGACAAGGTGGGAGAGGGGGTCCACAGACATGGGCACCCCCCGACCAGAGCTCCTGGCCTAGCCATCCTCTTGTCTCTGCAGTACAAGGCCACAGACTTTGTGGCGGACCGGGCCGGCACGTTCAAGATGGTGTTTACCCCGAAAGACGGCAGCGGTGTCAAGGAGTGGGAGGTGTACAACTTCCCCGCGGGCGGCGTGGGCATGGGCATGTACAACACCGACGAGGTGAGGCTGGCTCGGGCGTCCCGTACCCTCCTCTCCCAGCTCGTCTCTTCGTCTCTGTCTCGTGGCTTTCCTTTCTTCTGGGATGGCCTCATTCTTAGACCATAAAGAGGCAGAAATGGCCGCCCGGGCTGGGCACGGTGGCTCACACTTGTAATTCCAGCATTTTGGGCGGCTGAGGCAGGAGGATTGCTTGAGGTGAGACGCTTGAAACCAGCCTGGGCAACATAGCGAGACCTCATCTCTTATAGAAAAAAAAAGAAGAGAAATGGCCAGCAGCAGCTCCAGGCTCACCCTGCCCACCTGGCTGGCTACCCTCTCAGAAGAGAAAGGCCACCAGCAGCTCCAGGCTGACTGACCCACCCGCCTGGCTACCCTCTCAGAAGGGGACGCCTCTTTGCTGCCAACTCCAGCTTAAGGGCCGGGCGGAGTCACATGACCACCTCTGAGCCAATCGCAGAAGCCCCGGGGAGAAAGGCTTGTGATTGGATGAGCCAGGGACACATGGTCAACCCCAGCGCGGGCCGTGGAGCCTGGGAATGAGCCCTTCCCCGCCACTTAGTCTAAGAACTGGGGAAAAGGCGCGGCATTCCAGAGCAAAGTTGAGGGACCTCTTGCCCCCGGGAAGTCGAGAGGCAGAGGCTGGGCCAGCAGAAACATCGTGCTCCCTACATGGAGGCTGGTGTCAAACAATTGTGTGGGTGGCAGGGAACCGTTCCTGGAGGTCTGGGCCTGGCTCTGGGAGGTGGGGGGCTGCCGGCAAGTGCCAGGCTGGGACACCCTGCCAGGGCCCTCTCTCTCCCCGCAGTCCATCTCGGGTTTCGCGCACAGCTGCTTCCAGTATGCCATCCAGAAGAAGTGGCCGCTGTACATGAGCACCAAGAACACCATTCTGAAAGCCTACGATGGGCGCTTCAAGGACATATTCCAGGAGATCTTTGACAAGTAAAGCCTCATCCGTCCGCTCCATGGCTTTTATTCCCTTTCCCCCATGTTGTCCCCATCCTACCCTGGGGAGGTCGCCATTAGAGTGCTTTTGGCTCAGCGTCGAGGCTCGGGGAGGGGTCCCCAACCTGTGTGCCTTCTGCCCTCTCCCCATAACAGACCTTTCTACTCTCCCAGGCATTATAAGACCGACTTCGACAAGAATAAGATCTGGTATGAGCACCGGCTCATTGACGACATGGTGGCTCAGGTCCTCAAGTCTTCCGGCGGCTTTGTGTGGGCCTGCAAGAACTATGATGGAGATGTGCAGTCCGACATCCTGGCCCAGGGTACGCAGGGAGCATGCTGCTCCCCGTGGGGGTGGGCTGCTGCTCTTCTCTAGCTGGAGGGGATTTTTAGACCCTTTGGGTAGAAAACTGGAATGGAGCAGCAGGACTCATTGCAGGATTCTCTGTGGACAGCAGGGGGAGCGCCCTGGCATCTGAGTGAGAGGCTCACAAATTAGGTTTGGACTGGTGTATTACTGAGGCTGCTTTTAGAGAGGACGGCACAGGAATTCCAGGGCCAGGTTTCAGCCCTGAGTATAAGTAAGACTATTAGCAAAGAACAGCGAGAAATGGGCCAATTGTGTAGGGAACAAGAGCCGGAAAGGTGGCAGCGTGGGAGTCAGGTGGGACACAGGGAGTGAAAGAGAAACCTAAGCTTACCAGGCAGGGCAGCTCCTGGCAAGGGGGAGAGGGAAGCCTGGGTCAGTTTCTGGTGAAAAGTAGAGTCTTGTTACTTTGTGTAAACCTTTGGCTTTACTTTGAAAAGTCCAGTGGGGATCCCTTCACCTGAATAACTGCCATCTAGGATGGAAGGCTGAAAAGCCATAGCAGATGAGGGAAAGGCACGAAATGTAACCTCAAGTGTCTAAGGAATGGGTGTGAGGGTGCAGGTACAATGGAGAAGGGCTTGCTCACTGCCAAAATCCTTAGAATTCGTAGACGAAGCATTTTCCTGTAGATGTTGTTTTCTTTCTTCAATCCTTATTTTGATGCCATGGGGGTGCCTTTGGAGCCCTGGAGTCCTTAACAACAGCAGAGTTTGCTTGAGTTGACACGTGGATTTGGGAACACTTGGAAATACATCAAAAAGCTTGAGAGTGGCCTGAGAGAGCAGCTGCAACAGTGATGGTGGGGAAATAGCTGGCAACAGCTTTACTGTTTGCTTGAATGCATCTCCAGGTCCTGAGCCAGGCAGCAGGCTGTGGCGGCCACAGGACTCGGTGGGGTCTCGGGCCCCATGGGCCACAGGCTGTGGGGTGCCTGGAGGCGGTGATACAGAGGGATGCTGATGTGCTGTGCCCTGGAGACCCAGGGCAGGGTGGAGAGGCCTGGAATAGTCCCTGTCCTCCCAGTTGCCGTTGGGGGAGGCTGAGTAGAGCCATGAGCTGTGGCAGCTACAACAGTGGGTAGTAGAGGGCAGCGTGGCTCAGCTGGGGGCCCAGGAGAGGCAAGGCCCTGAGAAAGGCTTTCCAACCTCCAGGCTTTGGCTCCCTTGGCCTGATGACGTCCGTCCTGGTCTGCCCTGACGGGAAGACAATTGAGGCTGAGGCCGCTCATGGGACTGTCACCCGCCACTATCGGGAGCACCAGAAGGTGAGTGCAGGACATGGGGCCTCACAATGACCCTGTTCCCCGCCAGGGCCCAAAGCCCACTGACCTGAGGGCTGGAAGGACGAGCCTGACCAGCAAGTCCAGGGCGGGCAGCTGCATCTGGGCAGCCTCCGCGCTAGCTGGCTCGGCTCTTGATCCCCCTGCAACCCCTATCCCCAGGGCCGGCCCACCAGCACCAACCCCATCGCCAGCATCTTTGCCTGGACACGTGGCCTGGAGCACAGGGGGAAGCTGGATGGGAACCCGGACCTCATCAGGTGAGCACAGAGGGAGAGGCCACAGCTGCCGGGAAAGGCTCCGGGTTCTGGCCTGGCACAGAGGGGGTCTCATTCTGCCCCATCCCCCGCAGGTTTGCCCAGACATTGGAGAAGGTGTGTGTGGAGACCGTAGAGAGTGGATCCATGACCAAGGACCTGGCGGGCTGCATTCATGGCCTCAGCAAGTGCGTGGCCTGGGGTGGAGGCCAGACGGTGGGGCCAGGTGGGGTGAAGCCAGGGGTCCGGGGCTGCACAAGTCCGCAGCCCTGAGAGGTGGCTCAGGCCAGCTGCTGCAGACCAGACCTAGTGAGCTACTTCCCATCCCCGAGGCTGGCTGCTCAGAGCTCCTTCTGACCCTGCCCGCACCCTCACCCAGCTTCTCCCAGGAGAGCAGTCACCTGGAAAGAGACCCTACGGCTGCCTGTGGCATTGCTGTGGCCTCATGGCAGCGGGCTATCGGGGCCTCTAGCCTGCAGCCTGGGTGGCAGGAGATGGCTATTCCGACGCCCAAGCTCAGGCTGTTCCCTGGAAGGGCCTGGCTGACAGCATTGGCAAAGCCCGGAGCTGCCCCTGATGTGAGTGGTGCTTTCTCCGCAGCGTGAAGCTGAACGAACACTTCCTGAACACCACGGACTTCCTGGACACCATTAAGAGCAACCTGGACAGAGCCCTGGGCAGGCAGTAGGGAGGCGCTGCCGTGGCTGCAGTGGACGGGCCAGGCCGAGCCAGCGGGCCTCCTGAGCGTGGCGGAGGGTGAGCCTCACAGCCCCTCTCTGGAGGCCTTTTTAGGGGACGTTTTTATAAGCGAGATGTTTTTAAAGCATATGTGTGTTTCCCCTCATGTGATGTGAGGCAGGAGCAGCGTGTCTTACCTCAGCCAGTCGGTATGTTTTGCATACTGTAATTTATATTGCCCTTGGAACACATGGTGCCATATTTAGCTACTAAAAAGCTCTTCACAAAACTGTCTGCTGTGTTTGTCCCTGAGGGGAGGAGGCAGCGGGGGCCCTGAGGTTGAGGCCCTGCTAGAGGTGGGGGGTTCCCCTGGGTCAGACCGGAGCCCCGCAGGAAGGGGCTGCCACTGCGGGGAGGGACCAGGCAGCCCTGGGGACCTGCATTCATTCCACAGGGCCCCCACGGAGCTTTGGGACTCTCCGGGCACAGGCCTCTGGGTTCCCTGAAGTCCCTAGCACCATCCAGTTTGTGTCCAGTTCTCCATTCTGAGGGTGACTCAGTTCCTGATAGGTTGTCATTGATCTTTTTCTTCCTGGTTTTAATCTAAACATCTCCAGGCCACGTTCTTAGCCTTTTTCTAGGTACTAAAAACATGTACCCATACCCGCCTCACACTTCTCCTTCCCAAGGCTGCCTGGGTTTGCGGGGGCTTGGGTGCGTGTGGATGAGGGCCCCACATCATCCGGGCCAGCGGTTCCCAGGCTTGGGTTCACTTTCACCATGTAGTGGCAAAACTAGAGAAGCTTGGGAAAAACTGCTCTCAGCCAGGCACTGTGGCACACCCTGTAATCCCAGCACTTTGGGAGGCTGTGGGTGGATCACTTGAGGCCAGGAGTTCAAGACCAGCCTGGCCAACATGGTACAACCCCATCTCTACTTAAAATACAAAACTTAGCTGGGCATGGTGACACGCACCTGTAGTCCTAGCTATTTGGGAGGCCGCGGCAGGAAAATGGCTTGAACCTGGGAGGTGGAGGTTGCAGTGAACCAAGATCATGCTATTGCACTCCACCCTGGGTGACAGAGCAAGACTCTGTCTCAAAAAAAAAAAAATTGCTCTATGCACGTTCTTTAGCCCCATGTAAAAAGGAAGAATAGAAAGTTGCTCTAAAGCTACCTATAATCAAATAACTGTCCTCTGCACAGTGATTAGCTTCTATTTGTTGGTGTTAAAATGTCCTGGAGAAGAGTTGTGTAATCTTTATAAAGTCCTGGCCAGGTGTAGTGGCTCATGTCTACAGTCCTAGGCCAAGGTGGGAAGATCACTTGAGCCCAGGAGTTTGAGGCTGTAGTGAGCTATGATGGCACCACTGCACTCCAGCCTGAGCAACAGAGTGAAACCCATCTCTCAAAGAAAACCCCATCTTACAAAGTCCCTTTCCAAAGTACTGGGGGGACCCCCATGGCTCCCGAAACCTGACTATTGCTGTAGACTCAGTGGCTTTGGAAGGGCTCTCGCCCTCCACCCACACTGGTGCCTCTGCTTCTTCTTCCTGAGTAATGCCGTGAAATTGCAGGGCTGAGAAGAAAAGCGGACTGCTGGCTCCCGCAGGCCCAGCCCCTGGGAGGTAGCTCAAGGCTTCCTGCCTCTTCTTGCCTGTCACAGCACAGGGCTGGCAGCCTTGCAGAATGCAGCCTCTGAAGCCTGGGCTGGCATTGGGAGCTGGCTTCTTTCCTGGAGCCCTGTGGGTGGGTGGGGAGGGGAAGAAGCTTTTCTCTGCAAGGGGTGGGAATGCAGGGCCTTGGCCCACACGACTCTCTTGGGCCCAGAGCAGCTGGTTGTAGGTGCCTGGCCCTGTGGGTGGCCATTCCAGGGCAGAGGATGGTCTCAGCTTCCCCTGGGCCCGGGGAGTGCAGCCCTGCTGTGTGGGGCTGGGAGTTCCTGCCGGGGGTGAGGGCCAGGTCCCCAAGAGCTGGGGAAAGACGCATTTGCAGTCACCTCACTAAAGAATATTCATTTATTTATAATTATTGCTAAGTAAACTTCTTTTTTAAACAGGAACATAAAAACACAGTAGGGCTTTGCACAAGTGGAATCTCTAAACAGTTGTTTGTATACATGTCAAAATAAGTTAGAATGGAATTTGTCCAGGGGTTTCCAAGTCACCCGAGAGGCTGTGCACCTCTTTTGAGAAGGTCAGGGAGGGGTGCGGACAGGAGCCTTGCGGAGACCACCCCCCAGCTCAAACTGTGAGTTGTGCTGTTTCCTCCTCCCAGCTTTGCCCAGGTCCAAGGCACAGGGCAGGGGGCGTTCAAGTATCGAACCTCGCAGAGGGCCAGTGCGGATGGCGGGGTTGGGGAGGGAAAGGAGCGCCCCACCCCGGAGGCCAGACCTTCTCCCTTCAGTTTCCAAGCCCAAGGCCACTGTACTGGCGGGAGAAAGGAGGAGGAGGAGGTACGGGGTTCTTTTTGGTACCAGGGGAGAAAGACGTTGTGGGAAGAGGTAGTTGCAGGGGATGATGCCTTCTGCTCAGCAGGAGAAAATGTCTTGTACAGTGACGGGGTCACTGCCACCTGAGGGTCATCATGGCGGGCACCTGGGAGGCCGTGGGGCCTCGGGGTCTGGGAGCCACACTCGGGCCACCCTGTCCACCCCTCAGTCCTTATCACAGTCACCCTGAGGCCTGGCTTCGTCCTTCACTTGAGGATTCAGCCTTGCGGGTGGCTGCGCTGCAGATGGGTTTTGCCCACCCAGGCTGTTCCCCGTTCCGGGTTTCTGGGCTGAAGCTAGTGGCTTCATCTGTGCCTTTGGGGACGGCCCCTGCCAGCCCCGCCCCACTGAGTCCTCAGGAGGCACGTGGGTGGGGGTCCGGGTGCCCTAGAGTTCCTGAATGTGCTATTTCACCGCCCTGGGCCTGTTGCCTCTGGTTGCAGGGGCAGGCTGGCATGGAAACAGAGGGGAAGAGAGCAGGCGAGCAAGGGAGCGCACTGTTGGCTGAGCAGAGTCAGGGGCACAGGACGGAGGAGTCAGTGGCTGCAGGGGCCAGGCAGGGGTGGAGGGCTTCCCCGCGCTGCCTTCTCCTTCCTTACCCCAGCTGCTCAGGCTGCTGCCAACGGCTGCTCCTCCAGGGCCAGGGCAACCTGGGCCCCAGTCCTGCCTGGCCAGGCCACTCGGGGTGGGTGGGTAGGAAGCACGCACAGCACACGAGGAAGCTTACGCTTGGAAAAGAAAATGCATCTCCATCAGAAAAGGTCATAGGTGACACGGAGTTGAAAAGAAAAAAAGAATAAGTTACCTTCGAAAGACCCCTTTGCTCAAAAAACCCTTGTTTTCCCTTTGTGAGCTTCACTTTCCTTCTTAAATATGTTGCTCTTTCCGGGGAGCTCTGACTCGTGGCTATCCCCATCACAAGGTGGACCCAGGAATAAGAAATGACTGCAGTCCCTCCCCCACAGGTGGTCCTGGGCCTCCACGAGGACAGCCCTTCTTGGTCCCCTGTGGTGCCCTCACCCCGCTCTGCCCTGGCCCCTGCTCCTGGTTTTGATAGTGTGTGTGCCTGATGAGGGGCCTGTCCCAGCTTTGTCATTCCAGCTAGGGCCGAAGTGGATGACGTGTGTTGCAATCCACTTTAGGGACACCCACTTCCAGACAGGGATGTAGGACAGGGGTCTTCTGGGGGCTGGGCTCCCCCCAGCTGTCCTGCAGGCCGGGGCCGGGGCCAAGTGCACGCCTGGCTTGAGGCGTGCGAGGTAGAAGGCAGAGTGCCCTGCCTGGCGTCCCGTCGACAGGGGGAAGGGGGCCTGGACAAGGTGGGGGTGGGAAGTACTGACCAGAGCAGGGAACTCAGACATCCTTAGAGGCAGGAGTTGGCCGAGAAAAAGACATGGCTCGAGTGGTCTCTTCCTCCAGTGTCAGGACCCCTGAGGAGCTCTGCTGGGCCTGGAGAGACCCCGAGGGCCTGTGCCCTTGTGACCTGTCCCCAGTGGCCCCCCTTCTCCCACCGCGTCCCCGGGGAAGCAGGCTAGGGAGACCCCGATCTGGGCCTCGTGTGTTCTCCTCCCCTCGCTGGGATACCTGGGCCAGTGCTGGCTCACAGCCGGGCCAGTAGTATGTCTCCATTTGGTCTAAAGGTCCCTAGTGGTGCAAACGACTCGGGGAGGGGCTCAGAACAGTGGGGCAGTAGCTTGTTTCTCAGCTGCAGGAGTGCAGCCCGCAGCCCGTGGGTCTCACCCCCACGCCCGGCCCCCCGGCCCCCGTTGGGGGTGGCCCAGCTTGCGCTATAGCACATTGTAGTAGGCCATCTCCTTCATGGCCTGTTCGGTGAGGACGCTGGCCTCGGCGCCGCCGTCCACGCTCGTGTAGCTGTAGGCGTTCTCCTCGAAGTCCTCTATCTCCTGCTGGCCGTCTAGCTCAGAAGGGTCAGTGCCTGTCAGCTCCATCATGGGGTCTGCAAGAGAGGGGCACAGTCAGACCTCACGGGAGGAGCCAGTCACCCCCACGCAGGAAGTGGACGGCCTTGCTAAAGAGAGGGCTTCCCAGGCACAGCCTCCAGAGGCCTCAGGTGCCTCAGGGTCCTGTGGCTTCTGGCTGGGTCACCAGACCTAGGCCCCTAAGCTGAGTGTGGGGCCGTGGGTGCTATCGCTGAGGGCCCTCGAGGTGGAGCCTGTGGGTCTGGCTTAAAGCCTTCTTTGGGTCATTCCGCCATTGGCCCTTCAGAGTCCCTAAGTCCTGCTGACTCCTCCTCTGCAGTGTTTCTCGGCCATGGGAAAGCTGCCTGCCTGCATCATCTTTCCCACTCATTAGCGCCTGCTGCATGCCAGCCAATCACAGGCCTCGCCTCATCCAGCAATCACAACAATCCCGTTTAGCAGCTCAAAAGGCTGAGGTTCAGAGAGGTGAATCGACTTGCCAAAGGTCACCCAGCACATGCTGTTGTTCTTTTTTTTGAGGTGGAGTCTTGCTCTGTTGCCCAGGCCAGAGTACAGTGGTGCGTTCTTGGCTCATCACAACCTCTGCCTCCCAGGTTCAAGCAATTCTCCTGCCTCAGCCTCCCAAGTAGCTGGGACTACAGGCACATGCCATCATGCCCAGCTAATTTTTGTATTTTTATTAGAGATGGCATTTCACTATGCTGGCCAGGATGGTCTTGAACTCCTGACCTCATCATCTGCCCACCTCAGCCTCCCAAAGTGCTGGGATTACAGGCGTGAGCCACCATGCCCAGCCCATGCTGTTGTTCTAAGCCACTGTGCTGCTCTGCCTCAAACCACTGCAGGGCATGGCTCCCAACAGCAGTGCTTTTCTATCGAGTCTACCCATTGGTATCCCTGGGCCCCGGCACTCCCGGGACAAACACACACTCAGGGTTCACAAAGATATGCCCGGCAAAAACTCTTAAGAGGCCTCTTGGAATTTTATCAAATTGAAATCTCATTATAAAGATCTTACTGGTATAACAAAAGCCAGAAAAAAATAACTCCCCAGGGGAAGCCCAGGGTAGATCTGGGGGACCTGGGCGGCTGGCAGGGGCTGTGCCTGACCCCCAAGGTGCATTCTGGCCCTCTCCACCGAGATGTGATGTGTTTTGGGGGAAACGGCCCCCAAACTGGGGCAGCTCTGACTGGTCTAAGGCAGGCTTTCTCAACTCTGGCACTGAAGGGGGCAATGCTTGGCTGTGGGGCTGTCCTGTATCTTGTAGCATCACCCCAGTTGTGACAACCAAAAATGTCTCCAGACATGGCCAGATGTCACCTGGAGACAAACTCACAGTCAGCTGAGAACCACTGGTCTTAGGTAATCCCATCCCTTGCCAACAACAGGCATGTGACCCAGTCCTGGTGGGTGGGTCATGAGGAAATCCTGCTAGTAAGTCTTAGCACCTTCTTACTGGTGTCAGAGAGTGAAGGGGAGCAGGCTTCCCTGCTCACTCTTCCACTGTGAGAACAAGGAGCACACATCCTGATGGCCACTGGCAGCCATCTTGTGACCATGAGGATATTCACAGCTAATGCTGTGGACAGAGGAAGCCTCGCTCTGATTCACTGTTGGCAAGCTGAATCAGCCAGCTCTGAAGAGGGTCTAGACTTTAAGCCATTTCTTTCTTTCTTTTTTTGACAGG
The DNA here is from genome assembly GCF_009761245.1 of Sapajus apella. Classification (NCBI taxonomy): domain Eukaryota; kingdom Metazoa; phylum Chordata; class Mammalia; order Primates; family Cebidae; genus Sapajus; species Sapajus apella. The sequence goes on from NW_022437079.1 coordinate 2,368,714, forward strand.
GTTTTGCTCTGTCGCCAAGGCTGGAGGGCAGTGGTGCAGTCACGGCTCACTGCAGCCTCAAACTCAAAGCGATCCTCCTGCCTCAGCCTCCTGAGTGACTGGGATTATAGGTGTGCACTACCACACCTGGCCTTGAGCCATTTCCTGATCTATTTCCTTATTGTTTGGGCCAGTCTGAATGGGCAGCTGTTACTTGTGCCTGTAGCATCTAACATGCCGTGAGTCTTCTGGATTTTATAAAACCAGGTCACCTGTCCCATATCTTATAGATTTGGGCTGTTTCTTCCTGCAATCCTAGTGTCACACCCTCATGTTATGCAGCTGGTTTTGAAAACAAGCTAAATAAAGCACGTTGCATACATTTCTACCTCTGGATCTCAGTACACTGTCCCCACTTTATCAAGTGTATTGTCCCGTCCCGTGGACCCCAGAGAATCATCCGTGACATTTTTTACAAGGACATTCATCTACCTCCCCAAATTACAGCCCCATAGTTACTAGATCATTCCATCTAGAGTGTATGCTGCCTTTTTTCTCATCAAGCCTGGGCTTCCCAGAACAAGGCTCTAGGCGGGAGGGGGACCTGGAGCCCAGCTGTTCCAGGCCCAGTGGCTTCATTCTGTCATCTGCTACAGTCAGGAAGAGCAAGTCTAAGCATCGCTAGCACTGAGCTCATCTAGAAACAGCTTGTGCCTTAACTGCCCATAGGAACAACGTATATGGGGACAGTCTTTTAAAAAACCTTGTTGGGGGAGTTTCTGGTAAAAATGGGAAAACCTGCTAAATAATTTTTCTTTTTGAGTTGAAGTCTTGCTCTTGTCACCCAGGCTGGAGTGCAGTGGCGTGATCTCGTGCTCACTGCAACCTCCGCATCCCGGGTTCTACTGATTCTTCTGCCTCAGCCTCCTGAGTAGCTGAGATTACAGGTGTATGGCCACTATGCCTGGATACTTTTTTGTATTTTAATAAAGATGGGGTTTCACCATATTGGCCAGGCTCGTCTCAAACTCCCAACCTCGGTGATCTGCCCACTGTGGCCTTCCAAAGTGTTGGGATTACAGGTGGGCGTGAGCCAGTATGCCTGGCCTAATAAATTCTAAAAGAGCTGTAACCCTGACAGTCTCTTGGTCCTAGTTATTTCCAAAGGGGCATGGTCTGCTCTGCTTCCTTCTGGGGGGTTTGGTTAGCAACAGGGCAGCTCCACTAGAAGAGCTGCACATGGAGTCACCCCACCGTACTGCAGATCACTTCCACTTGAACCTCAGGTCCAAACTCAGCATTGAAAACATTCCTCAGGTGACTCCCATCATGCAGCTGATGTGCCAGCCAGCCCTCTGGAGTCTGGATCAAAGCTTCTCCATGTGCGGTCCCTGAACCAGCAGCCCCTTGGCTAAGACCTGGGAACTTGTTGGAAAGGAGCTTCTCGGACCCCACCCCAGACCGACTGAATCAGAAGCTCCGGGGCTGGGGCTGAGGCCAGCACTTGGTGAGGCACAAGTCTGGTCCTTCACTGTGCAACAAATGGCCCTGAGATCTTTTTGAAGTGCAGAGTCTGACTCAGCAGGTGTGGGTGGAGCTGAGAGGCCAGCAGGATCCCAGGTGGGGCCACATTTCTCGCCCTCCTACCACATTGAGCAGCAAGGAGCTACCGAGAGCAGCTGGCGGGTTTTCAGTCTCACCTACTGGAAGCAACCTTAATAGACAACTGAAAAACAAAACAAAGCCACTGAGATACCTGTTTCTGCCAGAAAACCCAGCCCATTCACTGGTCAGCTGCTCCAAAACCAGAGTCAAGGCTACTGCAGCTGTCCCCAGTGCCTGACTGTGCTCCCAGTAAATAATCCACGTGGCAAGTCAGCTCACCTGGTTACTGCCAAGGCACGTTCCCAGCTGGTGTGACTCAGAGGCACACCAGAATCTCTCTCTTTTTTTTTTTTTCGACGATAGGGTCTTGCTTTGTCACCCAGGCTGGTGTACTGTGGTCCAATCACAGTTCACTGCAGCCTTGAACTCCTGGGCTCAAGTGATCTTCCTGCCTTAGACTCCCAAGTAGCTGAGACTGTAGGGTACACGCCACCACACCCAGCTAATTTTAAAATATTTTTGTAGAGACCGGGTCTCACCATGTTATCTGGTTTGGTCTCAAACTCCTGGCCTTAAGTGGTCCTCCAGCCTTGGCCTCCCAAAGTGCCAGGACTACAGGTGTGAGCCATCATGCCCAGTCAGAGCACCAGAAATGGCTCCAAACTGTTGAAGGAGCCTCCCTGTGGTGCTGCTGGCTCCCTCTTTCCTGTAGACTCTCCACAGCATATCCCTGACCCGCCGCCGACCATGAGGCCAGAGACGCTAACAGCTTTACTGTCGCCCAACAGCAATGCCTTTACTACTGACCACTGCTGGAGGGAAAGGCTACTGCTAACATTTGGGATGTTTTTTGACAGTCTCCAAAACTTCTACAAACTGCTGAGGCATAAGATCCTCTCCCAAAATCTCTCCCAGATCTTAATGTCAGACCCATCTGGCCCTTTCAGGAGTACGTAGGTTCTCGTCTGTGGCAGGCACTTGTGAAGAGTGTGACTGATTGATGTACACTTTTTGCCTTGGTTGCTGGGAAGCTCAGATCTCCCCTCTGCATGACCCTAGGGCCTTCCATGGTGAACTTGGAGTTGGAACCTCACCTGGTTCTCCCTTATCTTTCCACCTGCCATTTTTCCCCGTTTTAACTTTCTTTCCCATCCACTGATTTGAAATATCATCTCACGGTACCGAAATAAAGAGTCTATCACCTCTTGCTGAGTTGTCATCTTGCATGAGCTACCTAACGTCTCTGTTCTTCCGTTTCTGCATCTGTAAAATGAGGATAATAACAGAGCCAACCTCATTTCGAGGATCACATGAGTTAATAAAGGCCTGGCACACAGGTAGCACTTAATAAAGGTCAGTTATGACTTTTATTATATTGTTTACGTGAGCTCATTTAAGTCCTTTGAAGAAGACATATCCCATTGTTACTGTCATCATGGCCTTCCAGGGTCCCCCCCCTCCAGACCTGAGCCCACCCCACAGAGGTCTCAGCCTTGGCCAGCCTCCCCACTCCTCTAACCGGGCAGGAGGCTCCCGAGTGCACCATCCTGGTGTCATTCCTGCTCTGTCCACGGCGCGTGACCCACCCACCTTGACTGTCCAGGCCAATGTCCATGACGCCGTGCTTGACCTTCATGTGCCGGCTCAGGTTGCCCTTGAGGTTAAACTTGCTGGAGCAGTAGGGGCACTTGAAGGGCTTGCTGCCTGCGTGCAGGTGCATGTGGCCCAGCAGGTTGTACATGCGGTTGAAGGACTTCCCGCACACCTGCAACACATCCACCCGGTATCCTGAGCCTGGGGGCAGCCCGCTTTCCCTGGAGCCCCACCCACTCCCACCTCTAGGGCCGGACCAGACTCTTACTACTTTTCTTTTTGTTTTTTTCTTTTTTGAGACAGACTCTCACTCTGTCGCCCAGGCTGGAGTGCAGCGGCATGCTTTTGGCTCACTGCAACCTCTGCCTCCTGGCTTTAGGCGATTTGCCTCAGCCTCCCAAGCAGCTGAGACTACAGGCATTTGCCCCCATGCCCAGCTAATTTTTTTTTTTTTTGAGACAGAGTCTCACACTGTTGCCTGGGCTGGAATGCAGTGGTGAGATCTTGGCTCACTGCAACCTCTGCCTCCCAGGTTCACATGATTCTCCTGCCTCAGCCTCCAGAGTAGCTGGGATTACTGGCGCAGACCACCATGCCTGGCTAATTTTTGTATTTTTTGTAGAGATGGGGTTTCACCATGTTGGCCAGGCTGGTCTCAAACCCCTTACCTCAAATGGTCCACCCACCTCAGCCTCCCAAAATGCTGGGATTACAGGCGTGTGCCACCACGCTCAGCCCAGAATCCTGTTCTTTATGGACAGCACTCTCTTTATGCTTTTCTGAGACATGGCCATCCATTGCTGGTCACTGCTCCTGTGGATCTGCCCCCCTTTCTCTGAGCCTCAGAAACCCAGGGCTTGGATATCTAGCTGCACTAAGCCCCCAGGCTGGGGTCCTTTCCCTGTGGCTGTACCACGACCTCCACTCCCTCCCCAGCTCTCAGAAAAACCTAACTTTAGCACTTTCATGATCTGAATCCCCACCCACCCTCCCAGCCCCCAAAGCCCAGGCCAAGTTTCACCCAGCTGGGGCTCCTCTGGCCAGGCCAGTGCTCGATGGGTCACAGCTGCTGCACTGCTGCTGATTCCAAGCCACCTCTGGGGAGGTCCCACCCCGGGGCCTGACGGCCCAGTACCTTGCATTTGAATGGCTTCACGGGCGAGTGTACAATCATGTGGGTCTTGAGGGTCTGCTTCTGCACGAAGGTCTTGAAGCAGATGTGGCACTGGTAGGGCCGGACGCTGGTGTGGATCAGCATGTGCCGCTTCATGTTCGCCTGCAGGGTGAACTCCCGGCCACACACCTCGCACTTGAACTCCTTCACGCCCTGTGGGGTGGGGGTGATGGTCAGAGCCACACCGTGGGCACAGCCACTGGCAGGGACCCTTGGTGGGGAGGCAGGGAGGTGCATGCCATAGCATCACAAAGGCACAGTTTCTGGGAAATGTCTGCATTTGAGGGTATTCCAAAATAGGTAATGCCTGCTTAAAAAGCACCAAAGAATGTTGGGGCAGAGCCACTGACTCCAGGAAGCCTTTCGGCAACAGACAGCAATAGGCTGTGCCTTACTGTAATGATGCCTATCCCTGCTGTCTCCTGCCCCAGGGTGGGTGTGTGCATAAGGCCTGGACCAGTGCACTAATGCAAATGTGTGCACATTCATTCATTCAGCAACCACTTACCTGCTCCAAGCCAGCACCGCACTAGGCGGCAGGGGCCTGTGGTGAAGAAGACACAGCCTCCGCCTGCTGTCTGCAGATTGTTGCATCAGATCAAGGCCGTGCTATGTTTTTATCCACAGTGCTGTCTCTTGGTGGTCTTTTGGTTCACAGGCCATTTTGATAATCTGATTAAAGCTATGCACACCCCTCAAAAAATGGGACTTAGGTCTGTGTAGAATTTTGAAGGGTCTGTCTGAATCCCCGGGAGCCAGTCCCGCTGACCCCTTGACAGTGTTTTCCTGACTTCCCTGGTGGTCACAGTCACCTCTAGTTCTTGTCCAACATGGAGGCTTGCAGGCCCCTCCCTGAAGGATCTAATTTGTGGGGCCTGGGATGGACCCAGGAACTTTTATTCTCAACTGGGCCCCAGATGATTCTTATCATTGATAGACTCGGGCTGTTCACCCCCAGGAGACATGGATTCCAGGGGAAAACCCACTGGTTTGGACTATGAACATGCTTTTCTATGGTTTGGGGTCACTCCCAGAGCAGGACAGATTGCTGTATGCAAAGGGGTCCAATTTATGATCTGTGGAGGAACGTTAGGATAAAAGCTAGGAGCTAGGCCAGATGTGGTGGCTCACACCTGTAATCCCAGCATTTTGGGAGGCTGAGACGAGAAGATCATCTGAGGCCAGGAATTCAAGACCAGTGTGAACAACATAGTAAGACCCTGTCTCTAAAATTTAAAAAAGCCTGGGCGCGGTGGCTCACATCTGTAATCCCAGCACTTTGGGAGGCCAAGGCGGGCAGATTACGAAGTCAGGAGTTCGAGACCAGGCTGACCAACATGGTGAAACCCCATCTCTACTAAAAAATTACAAAAATTAGCTGGGTGTGATGGCATGTGCCTGTAATCCCAGCTACTCAGGAGGCTGAGGCAGGAGAATTGTTTGAACCCAGGAGGCAGAGGCTGCAGTGAGGTGAGATCACACCACTGCACTCCAACCTGGGCAACAGAGCAAGACTCTATCTCGGAGAAAAAAAAAAGTAAAAATTGATTTTTTCTTTTAAAGTTGGGAGCTGTTTTCTTTTTGATGAGTTATTAATTTAGTAGGAACCCAATGGGACAGACATGTGTCTGTGGCCACAGCTGCTGTCTTAACTGCTTCTCTGGTATAAAACTTTGTGTTAAAACTTACCAGTTCCCTTGTCTGTGTCTCTTAGCAGTAGGGGCTGTGTCTTGGGTTGCACACCCTCCTGACCATTGCAGCTGCGTATGACCACCAGGGGGCCCTGCCAGTCAGGAGTTTATTTTATAAGCATGTAATGTGCACGTTATACATATTCAGGCTGGTAATAGGGACGTTTTCAGTTTTAATAGCCTTTAGTTTTTGCTTTCAGCTCACAATATTAACACTCTATGGACTTGGGATATATATATTTTTTTGAGACAGAGTCTTGCTCTGTTGCCCAGGCTGAAGTGCAGTGGTAAGATCTTGGCTCACTGCAGCCTCTACCTCCCAGGTTCAAGCAACTCTGCCTCAACCTCCTGAGTAGCTGAGATTACAGGCACCTGCCACCACACCCGGCTAATTTTTGTATTTTTCGTAGAGACAGGGTTTCACCATATTGGCCAGGCTGGTCTTGAACTCCTGACTCAAGTGATCTGTCCTCCTCAGCCTCCCAAAGTGCTGAGATTACAGGCGTGAGCCACCACATCCAGCCCTGGACTTGGGATTTTTAAGTCCCCTAGTAGAGGAGAAAGATGGTAAACATATAGCATGTGTGCAGTCACCCTGCACAATCACTCCTTGCAGACATTAACAATCAATCACAGGGTTTTACTACCAAGCCTAGATTCAGTTTCAGAATCTTGTTTTTTTTTGGGGGAGACAGGGTCTCACTCTGTTGTCCAGGCTGGAGTGCAGGGGCACGATTATAGCTCATTGCAGGCTTGACCTCCTGGGCTCAAGGGATCCTCTTGCTTCAGCCTCATGTGTAGCTGGACCACAGGTGTGTGCCACCATGCCTGGCTAAATTTTTGGTTTTTTTTTTTTTTTTTTTTTTTTTTTTTTTGAGTTAGCCTTGCTCTGTCACTCTGGAGTTCAGTGGTGTGATCTCAGCTCAATGCAACCTCTGTCTCCGGGGTTCAAGCAATTCTTGTGCCTCGGCCTCCCTAGTAGCTGGGACTACAGGTGCATACCACCACACCCAGCTATTTTAAAAAAATATTTTTAGTAGAGACAAGCTTTCACCATGTTGGCCAGGCTGGTCTCAAACTCCTGGGCTCAAGTGATTGATTGGGATTACAAGTGTGAGCCATTGAGTCTGGCCCAGAATCCTTCTTTAAAAAAAAAAAAGTCTTGCTGTGTTGCCCAAGCTAGAGTGCAGTGGCTATTCACAGGAGCGATCATAGCCTCCAACTCCTGTTTTGGCAATCCTCCCACCTCAGCCTCCTGAGTGGCTGGGACTCCAGGTGTGCAGCTCCATTCCCGGCTAGAATCCTTGTTGCCATTACTTTTTTTGTTATTATTTTTTGAGATGGAGCCTTGCTCTGTCACCCAGGCTGTAGTGCAGTGGTGTGATCTTGCTCCCTGCAACCTCTGCCTCCTGGGTTCAGGCAATTCTCCTGCTTCAGCCTCCCGAATAACTGGGACTACAGGCTCCTGCCCCGATGCCCGGCTAATTCTTATATTTTTAGTACAAATGGGGTTTCACCATGTTGGTCAGCCTGGTCTCGAACTCCTGACCTTATGATCCACCTGCCTGAGCCTCCCAAAGTGCTCGGATTACAGGTGTGAGCCCCCACGCCCAGCCATTACATTTTAGGCAGCTACTACCAGTTGACTGGAGGCCCCTCTGCAATGAAACCTACAAATTGCCGGCTTCTCGGCCTGGCAGGATGTTACAGCTCCCCAACTCCCTATAGTGTCCACTGGGAAAGACAGGGTCACAGTTTAACCTGGAGTATCATTCAAAGACCACCGTCATGGGGAGAGGAAGCTCTATGCACATTCAGGTTGGAAGGGCAGAGTTGGTGGGATTTCGGTGGAAAGCATGGAGCAGCCGAGTACCGGAGTGGGACTGTAAGACCCGAGGGGCCTTACTCCACCTGCCCGGTTATGAGGGCCTCTCAGAGGTGATGCTGGCTGAAGGCAGGGAATGGAGGACAGGGGAGAACGTGTCAAGGCTGGGTCTAGGGACGCGGTAGATTAGAAAGTGCTGCTCAATTTTCTGCCCTCCCAAGCCACTATGCCTAGTTTAGCCATATTCTAGAATGACTTGTACTTTTCCATAACTAACATTTTCCCTTACCTCTTCTCCCCTTTGAAAATTAAATATATTTAGCCTGCTCCTAAAGGGAAGTCACAGGTTTGAATTCACTTTTGTCATGACAAGGAACAAAGGACACTCTCTGTACCTCTGCCCACTGAGTCAGGACGCCTCCCTGTTGCCTCCTGGCTTCCCTCTAGCCTCTGTCCTCCCATCAAGAAAACAGGGAGAGCAGGCCACTTTAGTGATTCTCAAACTGTTCCTTCGGTCACAGGGGTTCAAAAACAACGGTTTTTTGTTTTGTTTTTTTTCTTTGGTGCTGTGACTCGGGCAACAATATTTATACATTTTTTTGAGACAGGGTCTCAGTCTGGTTGCCCAGGCTGAAGTGCAGGGTTGTGATTTCAGCTCACTGCAACCTTGGCGTCTCAGGCTCAGGTGATCCTCCCTCCTCAGCCTCCCGAGTAGCTGAGATGAGAGGTGTGCACCACCGCACCCAGCTAACGTTTAAACTTTTATAGTGATGGGGCCTCATTATTTTGTCCAGGTTGGTCTCGAGCTCCTGGACTCAAGCAATCTGCCTGCCTCAGACTCCCAAAGTGCTGGGATTACAGGTGTGAGCCACCGTGTGTGGTCAAAAACTTTTTTTTTGTTTGTTTGTTTTTTGAGACGGAGTTTAGCTCTTTCGCCCAGGCTGGAGTGCAGTGGTGCGATCTCGGCTCACTACAACCTCTGCCTCCCAGTTTCAAGCGATTCTCCTGCCTCAGTCTCCCGAGTAGCTGGGATTACAGGCATGCGCCACCATGCCTGGCTGACTTTTGTATTTTTCGTAGAGATGGGGTTTCACCAAGTTGGCCAGTATGGTCTTGAACTCCTGGCCTTGTGATCTGGGATTATAGGCTTGAGCCATCTCGCCTGGCTCCCAAAAAACATGTTTTTGAATGCGTAAAGCTGTACTACTTAAAAAGCCAATTTCCATAAGATAGCATTTCTTTCTAATACTCATCAAAATAAGTAGTGATGATAAAACGAGGAGACCACCTAAATGGTCCCATATGGGACTCTGAAAATTACCAGATGAAAACGTGGCAAGGCAGCAGGCAGATCCCCGGCCCGGGAGTGGCCTTACCTTGTGGGTGAGAGAGTGCTGCTTGAGGTGGTGGATCTGGCTGAACTCCATGCCGCACTCAGTGCACACGAAGGGCCGCACGTTCTGGTGCTTGAGCATGTGGTTCTGCAGCTGGCTGCGGTAGTGGAAGGACTTGTCGCACTCGAGGCACTGGTAGAGGGTGGGGCCCTGGTGGGAGGCCAGGTGGCGCTTGAGCTGGGTCAGGGTGGAGAAGTCCAGGCCGCACTCGACGCAGACGTGGCAGCGGCCACTCTCGTGCTTCACTTCGTGGGCCTTGAGCTCGCTGGGGTAGGCGAAGCCACGGCCGCAGAAGTGGCAGCTGTAGGGCTTGACCTCCGAGTGCAGCAGCATGTGGCGCTTGAGGTGGCTGGTCTGCGTGAAGGCCTTGTGGCAGACCTGGCACTTGTGGGGCCGGGTGCCCTGGTGCGTGAGCAGGTGCGTCTGCAGGTGGCTGGGCTGCTTAAAGAGCTTGCTGCAGTGTGGGCACGAGTGGGGCTTGATGCCGTTGTGGCCCAGAATGTGCGTCACCAGGTTGTACTTGGACGTGTAGGACTTCTCACACATGCGGCACTGCCAGCGCTTCTGGCGGTCACCGGCCTCCACCAGGTAGGAGTCGTCGATCTGCACGTTGATGTCCAGCCGATCCAGCTGGGCCTTCTTGTGGCGTTCCACCGTCGAGCCCGCTGCATCGGCCTCGAACTCGCCGGCCTCCTGCCACACGAAGCCCTGTTCTGACTTGACGGGCTCTGGGGACTCCATGCTGGGGGCCTCGGGGTCGCTCAATGGGGCCAGGTGGGGTGGCTCGAACCCACATTCTGTGGGCAAGGCCTCTGTCCCAGGGAGCGCCATGCTGGGCTCGGGGAAGCCATCCCGGGCTGGGGCAGGGAAGTGAGGGTCGTAGGGGGCCACGTCCAGCTCCGGCCTCGGGGTTCGGGGCAGGTGCCGGAGTGTCCGGGGCTTGCGGCTAAAGGCGCTGAGGTCGATCATCTTGACAGCACTGCTCTGCACCAGGGCCTCACAGCCGCCACTGGCCGCCTCAGCAGGGGCTTCCTCTGGGCCTGCGTCCTTGTCGTCACCAGGCACAGAAACCTCGTACACCTCCTGCTCCTCCTCCTCCACCTTCTCAAACTTGACCTTGGGCACTAGCCGCACAGGGGGCCGCGTCTTCCGCCGGGTGTGCTTCTCAAAGGCTGCCTCCACCTCCAGCACCTCCTCCTCCGCCGGCTCCTCCAAGGCCCGCCCGTTGCAGGCCAGCTGGTAGATGTCAGGGCCTGGTGGCCCGGGCTCTCCCATGGGTGCCCCAGAAAGCTCAGGCCCCAAGTCTGGGTAGAAGGCCTCGGCGCTTATGGTAGCTCCAAAGAGCTCATTTTCGGAGACCAGGCCAAGCACGGCAGCCTGAGCCAAGGACAGCACCACCACGGCGTCCGTCTGTGTCCCTGAGTCCATGAAGCCCTCCATCCCGTGGCGGCTGGCTAGGAGGGCATCGCTGTGGGAGGAGAAACGAGTGTTAATATTGCTGACTCAGTGCCGCGCGGACAGACAGCAGGCACATTCAGCATGGACCAGGGCTTGGCGGTTTTTGGATGTGTCTGGCCTTGAAGTCTTCTCTACTCCTGACTTGGGAACAGGGCACACTTGTAATTACAGGGAGCCATGACTGATTCCCGCTGTGTATCTGACCAGCTCCTCCATCTCCCTGGGAGAACCTGGGTAAGCTCCGCCCCCTTGCTGACCTCAGTCTTCCCATCTGTACAACAGGGAGGTGGGATTTCCTCAGTGGTTTTCAAACTGTGTTCCACAGGTCCTTCAAGAATTCCTTAAAAAGTCTGGGTGCAGTGGCACTCTGGGAGGCTGAGGCAGGCAGATCACCTGAGTTTGGGAGTTCAAGACCAGCCTGGCCAACATGGTAAAGCCCCGTCTCTACTAAAAATACAAAATTAGCTGGGTGTGGTGGGTGCACTGCACGCCTGCAGTCCTAGCTATAGGGGACTGAGGCAGGAGAATCGGTTGAACCCAGGAGGCAGAGGTTGCAGTGAGTGGAGATCAAGCCACTGTACTCCAACCTGGGCAACTGAATGAGACTCTGTCTCAAAAAAAAAAAAAGAAAAAGAATTCTTTTAAAATAGGATTGAAAAATACAAAAAATAAAGAATCTACTATTTAAAAACTGATTTTAAAAGGCTCACCTACCCAAATGTCGTATGTGCTACCTTCTAACACATAAAATGAATTAGGTGCTGAGGCCGATCTCAAACACTGGCTATCACTTGTCAGCCCTGATGCTAAACATCTGCGTCTATCACAACTGGTGGTTGTTTTCCTTGATTAGCTAAATGTTATACATTTAAATATCTAAATTTATACTGATAAAAAAAACCACTTGTATCTGATTTCTATGTGGGAGTTCCATGCCAGATGTGATTGGAGAGAAGGGCTCCTTGACAGCCACCATGTCTGAGACCACCATCTGAACTCAGTGCTCAAACCGGCTCCCAGCTTCACATCCTGTCTCTCATGTAACAGGTGTTTTTTTTTTATTTTTTGTTTAGAAATTGGGTCTGGCTCTGTCGCCCAGGCTACTATGACACAATCATGGCTCACTGCTGCCTCAACCTCCAGCACCCAAGTGATCCTCCTGCCTCAGCCTCCCAAACTGCTAGGATTACAGACATGAGCCTCTGTGCCTATCCTGAACACATCCTTCTAAATAGTGGTAATGTGCCCACCTGCCCAGGTACAAACCCCCAGCCCATGGCCTCTTCCCTCACTGGGACTCCAGCCACATAAGCAAGCACCTGCTCTGTGGAGGCCAGTCTGTGCACCCAAGAGTCTTCCTACCGGGGGCGCCCTTTTCCAAACCCCACTGACCTTTGCTCCGCCCACCAGCCTCCCAGGCATCGCTTGAGGTCCACCTGCTCTGGGGCCTTGCCAGCTTTCCCAGCCTGCCCTCGCACCCTCTCCAGCCCTCCCAGGACTGCAGCGCGCCAGGCAGTGTGCCCGTGGGGGGTGGTGGCCTCCTCTCGGACCTGTACCCCTTGCCCCCGGTTCAGCACCTGGCACATCAGAGGAGGCGGGATGGCATTATTGGGGTGACTCTCGCCTGCCTCGCCTGCTCTGCTCCCAGGGATCCCAACTGACCAACTACGAGCTTCTCCCAGGGCCATGGTCAGGCACATGTTTGGCAGCCCTTCCTCAGGAAACCGGCTCCGGGCAAGGAGTCCCCTCCCCCAGCGCCCAGTGGAGCTTCCCCTTCCTGAGGACGGCTAAAAATACCCCAGACAGGAATTTAGCCTCCTTGAAATGGACACCAAAGATTAAACTATTAAGCTTCGAGTGAGGCTCTCATGGAAGGGATCAGATGAAAGGAAACCTCAGCCTGGGGGTCAGGGTGCATCTGGAATAGGCTGGGGTACTAAACCTGTTTCCAAACCATGCCCCAGCCCAGTGTCCAGCTGCTGGGAAATGCAGTCAGCGAGGACCTCGAGTCCCAGCTCAGTCACCGGCAAGTGACTAAGCAAAGTCACACCAAGCGGCTCAGTTTCCCCATCTGAGAAACCGGGATGAAAACATTTACCCTGGAAGGGTTGAGAGCCCACGGTCCTGACACAGGTGAAGCAGCTTGGTTCATTATAAGGACCTAACCAACTGTTAAGAATCACTATTGGCTGGGTGTGGTGGCTCATGCACTTTGGGAGGCCAAGGAGGGCGGATTACTTGAGGTCAGGAGTTCGAGACCAGACTGACCAATATGGTGAAACGCTGTTTCTACTAAAAATACAAAAATTAGCCGGGTGTGGTGGCAGGCGCCTGTAATCCCAGCTGCTTGGGAGGCTGAGACAGGAGAATCACTTGAACCCGGGAGGCGGAGGTTGCAGTGAGCCGAGATTGTGCCATTGCATTCCAGTGTGGGTGTTGCAGTGGGACTCCGTCTCAAAAAAAACAAAAACAAAAAACAAAAAGAGGAACCACTATTATCTGCCCAGATCTCTGGGGGAAGCCTTTTCTGAAAAAAGCCACAGAGCCAAGAGATGTTTCCATTCTTGGGCCCCAAATTCAGCAAATCTTAAGTGATTGTGAGGACAACTGTGAGAGACAGAACTCATTTGTTCATTTGTACAACAAATAGCTGCTCAGTCCCTGCTGTCCGCCAGGGCTTGTGCTTGGAGACAGCAAGCGGAATGGGGCAGGGGCCCTGCCCCCTCGGGGCCCACCACAGCCACCCCCAGTGCCCTCCAGCTGCTGTCAGGTTCGGGGAGCACACTGGGGAGCGTGGCTGCCTCCTGTCACCACCGTCTGTCTGACGCAGCACCCAGCAGCGTTGTGGGGTTTGGGTAAATGATGTGTTCAGCAGTTTTTGCAAACTTCCCCAAAGGCAGGACCAGAGAAAAGGAGGAACTGAGCGTGGATGGTGAAGCCAGTGCTTCCCCCTGGGCCCCGGATGCTGAGTTCAATCCAGGCTCTGCCGTCTACTAGCCGTGTGACCTCAGGTGATTCTCATCTCTATGGGGGCTCCTGACTCACGGGACAGAGATGAGGATGTCCCTGTAGTTAGTTTCCTCCCCTCTCCTTTCCCCTGCAGCCCAACACCAGGCATCAGCCTCTCCTCCCATCCTCAAGGGCGTGGGCACAAGGAAACAGTTAACGCTGCCTTAGAGGAGAGGGCAAAAACATCAGCCCGTGGGAGCTCAAGTGTGGGTCCCCGCAGTGAGGATGAACATGCAGCTGACCGTCCACACTGGCCCCCTTCTACCAGGGGCCACTCCTTACAGTCACACCAGGACACCAGAGGCAAACCCCTCCCACAGGAACAGGTAGTTTGGACTTGAGAAGGTGCGTCAGTGTCAGGAGCCTGGGCTTGGCTGTGGAAAGGGGCTAGCACAGAGTCCGTCCTCTTGAGGGTTTGTGCCGAAGTGGGGGCAGGGTAGGGGCACAGAGAGGTGCCAGCGACTGACCACGGACTCCGCGGAAGAGATACAGCTTCTCATTACAGAGACTGGCCAGGTCCCCGGCGGGCCACTGAATACCAGAAACACCCTGGGGCAGGGGTGGGTAGTGTGCTCCCCACCTCATGCCCCTCATTGATGGAGGGAGAGCCGGGTCTGCAGCCAGGTCTGTCTGCTCCCGCATGTGGAGGTCACATCTGAGCCCGGCCTCCTCAGCTCTCAGGAGCTGTCCTGGGTCACCAGGGGCCAGCAGGGGGACATTGGCAAGGCCTGGACAAACTGCTTCCTGGCTGGCTGGTGCAGAGCCCCCGCCAGCTGGGGGAACCGGGGTCTTTCCATCTATTGGGAGTCTTCATTGAGCCACTGCCCACCTGGGCAGTGGGGCCCCTGCTTTCTTCCTGGACACTTGGCTGGGTAGAACACACACCACCCTGTAAGAGCTCACTCCGTGGGGCTCAAGGGGCCAGGCCCTGCGTCTATGCTGCGCTGTTCACTGAGGCTGCCAGGCAGGCTCTGTGCGTGTGCACGCCTGCATGTATGTGGAAGGGGCTCAGCTGAGCAGGGAATGTAATTCACCTGCGTTTCGCATGTGTGTTTTGCCTGCCTATCACACACGGAAATGAGGAGTGGGGAGACCGACGTCGCTCTGCTCTTCCTCCTTCTGGGCTGGTGTCTCCTCACCTGCTCTGTTTCCACCTCCCAGGCTAAGCCTTTGTGTTTATGTCCTGGCACGGGCTGTCCAGGGCAGGAAGAGAGCTTGCCAGGTGTGTGTCACCTGTGTGCCAGGGCTGCCCCCACCCACCCCAGGCCCCTCTGTCATCCGCCCGGGGCCCTACGGTGGCCCTCCCTTCTCAGAGCAGGGCCTCTCGCACAGCTTGTGCTGAGGACTCAGAACAAAAGCTCCCCCCACGTCCAGGAGAAAGGGAGTTCAGACTGCCCCAGAGGGGCGCCCACCAGCTGGGATGTGGCAGGGCCTCCTCAGGGTGCCCTCGGTCCCCAGGGTGGGGAGAAAGTCAGTGTGAAAAGCAGGGAAATGGAGACATAGAGGAGCTGCCTGATTGTAGCTGTGCTGGGAGTGGGGGAAGGGAGGCCATATCGGGGAGAGAGAGAAAGAAAGGGAGAGGGAGAGAAAAGAAATGAAGAGACAGGGAAGGCGGGAGGAGGAGCCTGAGTGAGGGGAGGGAGAGAGAATGAAGCTATAGAGAGAAACAAAGGCGGGGGGGGGGGGAGGGGCGTGCAGTGACACAAGGCCCAGGGCTGCCCTATTTCCCAGAGCTGGGCACCTCCACCTCCCAGGCCTCAGGGCCCAGCCTGCCCCTGGGGAGGGAACAAAGGCTCATGGTCTGAGGCCAGGCAGGGGACCTTCCCCACCCCAGCAGGGACGAGGCTCCTCAGAGCTCTGGAATCTCTCACTGTCATCTCTGGCTTTGCCCCACAAACCCTGTGAAGTCTGGGTGGCAAGTCACCTGGCTCCTCCATGTCTCTGTTTCCCCATCTGTAAAATGGGCACAAGAATCTACCTGGACTGTGGAGGCCTGTGAACTTTTGACCCACCTGCCCGAGACCAGGGTCCCTTCCCCAAGCTGTGACAGCACCCCTTTCCTCTCATGGGGACCCCATCACACCCCCGCTCTAGGAGCAGGGGAGGGCCTGGTGGGATCAGGGTGGTTGGTGTCCCCTGGGACACACATCTCAGGGCAGAGAGGGGGTGAAGACACCCAAAGCCTCGTCTGGAGCAACAGGAGCCATTTTGAATGAAGAACCAACAGGACCTTGTGGTCACCTAGGTAATTTTTGACTAACTCCTACCCCCAGGGAGACCTCAAACACCAACTGAAGGCAGGTGTGGTGGCTCACACCTGGAATCCCAGCACATGGGGAGGCCGAGGCAGGCCGATCACTTGAGCTCAAGAGTTTGTGACCAGTCTAGGTAACATGACAAGCTCTCGTCTCTGAAAAAATACAAAAATTAGCTAGGTGTGGCGGCGCACCTGTAGCCCCAGATATTTGGGAGGCTGAGGCGGGAGAATCACTTGAGCCCGGGGGAGGGGGAAGGGCAGAGGTTGCAGTGAGCTGAGATTGTACCACTGCACTCCAGCCTGGGCGACAGGAGTGAAAACCTGTCTCAAACAAAAGTATAGAAATAAAGAAAAAAAAACAACCAACAGACAGAGGTCTGGGGCTTCTACCAGTTCACGCTTGGGCCATCACCAAGCATCCCGATCAGTGTAATTTGAGGACTGTGTCCTCAGGGCCCACTAAGCCCTACTCCCTGAGGCGGCCTCAGCAGTGCCTCGAGCTCATGCTGGAAGGACAGGCTTGGCCTTGAGTCACCAGATTGCTCAGAGACTACAGTCTCCCGTCCTGCAGCCGAACCTCTGACTTTTTATTTATTTATCTATTTTTTGAGACAGAGTCTTGTTCTGTCGCCCAGGCTGGAGTGCAATGGCGCCATCTCGGCTCACTACAACCTCTGCCTCCCGGGTTCAAGCAACTCTCCTGCTTCAGCCTCCCAAGTAGCTGGGATTACAGGAGCCCACCACCATGCCAGGCTCATTTTTTATATTTTTAATAGAGACAAGGTTTTGCCATGTTGGCCAGGCTGGTCTCAAACTCCTGACCTCAGGTGATCCACCCGCCTCAGCCTCCCAAAGTGCTGGGATTACAGGCATGAGCCCCATGCCTGGCCTGATTTATTTTTTTAAGAGATGGGTCTTCTCTGTTGCCCAGGCTGGAGTGCATTGTTTTTGTAGAGGTGGAGTCTTGCTAAATTGCCCAGGCTGATCTTGAACTTCTGGGGTTAAGCAATCCTACCACCTTTGCCTCCCAAAGTGCTGGATGACAGGCCTGAGCTACTGTGCCAGGCCTGAGCCACTGACTTAATGTACATTCACTGAGCATCTATTAGGTGCTCGATTGTGGGTATACGGTAGGGAGCAAATTAAAGTTCTCACTCTTGGGGAAATGACTCTCGTGAGCTCAGTCCACTTGAAGCACCAGGGTCTCTGGGCGGCGGGGGCTGCAGCACTGGGGTTGGGTGGGGACAAGGCTGAGGGCTGGGATCCATGGAGGCAGGTCAGGACCCAACAGAGCAAGAGTGGGGAGAGGGCCCCTCACCCTGGGCCTGGCATTCAAGCTGTCTAGGATGTGGCTCTGGGCCCTTTGCCCCTGGGCCTCCAAGGCCCTGGGGCGGGCTAGGCTGAACCTGGAGTGGGCGGACACGTAACCTGGTGGGAGGGGAGGCGGAAGTTCCAGGCAAGTGCATGGCAATGAAAAACACGCCTGGGATTTCACCGCATGAGGAAACCAGCCTCTTGGTTTCCCCTGTGGTCCTCTCCGCAGGAGGCTTCAAGGGAAACTCTGCTCACATGCGCAGAAGGGAAGAGGAAGCGAGAGCTGGGAGGCCTGTGCGCACCTCGGGAGGCCCCTGGCCACAGTCTCACTTCTGCCAGCCCACAGGCCTCCGCAGCCAGAGGCCCAGGAGTGGCTGCCGGTACAGGGGAGGGGCAGGGGACGCCAGCAAGTCTCTTCCTCCTGGGATCCTCTCTCTGCCTTGCTTCCCCTTTCTTTGTGGACAGAGTCATTGAGCCCCGCCTCTGGGACTCAGAGTGGTGAGGAGCCCTGACGCAGGGCCACTGATCCACAAACCACAGCCTGATGCCACCGTGCCTGGCCCTGATAACAGACAAGGAAACGAGGCCCAGGGAGGGGAAGGGAATGGTCCAGGGTCACAAGGTGAGATGGTGGGGAGGCAAGGACTAGAATGCAGGTCTCCAGCCCTGCAGCCCCCACAGCCTTTTGGTGGGTGGGATGCACTGCCCAGGCCTTCATTTGCTGCCCAGGACAGCTCCCAGGCAGGCTCCACTGCCCCTGTGCCCCTCGCTCACCCATGTTCCCTACCTCGGGGCCTCTGCATAGGCTGACTCCCCTGCCAGGACGGCTCTTCCCTCGAACTGGGTGAATTTCCATCATCTTTGAGGATTCAGTGCAGGCTCTGCCTTCCTTGAAGTACACTAGGGCAGGACAGCCTGAGACCATCACTGTGATGGTCAATCTTAAGCATCATCTTGGCTAAGCTGTGGTGGCTGGCTGTGTGGTTAAACACTAATCTAGACGTTGGTGTGAGGGTATCTTGTAGATGTGACTCACATTTACAATCGGTTGACTTTGAGAAAAGCAGATGACCCTCCATGATGTGGGTGGGCCTCATCCAATCAGTTGAAGGCCTTAAGGGCAAATGTTGACGTTTCCCAGAAACAGAATTCTGCCTCACTCAAGACTGTAACACAAGAATCCTGCCTGAGTTCCTGTCCCACCCCCCCTACCATCTGCCCTACAGATTTTGGACTTGCCAGCCCCCACAATCACAGGAGCCAATTCCTTAAAAGAGACCTCTCCATATATGTGTGTGTATATAGATACTGTACTTCCTACTGGCTCTGTTTCTCTCTAGAACCCTGACTGACATGATCACACTGATTCATAACTGTTTGTGAGTCACCTCCCCACCCCACACACAGCTAGACCACCTCTAGAGGACGACTGCAGGGGAAGAGAGGGGGCCAGTGGGGGAGTGTCTCAAGAGAAAGACACCAGGGTACAGAAAAGGGAAGAGAAGGAAGCTGACAGTCACCCAGGGACCAAGACTGAATGCGGTGAGATGGAGAGGGACACCCTGGCCTGAGAGTTCTGCACACCTCACTCCCAGGACAGTCCTGCCTTCTCCTTGGGGTGGTCTCCAGGCGGCACAGGGAAGGGCCTCTCCAAATTAATTAGCAAGAGCAGATGCACACTCTCAGCGACCCGGCTTTGCCTGGTGAATCAAGCCAGAGGGCCCTCCCCACCCCAAGTGCCTTCTGCCTCGCCTTCCCCTAATGCCAGAGTCTCCAGGAGCTCAGGCCCGAGAGCGCTTTCTCACCTGATGCCCTCCCAGGCAGGAGAGCCCCTCCCACGGGGCCTGCTCTGACAACCCATGCTCTTGATCCATCCCCCAGACCCAGTGCTCCTCTGCCTGACTGGGAGCCACGCCTCTGTGTCCACAAGCCCAGGGCTGAGGTGGGCCTGACTGCCACAGGGTGGCCACTGTGTGAGGCTCTCCCTCCTCCAAGCAGTCACAGTGACCCTAAAGCCCAAGGAAATGATGGGTGGAGCCCCCATGGCAAGGCATGAACTCTTATGAGGCGATGTCTCAGGCACAAACTCTTGTGAAGACACAAACTCTTGTGAAGACAGAAACCCTGGGTCCACAGAACTCCCGAATTGGCATCGTTTGATTAGATGCCAATACTTGGGTCTCACTCTAAACCAGTTAAACCAGACTCTCTGGGTTCAGGGCCTGGACATAGAAAATCTAAAGGCTTCTTAAGTGATTCTGATTCTCTAAATTATTATTATTCTTACTTAGTTTTACTCTGTCACCCAGGCTGGAGTGCAGTGGCACGATCTCAGCTCACTGCAACTCCACCTTCTAGGTTCAAATGATTCTCGTGCCTCAGCTTCCACTACCACGCCCGGCTAATTTTTGGATTTTTTAGTAGAGACGGGGTTTCACTGTGTTGGCCAGGCTGGTCTCAAACTCCTGGGCTCAAGTGATCCACCTACCTTGGCCTCCCAAAGTGCTGGGATTACAGGTATGAGCCACTGCGCCCGACCTCTCCAAATTAATTAGCAAGAGTTGACGCACGCTCAGTGACCTGGCCTTGCCTGGTGAATCAAGCGGGAGGGGAGGGCCCTCACACACCGGGTGCCTTCCTCACCCTTCCCGAATGGCAGCTGCCCCTCTCCCAGCCCTGGACCTCCAAGCACAGGATACCCCCACCATCTAGGGCAGTTCATGAAGAAGCTGAGCCCAGACCTATGGCCTGGCCCTCCCCACCCCCTGAAAGAACTCGAGCCACACAGTTTCCTCTCTTGGAAGCACGGCGGTGCATCAACCTCAGTCCATCAGCCACAAGAGCAAATGCGCAAGGAACACATGAAGGAGTGCCATGGGGTAGAGGGAGGCCAAAACACAAAGGCGCAGAGAGCCTGGGCAAGCGGGGGTGGCAGGGTGGGTGTCCGAGGAGAGCCCGAGGGAGCACTGGCCCCAGAAGGCACCTGGATTCTGGATGGTGCCCGGCCCCTGCCCCTAGCCTGGGGGACCCTCGCTGGCAATCAAGCCCCGTAGCCCTGAGGTGAGTTGGGTGGGCCTCTGGTTCTTATAGACATGAGGCTGCCAAAGCTAACAGGGCGTCAGCTGCACAAATCACTGTGGCAAATGCTGAGCTGCCTGCACAGCCGCATAAAAGCACATGTAGCTTCTCTTTGATGCCAAGCACAGGAGTAACGCACCACCTAGGATTCGAAGTCAACAGGCTCCCAGAAACCATGGGCCTGATCCTCCCACCTGGTAGCTCACATGGCCAGTGAACGCATGCGTGTTTCTTTAGTGCAAGTGAGGGATGCCTAGCTCCCCCGTGGTGGGATGGTAGCCTTGCCGGAGACCCTTGGCTTCAGCCACTTTGGCTGTGGGTCTTGGAATCTTCAACAGCAGGGCTGAAAAGAAAGGAACTTTGGGAACCCTTCTGTCCAATGCCATCATTTTACAGATACGGAAACCAAGACCCTAAGGCCCCTGACCCTCAGTGAGGACTCATCTGGAGCTCTCAATTTTTTTTCCTGTCTCCCAGGCTGGAGTGCAGTGGTGCAATATTGGCTCACTGCAACCTCCACTTCCTTGGTTCAAGCAATTCTCCCCCCTCAGCCTCCCGAGTAGCTGAGACTACAGGTGCATGCCACCATGCCTGACTAATTTTTGTATTTTTTTTAGTAGAGGTGGGGTTTTGCCATGTTGGCCAGGCTGATCTTGAACTCCTGACCTCAGGTGATCCTCCCACGTTGGCCTCCTACAGAGCTGATATTACAGGCATGAGCCACCGCGCCTGTGGAGCTCTTGGCTCCTCGTGTTTCCTTCCATCCATGTCAAACATGGGGCTCACCCCTGAACTCAGGGTCTCCCACCAGAGTGATCGCCTTCCACTGTCTGGGGGCTGTGAAGGTGGGCACAGAGGGTTGTAAGGGGCAAGGAATTTCCACCATGCAACCCACCTGCAGGAAGCATTCTGAGCTCTCAAGAGTTCTGCCACATGGCTGCTCCTTGCCCTAGAATGCTGATAGCTGGTCAAGGGAGAGAAGACTGAAGCAAGCCTTGTGCTTGAACCAGTCAGCCACGACAGCCCATCCTGCTCCGGCTCCCCGTCACCTCCCACTGCTCTTGCGATCAAGCCCAAACATCTCACCAAGGGCCTCCAGAACAGGCCTGGTTGCTCCCTGCCCCGATGACAAGTCCACGGCATGCTGCTGTTCCCTCCCTCCATGGGAAGCCACACAGACTTCACACACATTGTTTAGTAGACCTCGCCCGCACATGGCCTCCTCACATGGTGTCCCCTACCTGGAATGTTCTTCCTCATTCCTCTCCCTTCGGCTTTCAGCCCAGGTGTCACTTCCTCAGGAAGCTTGCCCTGACCCCCGCACCACCCGACCAGGTCTGGACCCCAGGTTCTGAGCTGTCTCCAGGTTCACACTTTTCCTTCCTGGACCTTATTGTAACTTTTAATGATTTGTTAATGATTTATTTGTACAATTACTTCCCTAATAGCTACCATCCCAGTGAGATTCTGGCATCCCAGTTTGATGACACTCTTCCAGGGCAGAGACCCTGCCAGTCTGCTCACCACTGCAACCCTCGCAGAGGTGCAGACAGAATCAACTGTTGCCCTTTCAGAATACCCATATTCAAGTGCAAAGAAAAAAGAAGTCCCTTGCTGAGCCCAGCTTTGGACAGCGGCCAAACAGACTCTGCCCACCTCCTTTCCCTGAGCTTCAGGACCAGTTCCTGTTCCGAGGGGGAGGGACAGTGGGCCTCATGTTTCCCAAAGGTTCCACATCTTCTTTCCAAGTCCAGAAGGAAAGAAGCACGTCTATCCCCCAAACAAGTAACAAGTACACTCTCCTGGACCCAGAGACCACCAGCTTCATGTAACAGGGAAAACAGACAAAACTCAGCTCACAGGTTCAAGGGCACAAAGATAAGAATCAAAGGAAGTCGCAATAGACTCATTCAGTGGGCTTGAACCTCATCAGGCCCTGTGATGAAAGCACACCATTTCTAGTCCTCGGGGCAGTCCTCTGGGATGGGGCGTACCATTTCCATTTTACAGACGTGGAAACTGAGGCAGTCTCCTGCAGGCAGGGTGGAGCAGGCCCCAGCGAGTCGGCCCATGGCGGAGACCCAGCTCTCTCCACCTCAGCTCTCCACAGGGATGGGCTTTCTGGAGGTGTCTTCCTCCCTTGCCAACCTGTTTTCCCACACCGGGGCCTAATTCACACCTGGGAGCCCCTCGTGGCTTCCCTTCCTCCTCACCAAGCCTCAGCAGACCCCTCCTGCACTGAGCCCTCCACCTTCTCCATCCCATCTTCCTCTCCCTCCATTCCTCCCCTCCTTCGGTTTCCGTGGCAACCCCATCCTCCGCTCTGCCACTCCATCCTGCGCTCCCATCTCATCTCTTTCTTCCCTCTTTCATCTCTCCCCTCATCTCCGTGCAGTCCAAATCCCCTCTGTCCTTTGCCTCTGCTCTCTCACTCCCTTTTACTCTCCTTTTATCTCCTTCGGTGTTCTCTTGTCATCTCAGGGCCGCATTTATTTATCTCTTGCTTAAACATAAAAAAGAAGAGAAGGAAGAAAGGAGGGAAAAAGAAACCCCATTCCATCAGCCAGGGCTTCTCCAGTTCAGTCCCAGCCTTCTCTCTCTCAGGTCATCTCCAAAGGTGGCCAGGAGGGAGGAGACAAGCCCCAGAATGGACCCCTGCCTACCACAGGGAAGCTTCTCCATTGACCTCACCTAGGGAAGGGAGGAAGAAACACACGGGCGGGAAGTGTGTGTGGGGTGCTCCCTGGGAGGAGGGGGCATCTCAGAGAGCCTGGCCCTGCTCCCGAGGTCAGGGTAGGGGAGAAGCTGGAGCCCCCTCAGGATGAAGCATGGGCAGGACCTAGCGCAGGGGGCAAGCCAGGTGCAGAAATTCCCCATGACTGGCCCCAGGCAGGAAATCACTGCTGACCGGCACAGTGGCTCACACCTACAATCCTGGCACTTTGGGAGGCCAAGGTGGGAGGGTCACTTGAGCCTAGAAGTTCGAGACCAGCCTGGGCAACATTGTGAAACCCCATCTCTACAAAATATTAGCTGGCCATGAAGGCATGCGCCTGTAGTACCAGCTACTTGGGGGCTAAAGTGGAAGGATGGCTTGAGTCTGGGAGGTCGAGGCTGCAGGGAGCCGTGATCACACCACTGCACTCCAGCCTGGGTGACAGAGTGAGATCGTGTCTCAAAAAAAAAAAGGAAAAAAAAAGGAATTCACTGCTGTCCAGGGAAACCCAACCATTCACTGCCCTACGCGCCTCTTCAGGCCCTACCTTACGCCGTGTGAATGAGACACAGGAGCAGGCCCCAGGCCGAGGCACCCAGCAAATGCTCAGGGGGCCAGCTCCCTCACTCTAAACAGGACGGTGACATTCACCAATCCTCCAAAATTCGCCCTGCCATGTTCCTGAATTGCCTCTGAGTAAAGGAAGCAAAACTCATGGCCTCTCCCACCCATGTCTCTGTGCCCCCGGTTTAAGGCAGAATGAAACCTTGCCAGCTCCTTCTAATTGCTTTTTAGCCATCATTTACTGAGCTCACATTATGAACCAGGCACAAGAGACAGGCTGTCCCAGGGAGACATAATAATAATTATTATTTTTTGAGGTAGAGTCTCTGTCACCTAGGCTGGAGTGCGGTGGCATGAACTTGGCTCACTGCAACCTCTGCTTCCAGGGTTCAAGCAATGCTTCTGCCTTGGCCTCCCAAGTAGCTGGAATTACAAGCACCTGCAAACATGCCTGGCTAGCTTTTTTGTATTTTTAGTAGAGACAGGCTTTCACAATGTTGGCCAGACTGGTCTCGAACTCCTGACCTCAGGTGATCCACCTGCCTCGGACTCCCAAAGTGCTGGGTGATAGGTGTGAGCTACTACGCCCAGCTGTGCGATTGCTACTATTATTGTTCCTGTCATCTGGCCAGGCTGGTGCTGGGTGCTGGCGGGGCGCAAAGATCCCCAGTCTCAGGACCTCATGATTTGGTTAGAAACATGATTAAGAACCACAAAATACTAGTGCAAAATATCAGGTATTTTGCACTAAATAAATGTGCTTTTTAAAAAAACAAACATTGGCCAGGCGCGGTGGCTCACGCCTGTAATCCCAGCACTTTGGGAGGCTGAGGCAGGCGGATCATGAGGTCAGGAGTTTGAGACCAGCCTGACCAACATGCTGAAACTCCGTCTCTATTAAAAATACAAAAATTAGTTGGGCATGTGGTACATGCCTGTAATCCCAGCTACTTGAGAGGATGAGGCAGGAGAATCTCTTGACCTGGGAGGCGGACGTTGCAGTGAGCCAAGACTGTGCCACTGCACTCCAGCCTGGGTGACAGATGGAGACTCTATCTCAAAAAAGCAAAAACAAAAAACAAGAAAAACAAACTTAAGGGATCAGGAATGCTCTTCCATATAAACAGGCCCTTTGGGAGGCGATAAACTCGGGGCATGGGCTGCAGTCTGGCCCCATCACGCACACCTTGGTCTCCTCATCTGTGGCATGGGATGATGGTTCTCACTTCCTGGGGTTGTTAGGGAGTTTCACTGACCGGTTAGACAAATGAGGATAATCTATGGCATTTGGTTGAGTGGAGGGGCCCGGGGATGCCTAGCGGGGTGAGAAGCTGGTTAGGAAGACCCCTTCCCCCACTAGACCTAGCCAAAGATGAGGGCCTGCCCAGGCTGGAGGCTCGGGACGGAGAAGGGAAGGGAAAGAAGGCAGAAGCGCAGCAGGTAGGGAAGGTGTCGAGGTCTGAGGGCAGGCCAAGGGCGTGGCCAAAGCCTTCTTCGTTCCTACGGCAGTGTTATGACTCTTCCCTGGGCCTCCATGCCAGCAGAGCCCCTGGCGGTGGCTGCCTCCCAAAGCCACTGCTGTAATCAACATTTATTTTGCAGTCACCCACACACCCAGATCGAGTACGGATTTATGCCAGGAGGAGTAAAGAATGCCTCTCTCATTCACGTAATGCCTTCGTGTATCTCCGGGGGGGAGGGACAGCTGGTGCAACACAGCAGCTGATAGTGTACACACACAGACATCAGACACATGCGGTCGTCCACACAGGCTATCATCAGAGGCAGGCAGGGGCAGCGTGCAAAGCCATGACTTCCTCAGTCCCCTGACAATGAGACTTTCATGCAGTGAGCCAAGAGGTAGGACCTATTCGAGGAGTGGAAGCTTAGGGACCCACACCTGATCCTGTAGTCCAGCTGCAGGGGGAGATGCACGCCTCAGATGAGAGGTGCAGAGAAGGCAGAAGCCACACGATGGCTTTCCCAACCAGGAGCTGCTGGGTCTGCACATGACCATGAGCTCATGGAGGAGGCAGCCAAGGTGGCCTGTTGGCTGCAGGGTAGAGGTGGGAGGAGAACAGGAAGACAGTGGGACTGGGCAGGAGAGACAGAAGAGGGTCTCAAAGACAGGACTTGGATATCGGAGGGGAGGGTGCCCAAGGTGGTCAGCTCAGCCTAGAGCAGGAATGAGTTTCCTCTCCGACCTGGACCACAGAGGATGACCCGTAGGAGCTTGAAGCCCTGTGTGCAGGGTGGTGGGCTCAGTTAAGTGTCCCAGATGTTGGAATTCAAATGCATGTGTGACCCAGGGCAAAACTAGTGGCCTTAGGAGAGGGGCAATTATAAAACAAGCCAATGGCTGGCTGTGACTCGTGGTGTGAGGGCTTCCGCCCCCTCAGGGCGGGCTATGGAGGCAGGGTGGGGCTCTCAGCCACAGGAAGCTCTAGAATCGACCTGGCCACCTTGCATTGTATTGGGCAAGTTACTTCATCTCTCAGGACCTCTGTTTTCTCAACTGTACAATGGGGATAACAGCTGCCTCCCCACAGGATGCTGGAGAAGATTCAGTAAGATCACGCAAGGGGATATATATGGAGCTGGGGGCTGGCTTCTGAGAAACAGTCAGCTTTCGCTTTTACGCGGCAATATATGTACCCGTACAATGTGAGTCACCCAGGGCCCCCAAACAGTTGGCATGTTCTTACTATCACCAAAAATATCTAAGTCCCATTAAGGAGTGGGGAGAGGATGAACACTTGGAAAAGGTAATGAAATCAGGTGTAAGGAAGGACAGAGATGCTGGGAACGGACCCGGACCCACAGAAGGTTGTAACTCAAGTTCTTGGTCCACATGGGAGCCCCTGGCTTGCCAGGAAATGGGCAGTTTCAACCCTAGTGTCCATGGGGCTGTGAGCGTCCCTTGGGCCCCAGGACCCGAGAAGGACCCTGGAGAGGCAGGAAGGCATCTGCTGTGGGCCTCCAGAAGTCTTGTCAGTCCCTTCTGAAATTTTACAGCGTATCCCTGCCAGCTGGAATGACCCACTCCTCAGCAAACAAACGCAGCTCAGCTGGGTCACAGCAGGAAGGGCTGGGTCCAAGAATGGGAGCCCCCCGACCCTGTGCTGGCCCCAACCCCTGAAACCAAAACGCCCAGGGAGCTTCTTGTGTGAAGCCCACACACACATGTGCACAGCCCAGGGGCAAGAGGCGCCCTCCTCCCTGTGCCGATGCTGGGCTGTGTCCTGGCTCTGAAGCACTCAGGGCCTGCCCTTGGGAGCCTCGGTGGCTTCCCTCCTCCCAATGCCCCCAGCTCTGGGTGCCAGAGCGAAGAAGGAAACACGAGATCTTTTGGGACTCAGAAAGACAGACTGGGCAGGAGAATGACAGGCCTGCTCACACGGCCACAGCCCTCTAGAGTTTACAAAGCCCTTCCCAGGCATGGAGTCATAGGATGCTCCCTGCCAGGTTCTGCACTGGCATCTGGATGGGAAGCACCTGTGTGGGCTCTTATTCCTGATGGCAAAACCCGAAGTTCACACACTGGCTGGCTGCCCTGAGAGTTACAGTGCCAGTCCAGGCCCCGAGAGTTAAGGTGCCAGCCCGGGATCTGAGAGTTACGGTGCCAACACGGGCCCTGAGGGTTACAGTACCAGCCTGGGATCTGAGAGTTACAGTGCCAGCCTGGGATCTGAGAGTTACAGTGCCAGCCCGGGATCTGAGAGTTACAGTGCCAGCCTGGAATCTGAGAGTTACAGTGCCAGCCTGGGATCTGAGAGTTATAGTGCCAGCCTGGGATCTGGGAGCCACAGTGCCAGCCTGGGGCCTGAGAGTTACAGTACCAGCCTGGGATCTGAGAGCTACAGTGCCAGCCTGGGATCTGAGAGTTACAGTGCCAGCCTGGGATCTGAGAGTTACAGTGCCAGCCTGGGATCTGAGAGGTATAGTGCCAGCCTGGGATCTGAGAGTTACAGTGCCAGCCTGAGATCTGAGAGCTACAGTGCCAGCCTGGGATCTGAGAGTTACAGTGCCAGCCTGGGATCTGAGAGCTACAGTGCCAGCCTGGGATCTGAGAGCTACAGTGACAGCCTGGGGCCTGAGAGTTACAGTGCCAGCCTGGGCTAACTTTCAGCAGTGTGTCATTTAGTCCTGATCGCAACCTGTGGCTGGTACTGGTGCCATCACCCTGTTTATAAGGAAACTGAGGCAAAGAACAGTTAATAGCTTTAGAGCTGCTCCTCCAAGCATGGTCCCCAAGCTCTGTAACTGCTTCCAAAGAGATAAGGGTAGCCTTAGAAACTTGGCTGGGTGCAGTGGCTCACGCCTGTAATCCCAGCATTTTGGGATGTCAAAATGGGTGGATCATTTGAGATCAGGAGTTTGAGACCAGCCTGGCCAACATGCTGAAACGCTGCCTCTACTAAAATGAAATGCAAAAATTAGCTGGGCACCTGTAGTCCCAGCTACTCGGAGGCTGAGGCAAGGGAATCACTGGAACCCAGGAGGTGGAGGCTGCAGTGAGCTGAGATCACGCCACTCCACTCTGGCCTAGAGGCAGAGCAAGACTCTGTCTCAAAAAAAAAAAAAAAAAGAAAGAAAAGAAAGAGACTTGTATAGCAATGTGACAACATGGCAACATTGTGACATCTGAGCCAAGCTGACAGTATTAGTCTGTGAAGCTTAGAAATAATAGTTAAAAAAAAAAAACAAAAAAAAAAACACCAGATTTTGAAGCACGAGTTTCGATCCAGACTCTAGAGTGGAAGGCCTGACGTCCTCTGCCACTTCCCAATGGCAGGACTCTTTCTCCTCACCAATGTGGGGCGGTACCAAGAGCACCTGCCTTACCAGTAAAAATATGTAAAGTGCTGAAAGCAGAACCTGGCACGCCTATGTTGTTTGCTGCTATTATTAACATTCGGCAGCTCGCCTGGGGCCACACAGTGATTTCTGGAGGAGCTGGACTCCTTGGTGCCAGTTCTTAAGGGGGAATTGACTGTCAGGTCCCCTGCCACCCGGGAAACGGGCCCCGGAAACACACTGCCTCTAAAGCCTGTTCACAAACTCAGACCCGGCCCCTTTCCATCTCTAGGCCAGGGCAGCCGTGGGTGGGTGGCAGGAGATATTCTTGCCCAAACTGGAAAAACCTGATGGCCAGGCAGGCCTGCCCTGGCAGCTTCTGGGTTGCCAGCAGTATCCGAGAAGCAGGTGGGGCTAGGCAGAGCAGTGGTGGCCTCCTCCCCTGCCCCCAGGCTCAAATCTCTATGGAGCCTGCCCCAAAGCCATTTCAATTCCCCTCCTGGAGCACAAATCCCAAATACCCCTAGAGAAGCAGACTCCCTGCTACCTTTTACCCTCAGCTCAGAGGACAGCCTTTTCCCCAAGGCTTTTGGAGCCCAGACCCTCCTCCTGGGGAGCAGGTGTTAGCCACCCAAGCAGGGGCTCAGCACTGTAACGTGGGGCTCAGACCCCAACTGACTTCTTTCTCCACCTGGGTCTGGCCACTACGGGCAAGTGGCCTCACTGCCCCCACCTGCCTGGGTGTCTGGCTTGGTCATTAGCCCTTCCTGCTCATGCTGTCCTTCGTACCTGGCACTGACTTGTCCCTCCACCCTCCTCCACCCTGCTCTAGTCTACCTGGGGGAGAATGTGGCCCCTTCCCTGAGGCCCTGTGCTCTGCGGGGCAGGGATGGGGCTCCCCTTTGTATGAGGCTTTACAGTTTACACAGCACTTGCCTGTGAGCTGCACTGTTTCCATTCTACATTCTACATCTGCTAACAGCACATGCAAATCACACTTCAGCAAACATTCCCGAAGTGCCTACTATGGGCCAGGCACTGCCGGGTGTGCGGGAGCAAGGGCACACGGGGTCTGCCTTGGGAGGGTCCCGCCGGCCACATCTCCAGGCCTGATGGTTTGAGCCAGCACACCTGGGCCTGGAGCCCTCATCTCACTCACCTCTCGGGCCTCAATCCGAGAGGCAGCTTCCTCCTGCAGGGAGCCCTGTGTCCCCCCAGAGACCATGGCTTTTCCTGGGGCCCCTGGGAACCCTGGCTAGCTGGGAGCCCCATAGGCTTTCTCCCCTGTAGCCCTGGGGGACCCAGAGTGTGAGCAGTCCTTTCTTCTGTGCTCTGAGGAGGCACTCAGGGTCTTCCAGCCCGCAGCCCGAGGTGCCCCTTCTGCAGGGCAGAAATGTGCCCAGACACACAGGCAGGCCTCCCGCAGAGACCCGGCCCCTGCTCCCCTCGTCTCTTCCCACTCTGGCCTCCAGCCTGACGCCTACATGCACGCGGTTTCCCTGCCTGCACCATGGCCCACTGCAACCCTGGCAATGTCCAGTTTCTTGTTTTCTCTCCACCCACTGAACTGGGGCCAGATCTGCGTCCTCAATCACCTCCTCAAGCTCCGTTCTATGACATGGGTCCCCTCCACCAGAGCTCAACTGTCCTCTAGAAGGCAGCAGCCCTTCATCAAACACAGAAGCTTTGAGCTGGGCTTCCCCCTCCTCTGGCAGCAGCCACGCCACCCTCCCTGGGCTCACAGGCCACACGCTGCCACCCTCTGCGTGGGCTCACTCCCTGGCCTCCTGCATCCCACAGCCCCCTGGGCTCAGGCCTGGTTGAGTCGGCTCCCTCAGAGAAAACACCTCTTATGGCTTCTGCCCTCACCTCCCCAGGCCCGCAATGGTTCCTAGACGGCAAACCTGTGAGCCGTCACTATCTCGTGTCCTTGAAGCCATCCACCATGTCCAGCTTCCTTCTTTCTGCTGTTCCAGTTGACCAGGCTGAAGCTGAGAGGTCATTCTAGAGTGACTGAGGTTTTGCAAGGCTTTTCTGCCTGGCCAACACAGACGGCACACCATTCTGTCTGTTAGAGATGATAAAGACAAGGCTCCACCCTCCAGCAGCCACAGTAAACAGATGATTACCTTTGTGAGGTGAGAGCTGTGACACACAAGTCCCAGAAGATGGATAAAGAGAGGTGTGATTAAATCTATGTGGAGGATTCCAAGGGGGAGGTGGCACCTGAGCAGGGTTTTGTAGGTCGTGTAGGAGTTCAGCCAGTGGACTAAGAAGAAAGGCAGTGGCGGGGAGGGAGCCGGGATTGTAATGTGGAGGTGTAACACAGCTCAGGGTTTGAACCACGGCCTACACAGATTTAAACAGGCTTCAGGAGTAGGCAGGGCCACCTTTCTGCCTCAGACCACAGTGACTGGTGGCCCTGCTGCGGCCTATCAGACCCACGCGCACAGGAGGGGAGCCGGAGCTCAACGGGTGAAGGAAATGTGCTAACTAGCCACACGCACATGCCTGATTGACAAGCCTGTCGGCTCTCAGAGGAGGTCGGTTTCCACAGGTTTAAAGAAAAATAAAGAGGCCTACAGGGAAAGAATCAAACTGTTCTGTTTCGATAGTTTAGGAAAACCTGAGTGAATATTCTTTGTCGCTCCCAGGTGACATTTAAAAATCCCTCAGACGCGTGGGACACGTGCGTCCCTGCCACACGGGATGTCAACACGGGCTGCCAGACCCAAGGCTGTGGGCCCCTTACTTCGTGAGGGCTCCTGCTCAGCGTGGGTCCGGCTTGCGTGGTGTGGGCTGGCCCCTTCTTCACACCCAGCCCCTGTGTCATGTTCGTGTGGAAGGACGCCACCTCGCCCCCTTGGCCAGAAATGGTGACCCCAGGCTCTGCCAGAGGGAGGAGGCCAGGGGACCTCATCCACCTGTGCCTTCACCCTCACCTGGAGCCCCCTGCTGGGCCAGGCAGAAGGGAAGCATCCAACGGCCAAGTCTAGGTCTTGCCAGCCCTGCCCCAGGCCTTCGGTCACTGACCCACTCAGGACTCCTGTGTGACAAACAGGTCCCTCTCGGCTGGTGGAGACCCCCAAATATGCCTCCCTCTTAAAGCAGGAGCCTAAAAGAAAACAGTGTCTCCAACAGGTTTTTTTTTTTTTTTTTTTGCACATTTAGAGCAATGCAGAAAACACACATTCTCTCTTCCTCAAATAAACCCACTTCTCTACTGCTCTCTTCCCTTGAAAACAGAAGCGCTATTCAAAAGGAAAAAGAAAAAAGAAATTTAAAAGAGAGAGAGAGGCAAGAGGAAGAAAAAGGAACTGAATAGAAGAAGAAGAAAAGGGGAAAAAAGAGAGGGAGAAAGAGTGACGCCCGAGGGAGGCGGCGAGAGCTCCGAATGAAAGGCAAAAGTGAAGGGAAGGAAAGCAGGGCACAAAGGGCGGGGGAGAGAGAGACAGAAGCTTTGAAAGAAAGAATGTTCTAGCGTGAATGCAGCGTGCAGGGGAGAAAGGCGCGCTTGAAAAGGAGCAGCCTGAAGCAGTGACCCCTCGTTCACAGCCGGTGCCAATCACAGTGACAATGCAAACCTTTTCTTCTTTTCTCCTTCTCTCCTTTCTGGGGAGGGAGAGGCTGAGAACTGCAAGTTAATTCCTAAAAGTACAAAAAATAAATTCAGTTCCACTGCAGACACATCAAAGAGCTGCCGTAAAGGCTCCCCCAAAACATGCTACACCCCCGAGGGGAGGGCTCCCTTTCCAGGGGCGAACCACCAGCCGGCAGCCATCAGCTTTATGACAGGGTCGGCTGCTCCCTGCCCTGGCCGCCCAGCTGTGGCCTCCTCCTCTAGGGTCCTGGGTGAGCCAAAGGGAAGAGAGCCCCAGACCATGACGCTGTGCACGAGGCTCGGTCTCCAAGGTAGCTTGGATTCCTGGGTGCCTGCAGGTCTCCTCTATGAGAGCCCTGGGGCCCTTAACCAGGCCACAGGGCAGGTAAGGAGCGTCTCTGAGAGGCAGCTGCTCTGGTTGGAGGTGAAAGCCCTGGCGACTCACCCTGCCTAGGCTTCGTCCCCCTGGTTCACCTTCCTTGGGCCATGTGTCCCCTCGCTGCCTCACCCTGCCTGGGCTTCGTCCCCCTGGTTCACCTTCCTTGGGCCATGTGTCCCCTCGCCGCCTCACCCTGCCTGGGCTTCGTCCCCCTGGTTCACCTTCCTTGGGCCATGTGTCCCCTCGCCGCCTCACCCTGCCTGGGCTGCGTCCCCGCAGCTCTCCTACTGCCTGGCACCCAGAGGAGGGGCTTGTTCCCCAGTGGATGTGTGGGGTGAAGGACATGCTGAGTCAGCCATGGGATGGGCTGTCCCTTCAAGGGACTGCTCCTAGGCCTGCTGCCTGCTCAGGCTGGGCCCTCACTCCAGGAGCATGAGCCAGTGGGTTGGCTCTTTTTACAGGCCACCAGCTGTTGGGTCCGCATTGCTCACGAGGGAAAGCCTCTGCGGACACTGAGCTATGTTCTCACATTGTGGGTCATCGCAGACCAGCACCTTCCTGAGTTAGCCAAGACCGAAGACTACGCACAATATACGTGCCCTGACCTGGAGTTAGCTTTCCTGTCCTTCCTGGTTGAGCATCAGAGACACACCAGATAGTGCCAGCGAAATGCCCCCACACAGCCCTCATCTAGCAACCGAGTGCCTCCCAAATGTCCCTCTGCAATCGCAGGTGAGCGTCCCCCTTCTTTGTCTTTCCTTCTGCTGTCTCTCAGTACCTAGCGAGTCATGACGAAACCTGAAATGGGGTCACCTTTACGCAGAGGCTCCTTTTTCCTTCTGATCATCCCAACACTAGATAATGAGAAACGCCTGTGAGCAGAGAGGCTGAGTGGAGGAAGACTGATTGGCTTATTGATTGATTGATTGAGCGAGTCTCAATCTTATTCATCTATTGAGCACTCAGGCTGTGTGGAGCTCAGTGGTGTGGGCTGGGATTATAAAGCAACAGGGACCAGTCCGGAGCCCTGAGATGCATGGGGCCAACGGAACACTGCCTGGAGGGGGTGGGGGGAGACACAATGGATTAGAGAAAGAAAACCCTTCCTTTGCTATCTTTATCTGGAAAAGGTTGCTATTCCATTGAAACCGGCCCCAGAAGGGCCTCCAAACCCAACAAGAAAGCTGGAGAGAAGGGGCACATGGAAAATCCAAAAAAGCATAGACGCCAGGCATGGTGGCTCACACCTATAACCCTAGCACTTTGGGAGGCCCAGGAAGGTGGATCACCTGAGATAGGGGGTTTGAGCCAGCCTGGCCAACGTGGTGAAACCCGTCTTTACTAAAAATGCAAAAATTAGCTGGACATGGTAGCAGGTGCCTGTAATCCCACCTACTCGGGAGGCTGAGGCAGAAGAATCACTTGAACCCAGGATGCAGTGGTTGCAATGAGCCGAGATCATGCCACTGCACTCGAGCCTGGGCAACAGAGCAAAACTCCGTCTCACAAACAAAAACAAAGAGGCATGGGGCAGACATTTAACCCAGCCACCAGCAGCCTATAAAATCACCCTTGCACTTGGCATTTGACAAACGCAAATCCCACAAATATTTGTTGAGCACCTACTACGTGCCAGCCAGCTCCTGTGCGTTCCTAGGGAGATAGCAGTGAAGAAGACCCTGTCCCGCCCTTAAGAACTTCTGCTGTTGTGAGAGAAACAGGAAAGAAAACAGACAAGCCGCCTTGGAGAGGGTGGCGGCGGGGGGGGTGGTCAGGGAAGCTCTTTCAGAGGAGGTGGCATGGAGTTATTTTAATATTAAAGTGAACGAAATTTTCATTTGTTTTGAAAAAGATTTAAAGAATTTCACTCGTGGCCAGACCTATAATCCCAGGACTTTGAGAGCCCAAGGCAGGAGGATCACTTGAGCCCCAGAGTTTGAGACCAGCCTAAGCAATGTAGTGAGACCCCCGCCACTACGAAAAATAAAAAAAATGAGCCAGGGATAGTGGTGCATGATGGTAGTCTTAGCTACTCTGGAGGCTGAGGTGGGAAGACCACTTGAGCCCAAATACTGGAGGTTACAGTGAGGTATGATCATGCTGCTGCTTCTAGCCTGAGTGACACAGTGAGACCCTATCTCTAAAAACTAGGCCGGGCACCATGGCTCATGCCTGTAATCCCAACACTTTGGGAGGTCGAGGCAGGTGGATCACCAGGTCAGGAGATCGAGACCATCATGGCCGACGTGGTAAAACCCCATCTCTACTAAAAATACAAAAATTAGCCAGGTGCAGTGGTGCACACCTGTAATCCCAACTACTCAGGAGGCCAAGGCAGGAGAATTGCTTGAACCTGGGAGGTGGCGATTATAACAGAGCTGAGATCGCCATTGCACTCCAGCCTGGGCAACAGAGCAAGGCTCCATCTCAAAAAACAAACAAACAAAACAAAACAAAAAAACAAAAGAAAAAAATGTCACTAGAAAGCTACCTAGGTGTCTAAAAAAAAGCAGAATTGACCAGTGAACCAATAAACATGCAATAGATGCTTTCCTAATCTGTTGGTGTATTAAGAGGAATCAGAGGCACAGAGAAAAGTAATGCAGTGAGGACAACAGAAACAATAATGAACTCTTTTTTAAAGAAGTAACCACAGTACAGTGTCATGTTTCAGTGATCATAGTTCAGTAGCAGTGAATAGTATTTACACTGTGGGCTTAACCAAAAATTGCGACCTACTGATAACAGTAAGAGGGGAGGAGGAGGAACGATAGGGTGGTGGAGAGACGAGTCCTCACGTGCAAGAATATGGAGGCAAAAGATAATGCCCAAAACTGACAGACATAATTGGAGTACCATATTCTCTCAGAACATGGAGGTGAATTAACAACACGGAGGAACTAAGCAGGTTGTAAATGGTTAACTAGCTGGAGGGCCGGAGTGGGGGCAGGAGTGGAGGGAAGTGAGCGGGCGGGGCCTTCTGCTTTAGCACTATAAGCCCATCAGTATTGTCTGATGTAAAAAAAGATGCATATATTACCTTGATAAAAAAAAACAAAATTAAAAGCAAGCAAACAAGCAAAAAGGGCTTGGCAAAGGAGTCGCTGTGAAGTCCAGTCTGGATCGCAGCAAACTCCCCAGAGCACTGAGCCCAGAAACAGAAGGGGCGCTGTGCTTATGAACTGACGAGAACAGAAATTCCTGCAAGAAAGAACAGAATTCAGGGAGCTACTGCCCAAGATGACACATTTGGGTAGAA
Organism: Sapajus apella; assembly: GCF_009761245.1. Lineage (NCBI taxonomy): Eukaryota > Metazoa > Chordata > Mammalia > Primates > Cebidae > Sapajus > Sapajus apella. Next base: position 2,404,407 of record NW_022437079.1, read on the forward strand.
GACACTGGAGGGCATGTATCTTGCAGGGAAAACCCCATCCGGAGCACTGAGGACACTTCCCCGGAGACTGGGGGATCTGGGAACCGGGGTTCCTGCTGTTGTCTAGAGCTGGGAACCAAATCCTCAGATACGACCAAGCTAAGGCAGCGCAATCTCCGTGCAGAGGAGGCAGTGGCCACAGCACGCAGGACTGAGGCCTGGGTGCCCTCATGCAGCACAACCCAGCCTGGCACAGTCATTCAGCAACACAGCCACCATGCCGAGTGCCCTCGGGCTCTGGCGCTCACCACGTGCTGACTGCTTGATCACCAGGCGCCTCTGCTGTACATGATGGTCTTTCCTAACACGTGACAGCAAGATTACACTTGTCCAGAGCTCTCTTCTTTGGCCACCTCAAATTTCCCTCAGAAGACTAGAGAATTGCGGAGCACACCAAAAAGCTGAGAGTCCAGAATGAAACAGACGTGGGTGACTCCAAGAGGGGCTTCTGGAGTCCCAGGCACTTTCCTCTTCAGGGGACAGTGCCCCTTACTTGGAGGCTTTGGACTCAGTTCTAACAAGTGTGGTTATCCAGCTTCCCAGATCACGGCGACCACGGCAGATGCGGAGGGAACCAAGGAGGTGAGAGGGATGCCCACTCACTGCTGGAGGCTGTGATGGTAGCTGGCCAGGGTGCAGGCTGAAAATGACCCAATGGCAGTTTGGAGCCATTAGGGGTAGGGCAAGCAGCTAGGATGCCTCCATACCTCAGCTCAGCACCTAGGGCTCCTAATCATGACTTTCAAGTCATCAGGATGGATTGGCCTGTATTAGATTATATTCAATATTGGGTCAAGTGCTCAGCCAACACGTGTTGGATCCAGCACTCAAATGAGGTGAGGCCACCTGTCATCCAGTCCTGGGGGAAGACTCCCAGCTGTCACTGCAGAGAGCTCCATGGTGGGTCACAAGGCAGGGCTCTGGTCCACTTTTGCCTAAGATAGTGGATCTGGGCACAGCCTCAACCTCTCAGGATCCCACCCACAAAATGAAGAGAACATCTGGCTTGCCAGTGAAATCATCAGGTGAAATCATCTTTACACATCAGAAGCATTTTTTTTTTTTTAAGACAGAGTCTCACTCTGCCGCCCAGGCTGGAGTACAGTGGCATGATCTCAGCCCACTGCAACCTCCACCTCCCAGGTTCAAGCAATTCTCCTGCCTCAGTCTCCCAAGTAGCTGGGGTTACAGGCACCTGCCACCATGCCGGGCTAATTTTTGTATTTTTAGTAGAGATGGGGTTTCACTATGTTTGTCAGGCTGGTCTTGAACTCCTGTCCTCAAGTGATCCACCTGCCTCGGTCTCCCAAAGTGCTGGGATTACAGGCATGAGCCACCTCACCCAGCAGAAAGCATTTTATTTTTATTTTATTTTATTTATTTATTTATTTTTGAGACAGACTCTCGCTCCGTTGCCAGGCGCCAGGCTGGAGTGCAGTGGTGCGATCTCAGCCCACTACACCCTCCACCTCCCAGGTTCAAGTAATTCTCCTGCCTCAGCCGACTGAGTAGCTGGGATTAAAGGCATGCACCACCACATCTGGCTATTTTTTTGTATTTTTAGTAGAGACAGTATTTCTCCATGTTGGTCAGGCTGGTCTTGAACTCCCGATCTCAGGTGATCCTTTTGCTTCGTCTTCCCAAAGTGCTGGGATTACAGGCGTGAGCCACGACGCCTGGCCTAGGAAGCATTTTATACATAACATGTCATGTTACCAAAGCCATTGCTTTTTCTGGGTGGCTGAACAGGACACCCACAACTCACACAGGGATAGGTTGCCAAGGAGATAGCCTCAACTATACACTCTCTTCCTTAGGACTTTCTTGGACACAATGAAGCAACTATCAGGCAAGTTTTGAAACTATGCAAACTGGCCGGGCGTGGTGGCTCACGCCTGTAATCCAAGCACTTTGGAGGCCAAGGCGGGCGGATCACCTAAGATCGGGAGTTCAAGACCAGCCTGACCAACATGGTGAAACCCTGTCTTTAAAAAAAAAAAAAGAAACTAGGCAAACTAAACCTGAACATATTCAATTACACAAATCTATTGTGTAATACAGCTGGCCTGCCTGGACTCTCTTCAAAGCCAAAGTCACTCACACACACACACACACACACACACACACAGAGCAGGGAGACTGTTCTAGATTAAAAGAAGGTAAAGAAACACAACACCCAAATGTAATGCCTGAAGCTTTTTGAATTAGGAAAATAGCCATAAAAACACATCATTGGAGTTCAGCTGGGGAACTATGAATGGGATGTAGATTGGATGTTATTGGACGCGGGTAATTTCTTAGGTGTGATGACGGCACTGTGGTTGCAAAGGGGGAAGCCCATACTCCTGAAAGACACCTGCTGACATACTCAGCAGTATGCTGTCTGCAACTTTCAAATGACTCCGCAAAACCAGGTGAAAGACAGTGAGATAAAGAAAACATGGCAAAATGGCAACAATGACTGAATCTGGATGAAGGTTCTTAACTTTTCTGTGATTGAAAATTTCAAAATAAAAAGTTACGAGAAAACACACCACGTGGGTGAGTCGTGACCTGTTCTTTGTGTCTGTGGGGCCAGCCTTTGGCTTCTTCCCCAAACTGTCCCACGCTGGTGATAAAGAGAGCGGCCTGCTACAGTGCCGCTGGCTGCATGGCATACATAGAAAATCATGTTTGGACCATGCGCTGGGGTAACTGGGCAAGGCTGTTCCAAACCACCACAGACCCGCCAGCTGACGGAGGGTCGAGGGGAAATCAGTGTCTGAGCGCCGCACAGTGGCCCCAGCATTCACTTTGGTACAGCACGCTGGCTGGAAGGCCAGGCCTGTGGGTAAAGGGGAGTAGACACCAAACCCTCACTTGCCTTTTCCCTCATCAAGGCCTCCCTCGGGGAATTCTCTCCCTGCTCAAGCCTGGCTCTTACAGCTCTGGAAGCCTAGCAACCATATTAGAATACTCTATGCTTGGGCCCACTGCCCCCTGGAGATCCGGAGTTCTTTGAGGCCAGTAGCCCTGCCTCCCTCATCTTTAAGCACAGATCCTGGCAACCCACATCCAAAGGTCAGAGAACGGGATCCAGCCTGTGATGCTTATGAGTGCTGAAGACGCTCATAACCGAGGCACACTCGAGCTGGAGACCATTTCCTCGGAAGCGTTCCAGCTCAGCCCTTGCTCCATCCTAGCCAGTGGTGTCAAAGGCCCAAGCTCTGCTACCCAGTGGTGGTACTCGCTGGTGACCAAGACTCAGTTTCCCCTTCTGAACTAGGTCCCTTCCGGCTGACTCTTTAGGAACATCTGTGCTTCCTCCTCCCTGAGTTCCTTCTGTCCAGGGACTTGGGGCTGACCGACCAAGGGAGCCTTCCCATCAGCGGAGAAAAGCCCCAGTGCGCCGGGCGGTTCCTGCCAGTTGCTAAAGCCCACCGAGGTTTCCCAGCCCCGGTGGCCCTGGGAGGGCAAATGCCACCGCCAACACCCAGGTTCACCTAGCCCCAGGGACTTGGGTAATTTTTTTCTAAGGGGAGGATCAGGAAGAAGGGTTGGAGAGCTAAATCTAAAAATACTGTGTGGCCCACCCAGGGAATGACTGTAACAACTCTGATAATTTTAAAAGCTCTTCCGATGGCTCCAGCGTGCACCAGGATTGACACACTCCACCCCCACCCGAGCCCCCACCAGGTCCTCCACGCTGAGCCGGGCTTCTTACCCAGCTACACTCCCCGCCTCCCCGCCATGCCTGACCTCCCATCTCCAGTCTGGCCCTGGAGCCGCCCTTGCCTGTGCTCCTCTCGTCCTCCTCTCCACCTCTCCAGAATCTTTGCATTCTTCCAAATGTGCTTGAAGAGCCTCTTCAGTAACTGGGCTGCCTCTCCAGGAGGCGGAGAATTCCCTGATGTGGAAATGAGAACAGTGGCTGGAGATGGGGTCACTGAGGCATCGGTGTCTGGATGCACTCTCAGCCACAGTAAGCCAGGAAGTGACATGATCCCATGCATGTTGCTGAAGGCCCTTCTGGTTCCTGGATGAAGAGGAGGACGGGGGGGCCAAGACAGTGTCCTGGGCTAATCTATTTAGCCGGTTCCCATGCCCTGCCCCACCCCCAGTTCGAAGCCTTCATGGAGCCACAGACCTTGGGAACCATGGCCAGGTCCGTCACTAGAAAGAATGGAGCAGACTTTCTTTCCATGGAGGCCAGTAGGACTGACAGCTGAATGTGGGGAGGAGGTGGTGAGTGATGAACGCTCACAATGAGAATTCATTCCAGGCTCCCAATGGGCAGAGACCATCTGGACAGAGCCAGAGGCCACTGAGGGGACGTCCCTCAGTGGGGAAGACGCTGGCTCCGGCCACTTCAGAAAGAGGCTTCAGAAACCCAAGGAGCACTCGCTTGGTGTCATTCAAAGGAACATTAAAACTGAATGGCGCCAAGTGAATGGCTGAGAAATGTTATACAGAAACCTGTGAAGGGCTCCCCCAGATACAAGCAAGGAAAAGAGGAAGAGAGAAACAGAGAAACAGAGGCAGGGGGTAGGGGTGGGGAGTGAGCGACAGGAGTGGAGGGGAAGAAAGAGGAACGGGAGGGGAGTCTCAAAGCTTTCTGAGTTCACAAAGAAAGAAGGAAACAGGGTAGAGAACAAAAGGAGAAGGTGAAGAGCTTGCACTTGGAAGCGGAGGTCACTCCAGCCCCTTAGAAAGCTACTCGTGAGGCCGGGCGGGGTGAGTGCGTCTCAGGATGCCAAGCACCTCTTCTACCAAAGAGGACCCAATCCTGCCACCCTCGGAAGCATCAGGACATCACAAAGCTGGGAAATGCTGACTCCAGCCTGCCTTGGGGGTGTGCCATGGTGCCACTGCCCGGGGCCCCATGTGTAGAAGGACTCTCACTTGTTTCGTGCTCTGCTGTTCTTTAAACTCTTACTAATTTTCAAACATGGGGCCTGCATTTTCATTTTGCACCTTGCCCTGAAAATTATGTAGCCAGTCCTGGCTGACCTTTCCAGAGGACATTTTTGCTAGAAGGCGGGTGCAGGAAGGCAGTGGGCTGGCTCCGCTGCTGATCGCTGTTTGCTGTCCAAATACACGTCCCCATGTTGTTGACTCAGCCACCAGGTATTAGGAAGTACAGGGCTTCCCACCCCAGCTAGAGAGCCCGGTCTGAGTCAGATGAGGTGTGTGTGTGCTGGAAGGTGTCATCATTTAAGAAGCTACGAGGGTGTGCCGTATGCTAAGCACATAGTCCTGACCCGTCCCGCACCTGAGAAGCGCGATGGTGCTAAGGCCTGAGAGCCAGCTGCTAACGCCCACCCAGCCCTAGGGTCCTGCCTTCCACATCGGCCCACTGCAGAGGCAGCAGGAGCAACTGTGCAAACCTGTCCACACCTGGAAGCTGATGGGCTGATGGGTCCAGGGTGGAGATGTCACCGCTGGGGGAGCCAGACGGCCGATGCGGAGCCCAGGCCAGAAGCCACATCGAGGCACTGGCAGCCAGCAGCCAGAAGCTGGGGCATCTGAGACCAAGACCATGTCTCAGTTCCCACACCACGCACCAGGGCCGCCGTGTGCTTGCCAAGTCCCCACGTGAAGTGGTAAGGCAGATATGGCCAATCACCACAGCCACCGGCCTGTGCCCAGCCTGGCTCAGTCCCCGCATCCCCCAGCAGTGCCCCCCTTCTCTGCCTGGTCCTTCACTCGAGGGATCCAAAACCCCAGTACTGAGCAGGCCTCTTTCCCTTGCCAGAGCTCCTTCTGATGAGCAAAGGCAGAGGCCCTCCAGACACCCCTTCTACCAGCAGGGAGCCCTGGGGCCCCAGCCATCAAGCCTCCTTCTCTGAGTGAGCAGACGGCCTCACAGCATCGTTTCTAAGGGCTGGCAACTCAAATGATCCAAATCTCTTAGGCCCAAACTGGGGGCAACTTGGAAGAGGTCTAAGTCCCCGACAGGTGCCAGGTGTGCAAAGGAAAAGCACCTGCAGGCAAAGCCTGAGGCAGGTGGAGCCGGCACCCCGCCCATGGCCAGAACAAAGAGGCTCAGGAGGCCCGTGCTGCCAGGTGTGTCCTGGGCTTAGGGTAGCAGGAGGGCAGGAGGGCCGCTCAGAAGGGGCAAGGACAGCAGGCTGGGGAGCCAGAGGCTGGAGGAGGCTCAGCCAAGCTGCCAGCTTTTCCCCGCTGCTAGGGAGGGCCCTCCAGGAACTGAGTTAATCAGCAGGAAACCGATGGCTGTTTCCTGACAACCCTGCTGCTGCCGACACCACGGCCACCATCACCACAGGCACAGAATACACACACA
>NW_022437079.1:2410828-2461962 GCF_009761245.1 Sapajus apella
CCCACAGACACAGAATACACACACACATACCACACACACATCCCACAGACACAGAATACACACACCACACACACACATATCCCACAGGCACAGAATACACACACACACCCCACATCCCACAGACACTGAATACACACACACACACACCCCACAGACACAGAATACACACACACACACACACACATCCCAAAGCCACAGAATACACACACCACACACACACATATCCCACAGGCACAGAATACACACACACCCCCCACATCCCACAGACACTGAATACACACACACACACATCCCACAGGCACAGAATACACACACACACACATCCCACAGACACAGAATACACACACACACACCACACACACATCCCACAGACACAGAATACACACACACACCCCACACACACATCCCACAGACACAGAATACACACACACATGACACACACATCCCACAGGCACAGAATACACACGCACACCACACACATCCCACAGACACAGAATACACACACACACACTCCACAGGCACAGAATACACACACATGTGCACACACATGGCCACCACCACCACAAGACACAGAATACACACACACACACAGAGGAAGGAATTTGGAAACAGGAAGGACAGCTGGCAATTTCCTGGGGACCTACAATGCAATCCACTTTTTCAAATAACACGAAGAAGTCCTCCCTTTCCTGGTGCACACCGTGTATGGAGCCTCTCTAATGTGGTATCTTGTCTATATCTGGCAGAAGAACCCCTCCAGGAGTGAGTCATTCCTCTGCTTTTTCTTTTCTTTTTTTTTTTTGAGACAGTCTCACTCTGTCGCCCAGGCTGGAGTGTATGATCTCCGCTCACTGCAACCTGTGCCTCTTGGTTCAAGAGATTCTCCCACCTCAGCCTCCCAAGTAGCTGGGAATACAGGTGTGCACCACCAGGCCCAGCTGGTTTTTGTACTTTTAGTAAAGATGGGGTTTCATCATGTTAGCCAGGCTGATTTTGAACTCCTAACCTCAAGTGATCTGCCTGCCTCGGCCTCCCAAAGTGCTGGGATTAGTGTGAGCCACCATCCTTGGCCATTCTTATTTTCTAAACTCTAAAGGGCAGAGAAAGAAAGTCAGTAGGCCAAGGTCACATGGCTGGTAGTGTCCACGTTTCCAGACCCAGGCCAGGCAGGACTCAGAAGGCCACCTCTTAGGCCAGGCGCTGTGGCTCACACTAATAATCCCAGCACTTTGGGAGGCCAAGGCAGGTGGATCACCTGAGGTGAGGAGTTCCAGATCAGCCTGGCCAACATGGTGAAACACTGTCTCTACTAAAAATACAAAAATTAGCTGGTCGTGGTGGCGCACGCCTGTAATCCCTGCTACTTGGGAGGCTGAGGCAGGAGAATCACTTGAACCTGAGCCACCCTGGCCATCAGTCTCTTAAAAAAAAAGAAAAAAAAAAAAAAAAAAAAAAGGAAGGCCACCTCTTAAACCACCTCCCTCTACCTTGAATCAAGGAATCTCTCCCCAGGCTCTGTGACCAGAGTCAAACCCAGTCTATGGGACAAGCTGGGCATGGTAGTGCATGCCTATGATCTCAGCGACATGGGAGGCTGAGTTGGGAGTTGGGAGGATCGCTCAGGCCCAGGAGGTCAAGGCTGCAGTGAGCTATGATCATGCCTGTGAACAGACACTGTATTCCAGCCTGGGAAACAGAGTGAGAACCTGTCTCTAAAAAAACAGGAAAAAGAAATCTGTGAGCAAGGCGGAAGACTCAACATGGAGCAGCTAGCTAGCCTGGGAGCCAACCCATCTGCCTGAACTGGCCTGCTGGGATCTGGAGTGGGAGGTGGGGCGACAGGGCTTCTCCCTGTCCAACTCTCTCCCGCTTTCCACATACTAAGCTTAAAAGCACACCTCCTGCTGCAAACTTTGCCACCCTTCACAGCCCCAGTGCTTCTCAAACTCTTAAAGAAAGGTCAGTTTTATTCATCTTAATCCCTCTCAGATCCAACATCAACAGGCAGTTAGTCCTGAGTCCCGCCACATGGGGTCGATGGTGCCCATCCCGGCCCACACCCTGTTTGAGAAGAAGCCACCGACTGCCCATTTGGATGTCATCCTGCCGACGTCAAACTAGGAAAGTTTCTGAACATTGATCCCATTTTCCGTATTTAGCTTCCCTTAGTTGGTGACTATTGTGCAGAGCAGCGCTCCTGCATGGCCCATACTTTCATGGGGCACTAGCCTAAGAATATACAAGAATGTTTATCAATTCAAGAATTTTATATGCAGATATATATTTCCTCTTAAGTGAAAATTCTAGTCACAGGTAGGAGAGCCTCAAATTTCAAACACACCCTTATTTTTTCTTTTTTTAGAGACAAGTTCTAGTTATGTGGCTCACACTGGCCTTGAACTCCTGGGCTCAAGGAAACCTCTTGCTTTAGCCTCCCAAGTAGCTAAGACTATACAGGCCAAACACACATTCTTTTTTTTTTTTTTTTTTTTTTGAGATGGAGTCTCACTCCGTTGCCCAGGATGGAGTGCAGTGGCATGATCTTGACTCACTGCTACCTCTACCCCCTGGGTTCAGGCAAGCTCCTGCCTCAGCCTCCCGAGTACTTCAGATTACAGGTGCCCACCACCATGTCCAGCTAATTTTTATATTTTTAGTAGAGAGGGGGTTTCACCATGTTGGCCAGGCTGATCTCAAACTCCTGACCTCAAGTGATCCTCCTACTTTGGCCTCCCAAAGTGCTGGGATTACAGGCATGAGCCACTGTGCCCAGCCTCACATTCTTAATTGTTATGTTTTGGGGGGCATTTTCCAAGGTTATCCAGTCTGCTTCTCCTCTCTCCTAAAAATAGAAAATAATACATTTGAGTGTCCTGGAATTTAAATTCAACTATATGTGATCTGCTGAGCTTCATGCCTATAATCCCAGCACTTTGGGAGGCTGAGGCAGGAGGATAACCTGAGGTTGGCAGTTTGAGACCAACCTGGCCAATGTGGCAAAACTCCGTCTCTACTAAAAATACAAAAGTTAGCTGCGCATGGTGGCGGGCACCTGTAATCTCAGCTACTCGGGAGGCTGAGGGCAAAATAATTGCTTGAACCCGGGAGATGGAGGTTGCAGTGAGCCGAGATCACACCACTGCACTCCAGACTGGGTGACAGAGCGAGACTCTGTCTCATAAAAAAGAAATTCACAGTACACAGTCAATACTCAGTACACAATATAATGTTGGTAGCTGCGCTGGCTTCCTTCAGAGGAAACTGGACTTTGGTTTATACTAGCCAAAGCATCTGCAGGTTTAATTTCGGAATAAAAAGCCCACCGTAACACTTCATAGTTGGCCCACACTGGCCGTAACAGCGCTGGCACCTAGGAATACCTGAGGATATCTTAAGATGCAGGCACTTGGTTAACACCTACCCAGATGCAGTAGGTTTGGGGCTGGCTCCAGGCAACCGCATTTCACAAGCCCCCCAGCAGGGAGTAAGAGATGATGCAGCCACTGATGACCCCCCTCTACACAATGAAAACAAGAGAGATGGGCTGTGACCCAAAGCTCTCAAGAATTGGTCTTGGGAATGCAAAACATGCTAAAACAAAACCAACTGGGTTTCTCCCATGGGGCAAGTGCTGTGCAAAGGCCTGGCGTTGAGAGACCAGAGTTACAGTTTTTAGAACTTCCTGCGTGTCCTCACTTAACCTCTCCAGCCTTCCAATTTCCTCAAAGGAGACAGGACAAATGAGAGCACCGCTTCTCAAATGTGCTGAGGAATCACCTGGGGGATCTTGCTAAAATGCAGATTCTGGTTCAGCAAGTCTAGGGTGCTGTGAGAGATCCTTGGTTTCTATTAATAATAAGCTCCAGGCGATGCTGCATCCTGGACCCCCTCAGGGTACATTTCAATCCCCAGAGTCTATGATTAGTCACTATTCTCACACGGTTTACGTGTTCCTTTTCATTCACTTCCCTCAATGTGTTGGATTAAACTCACGACCATCATTCTCATTGATGAACAAAACCCATCACCACCAACAGTCGGGTCCGCAACCTCTTGAAATGAGCCTAAGCCACCAATTCAAATGTTTATTTAAAGAAAGAAAAAGCAATTTCATGTTTGTTGGTATCCATTTGTTACCAAACAATCCATTAAGCAATTTTTTTAAAAAAAAATCTGAACTGACCCTCTCTGCAGCACAGATACCACCCACTCCTGCTGGGTGTACGTGACTGCCCTGTGGGGAAGGTGGTCTTCCATTCACATTCGGCTGGGCCTGCTTGGTGCCCCTCCCCCACTGGTTAACGCGCACTCTGGCGCACGTGTTCAGAGTGTGTGGCCAGGGCCTGGCACATGGTAAACACTCAACTCCTGCCACCTGTTTCCTTCAGAGATGAGGAAATGAAAGTCCAGAAGGCTTGTGATTTGCTGAAGGTCAGTACTTGGCAAAACCAAGACTTGCCCTGAAACCCTTCCCGCTTTCTTCCCTCTGTGCCTCAGTTTCTTCATCTATAAAATGGAGCTGATAGCTAATTCTTTTTCTTTCTTCTTTTTTTTTGAGATGGAGTTTCACTCTTGTAGCCCAGCCTGGAGTGCAATGGCGTGATCCCAGCTCACTGCAAACTCCGTCTCCCAGGTTCCAGCAATTCTCCTGCCTCAGCCTCCCAAGTAGCTGGGATTAGAGGCACGCAACACCACACCCAGTTAATTTTGTATTTTTAGTAGAGACATGTTTTCTCCATGTTGGCCAGGCTGGTCTTTAACTCCTGACTTCAGGTGATCCACCTGCCTCAGCCTCCCAAAGTGTTGGGATTATAGGTGTGAGCCACTGCTCCCGGCCAATAGCTAATTCTCATGGTTGTTGTGAAACTTAAATAAGGAATGTCTGTAAATGCACTTAGGCTGGCCTTTAGTAAGCACTTAATAAATAGCTGCTTATATGACTGTGATTATCAAGCTTGATCTTCTTAATTTTTAAAAAATTTTAAACCAAAAAACAACAAAATTTTTTTTGGCCAGGTGCGGTGGCTCACACCTGTAATCCCAACACTTTGGGAGGCCAAGGTGGGCAGATCACCTAAGGTCAGGAGTTCGAGACCAACCTGGCCAACCTGGTGAAACCCTATTTCTACTAAAGTACAAAAATTAGGCCAGGCGTGGTGGCTCACATGTGTAATCCCAGCACTTTGTGAGGCCGAGGCAGGAGGTTCATGAGGTCAAGAGATCGAGACCATGCTGGCCAACATGGATGATGAAACCCTGTCTCTACTAAAAATACAAAAATTAGCCGGGTATGGTGGCGTGTGCCTGTAGTCCCAGCTATTCAGGAGGCTGAGGCAAGAGAATCACTTGAACCCAGGAGGCGGAGGTTGTAGTGAACCAAGATGGTGTTAAAAAATAAAAATACAAATACAAAAATTAGCCAGACATGGTGGCACGCACCTGTAGTCCCAGCTACTTGGGAGGCTGAGGCAGAAGAATTGCTTGAACCGAGAAGCAGAGGTTGCAGAGGTTGAGCTGAGGTTGTGCCACTGCACCCCAGCCTAGGCGACTGCGCGAGACTTCCTCTCAAAAAAAAAAAACCAAACAAAAAACTTTTTTGTAGAGACTGGGTCTTGCTACCTTACCCAGGCTGGTCTCAGTCTCCTTGCTGCAAGTGATCCTCCCACCTTGGCCTCCCAAAGTACTAAGATTACATGTGTGAACCACCATGCTAGGTCTATTATCAAGTATGAAAGTCCCAGAATGACATAGAATCTATTTCCATTTGAGCTGGAGTTTGTTCGTTGTCTGTGGTTTGTATCAGCACTAACTGCCCTGGTGATGCCAAATGGCCAGAATGGCCCCTACGCCTTGCTGCGGACTTTTTGGTCGGCAGGAGAGCTCACCACCCTGTAAATATATCCCGTGACACACACCTGGCTGGTGCTCTCCTGGGGAAACCTTCCCCAGCTAAGGGAAACCCTGTGCAAATATGTTCCTGGGTCAAGGTCCTCTGAGAGGTGTCCCAGTGGACACTTGTCCCACACCTACATTTATTATCTCCAGAATTGCCAGGCATGGGGGCAGGTGCTGGAAAAAAGTAACAGCAATAAACAGAGCACAGCCTTTCCCTGCTGTGAGCTTACTAAACTGCAAATAGATTGCTTTTAAATTAACATTTTCCATTACAAAATTAATAAAAACCACCCATTACAAAAGGTTTGAGAAAGATGGAAGTGAAAAACATAAATACTCCTTCTCACCCTAATGCAACCACTTCCTGTGTATTTCTTCCTGGGCCTCTTCATGCACGTGTTTTTCACATGGTTTTGGTCACGGTGTATACCATCTGGTATCCTACTTGTTACTTGGATGCGACAAGCGATTTTCCATGTTGCATGTTCATAATCGATCACCCATATTCACAGTCAGACCCCACAGACAGATCCCCACTTGCCTGCCAATCCTTGCACTGGAGGACACTCAGACTGCTTCCAGTCTGCCCACACTACCTAATAAATCACCTCCATGCATTCATGCACAGAGAAGATAAAGGGAAGGGGCAAATGTCGTGTAATTAGACAGCCTCAGAAGGGACTGGGTGAATAATGACACTGTGTCAACTGGGGCAAGTTACTTAACCTCTCTGAACCTCAATTTCCCATAAAATGGGCATAATGGAAAGGATTTAAACAGGAGACCACTGGTAAAACTTCCAGCACAGGGCATGATACACAATAAATGTGTGTTTTCTCTTCTCTTACATATCAGAAGGTCATGTCTGTGACTGCTAAACACCTTCTCAAGAACTGGGATGATCTGCAGAGACACCATTGGAGCACAGGGCAGTGGCTTCCGTCCCCTGCATACAGATTGCTGTGTTCTGGGTGACTGAGGATTTATGTGCCTAAGTATTGAAGGGAGAACTGATGTGTGCTTTGTAACTTTCTTTAAAATGGTTCAGGAAAAAAATATATACCTGTGCAGATGTAGGAAGTAGGAAAGTTCCTTTTTCAAGTTTCCTTTCTTGTTAAAGAATAAATCATAAGTGTGCTAATAACGCTTTGCTAAGCCCTATTCTATGTAGCTGTTAGACATGCCATGCTTACAGGCATACAGTACATTCTACATCCTTGTACTTTAACCAAGATATCTGTGCTGGGCATGCTCACAGGCATGTCCCAGCTCTCCATTGCTTTTACCTGTTTAGAAAAGTTCTAAGCTGTTAGCCAATCGGGTTTTAGTTTAGTGCGTGAGGTCTGACTCCAGCCAATGGAGTATTCCTTTGTTCTTTGTACTCTCATGGCAAGATGGCTAGTGGGAGTACCCTTCCTGCAGTCCAGGAAGTAAAAATTGAGTTGCTAAAAGGTCCTTTGTCTCAGTGCTGATTTTTCTTTGTGGCACTGAGCATCTATTTCCAACAGCAGATGAAGCAAATATGGCAAATGTTAACATCTATTAAAATCTCAGCCGTCGGTGTATGGGTATTTACTGTAATATTCTTTCTATTTCTCTCAATAGTTGAAATTCTTTCATAATAAACTCTTTTAAAAACTCTTCTAGGCCGGGCGCGGTGGCTCAAGCCTGTAATCCCAGCACTGTGGGAGGCTGAGGCGGGTGGATCACGAGGTCAAGAGATCGAGAGCATCCTGGTCAACATGGTGAAACCCCGTCTCTACTAAAAATACAAAAAATTAGCTGGGCATGGTGGTGCGTGCCTGTAATCCCAGCTACTCAGGAGGCTGAGGCAGGAGAATTGCCTGAACCCAGGAGGCAGAGGTTGCAGTGAGCCGAGATCGCGCCATTGCACTCCAGCCTGGGTAACATGAGTGAAACTCCATCTCAAAAAAAAAAAAAAAACTCTTCTAATTTAAAAAGTTTAAAATGGCATATTTTAAAAACTTGTACTGCATTCATGAATTTATTCAACAAATATTAATTCCATACAGTCAACAAATATTAACTCAATATAGTACCTGCCATGCAGAACTGACCTGGTCCCTTGCCATATGGCGCTTACCATTCAGCGTTTTCTTTAGGTCAGGCATTTGTTTGCTAATTATATTGTCTGTGCATATTGTCTTCGTTTAAATCTTATTTTTTCAAGACAGCACCTCACTCCATCACCAAGGCGCAATCATCTCAGCTCACTGCAACCTCCACCTCCCCAGTTCAAGTGATTCTCCTGCCTCAGCCTCCCGAGCAGCTGGGACTACAGGCATACACCACCACGTCCAGCTAATTTTTGTATTTTTAGTAGAGGCAACGTTTTGCCATGTTGGCCAGCCTAGTTTTGAACTCCTGGCCTCAAATGATCAGCCTGCCTCGGCCTCCCAAAGTGTTAATATTACAGACATGAGCAAGGCCTTCAAATTTAAATCTTGATTTTTTAAAAAAATTTTTTCAGACCATCCCCCGACTTCAAATCTTGATTTTTAAAAACTAATCTATATAGGATCTTGGTAGAATTAAAATGTCAATGGCTGGGCACGGTGGCTCACATCTATAATCCCAGCACTTTGGAAGGCAGAGGCAGGTGGATCATTTAAGGTCAGGAGTTCGAGAACAGCCTGACCAATATGGTGAAAAATCCAAAAAGTAGCCGGGTTGGTAACACATGCCTGTGATCCCAGCTACCTGGGAGGCTGAGGCAGGAGAATCACTTGAACCCGGGAGGTGGAGGTTGCAGTGAGCTGAGATCTCACCACTGCACTCCAGCCTGGATGACAGAGCAAGACTCAGTCTCAAAAAAAAAAAAAAAAAAAAGCCCACAAAACCAAAAACAAAAAAAAATAAATTACAATTTTTTTTTTTTTCCTTTTTTTTTTTTTGAGACGGAGTTTCACTCTTGTTACCCAGGCTGGAGTGCAATGGCGCGATCTCGGCTCACCGCAACCTCCACCTCCTGGGTTCAGGCAATTCTCCTGCCTCAGCCTCCTGAGTAGCTGGGATTACAGGCACGCACCACCACGCCCAGCTAATTTTTTGTATTTTTAGTAGAGACGGGGTTTCACCATGTTGACCAGGATGGTCTCGATCTCTTGACCTCGTGATCCACCCGCCTCGGCCTCCCAAAGTGCTGGGATTACAGGCTTGAGCCACTGCGCCCGGCCCAAATTACAATTTTTTAATGCAGTCAAATCTGTTGAATTTTCTGATGACTTTTGCTATTGATTCTAAACTTTGAAAATCAACTTCTAGCCTAAGATTTGGTAGAGATTTTACTTACTGTTATTTATTACTTTTACTCATTATTTGTAATATTTATATGTGTCTGTTTCAGTATTATGTTGACTAAAGTGTGAAAAGCAATGTGAAATCGTGATGGTAATGGCAGGCCTCCTTATTTTGTTACTGGTTTCCACAAGAATGCCTCTAGTGTTGAAGTTAATTACAGAATTGGTTATTGGTTTGAAATAGATATTTTTGATTATGCTAAGAATGCACCCTTGTGTTCCTTTTTTGCTGTATTGATCAGGTAAACACGGTTGTTCAGCTTAATCATTTTTCCCCGGCACATATTGGAAACAATACGGTTTTACTTCTTTAATGCATTAGCATGACGTAGTTACTATATTAAGCTTTCCTAATATTGACTATTCTTTCCTCCTGCCCCACTGGGTTATGGTGGATGACTTGTTTAATATATTATTGAATTCTGTTTCCTCCCCAGCATTTTCATTCTTCAAAATAGTCTCTTTGCCATGTTTAATATCAGGCTTATTTTGCTTTGTAGAAAGAATCGAAGAGCTCTCCATCTTGTGCTAAGCTATGGAACAGCTTAGCTTTATCAGTACTGTCAAATTCGAAATAATTAACTAGCAAAAACACTTGGGACCAGTGTCTTTGGTGGGCAGAGGGGCAGTGCTTTCATAAGGATTGATATTTTTTTCTCAATTAGCAACATATACATTTTCAGAGAAGCATGCCTTAATTGAGATTTTGAAATTATACCTGTGATTACGCATAAATTTCTATTATTTTAAAATTTCCTCTGTATCTTTTGCAGTGTCCCCTCTCTCATTCCCTTGCTTTTTTTCATGTCTCCCTTTTATTTCTCAAACAGATTTGCCAGGGGTTAGTCTACTTTACTGTTTGCTTAAAAACAGATTCCGCTCTTAGATATGTTTGCTAATTTCACTGTGTTTCTGTTTCCTAATTCATTTATTTCTGCCTTTATCATCACTATTTTTTCCCCTCCTGTTTTCCTTAGGGGCTGTTTTTATTCTTTTTTTCCTAAGCACTCAGGCTGAATGCTTGGTTTATTCTTTTTCTCTCTCCCTTTTTAATAATAAAAGCATTTAAGGCAATGAGAATAGTGCCAGCTGTCTCCCATAGGTTTGGGTATGTGGCATTCTAGTTTTCAATGCTTTCTAAATATTTGTCAGTACATTCTTTCTTTCTTTCTTGAACCAATAGCAGTTTAAGTGCTTTAAATTTTTTCAAGTGGTTGGGTTTTAGTTTTAGTTTGTTTAAATTTACAACATTTTGGCGAGGTTTACTGCATGGTGATCAAAGGACTCCCCAACTGGCACAATTTCTGTTTTGGGTAGAATGTGAGTTCTTGCAGTTGGTTACTGGTAGCTGACAGAAATGTTTGCAAAGCATATGCTCACTTGCAAAGCCCATGTGCTTTTTTAAAGTTTTTGTTTGCCATAATGTTATGTCAAACGAAAAAGAAAAAGGATATAAAGTTCAATGTGCTTGTAACCGTGTTTAAAATACAGTGTGTTTACATATGTGCAATGAAAAAGGCTGCAAGGAAATACACAAAAGTACTAAATGGTGTTATTTCCAGCTTGTGAGATTATGGGGCAATTTGTACTGTCTTCGCCCTTGTCTATATTTATCAGATTTTCTACATAAACCATAAGGTTGACTATTTTAATAATAAGATTCCTTTAAATATGTATTTGCCCAAGGTTTGGTCACAGACATGCTCCATGCATTGCTGTTGGAACAGTATTTCTGCAAAGCTCTCCCTGGCCAGAGTGAAGGAAGCCACCAAGAACTTGAGGAACAATTGTGAGGGACCTGGTCACCCTTGCTCTGGAGGAGGAAATTCATTCTCAGGGGTACCCCGGAGAACCACCCTCAATGCCCCCCACTCTCAAATGAGCTTCCCTCGCCTACTGCCATAGCTGAATTTTCTCTCCCAGGGAAGACAGGTGTATAAAAAATAGCCAGTGAAATCCAACCACAGCAACACGCTGTGCAGGCTATTTTCTCTCTTCCTTAATATGATCTCTAAAGCCCACTTGAAAAACGGCATTTTCAACCCGTGGTCAATTCCCAGAGACCAAGTGAATTCAGAGAACTCTGGCCAAACCCCCTGTGCAGGCCTTTGCTAATGGAAAGGGTGGCCGATGTTCACCTTGGCTGTTACATCGGCTCCTGCCACCCACCCCAACACCAGCAGCTCTGGAGAGGATGTGGCCAAAAACTGCAGGGAGATTTGGCAGGCTGATCTAGGAGGGAGATCTACCCACCAACCCTCAGAAGAAAGCAAGGATGGAGGTGGAGAGAGAGGCAGCAGAGACGATCAAGTATGAGAGGAAGAGGGGCCTGGCAAGGAAGCCACAGTCAGAGTAGTTCCTGAGGGACCCATCATTTCACAAGCAGGTGATGGGCAATTGCACTGCCCAGGCGTGCCACGGCCCTGCGGCCACCTGCGCTCTTTCCCCACACATCTACTGCCATTACTGGGAGTCGACCTATACTGGGATCATGTTTCTCTGCCGCCCATCCTCATGGATCTGAATCCTCTGGACCAGACTGGAGGAAGGAGCACAGGTGGGGGGCCATCAGCTGTCTCAACTGGCATCCAATGACCCCCCTACCCCCAACATAGTCTGGTGGGATCTGGGTCCATCGGAGTAAGAGGGAGGAAGACACTCCTAGAAAGTCAGGAAAAGAGAATCCTGACCGAGGTGAACTTTCTACGGGGGAATGTGTTAAGATGGCCAAGAAAATACAGATGCGCCAAAACTGCAGCGATGGGCAGAGATGCTGGGGTGCCCAGTGCCCCAGTGAAGCGTCTTGTTTCCTAGGAACGTTCACCACCTGGGCGGGCATGGCTTAGATAAGGGGTGTGAAGGAGGGTGGCATCCTGCGGCCAGGGAAAAGAGCCACAGACCTCCTTCTTCTATAAACCTGGCCTCCTGCCCCCTCACTACTCCATGGCTGGGTGTTCTGTGTTGTCACCTCCCAGCATGCCTTTTTTTTTTTTTTTAAGGTCTCACTTGGTCACCCAGGCTGCAGTGGTGCAGTGGCACAATCTCAGTTCACTGCAACCTCCACCTCCCAGGCTCAAGTGACCCACCCACCTCAGCCTCCCGAGTAGCTGGGACTACAGGTGTGTGCCACCACGCCCAGCTAATTTTTCGTATTTTTGGTAGACACCAGTTTTTTGCCATGTTGTTTAGGCTGGTCTTGAACTCCTGAACTCAGCTGATCCACATCCACCTGTCTTGGCCTCCCAAAGTGTTGGGATTACAGGCATGAGCCACTGTGCCCAGACAAGCATAGTTATGTTTTATTTTGTGTTTAATAGAGTTGGGGTCTCACTCAATCACCCAAGCTGGTGTGCAGTGGTATGATCATGGTTCACTGCAGCCTTGAACTGTTGGGCTCAAGGGATCTTCCTTCCGCAGCCTCCTGAGTCACAGGGATTACAGGCATGAGCCACCATGCCTGGCTCACCTTCAAGTGTGTATGTTCAATGTGATGCCACCTATAGGCACCAACTTCCTACCTACTGCTCCACGCAGTGGGCTGAACCCCCAACTCAGAATGTAGCCAAGAGCTTTCAGCCATCACTCTTTGGAAGAGTGCTACCCAGAGAAGGCTGCTTCCAGTGTGCCCGCCAGCAGCAGAACTTGCACAGGGAGAACGGAAGGCTTCCGAGCAGATGTTTTAGCTCTGACTTTTATCTAGAAGTCAGCAGGCTCTCCAGTGGCTCAGCCACCTCTGTAGCGCCTGCTTCACCTTTCTGGCAGGTCTTAGGAGGTGGGTGACAGAGTGGTTCAACAGATGGATTGTGAGCTTTGGACTCATTGCCTCTGGGTTCAAATCCCACTACCACCCCTTACAGGTGCGAGGCCTTGGGAAAGCAGCCACTTTCATGAGCCTCAGTTTCCCTGTCTGTAAAATGGGGAGAGGAATGCTGTTTCTCACTGGGTCACTAAATTAAAAGAATCTAGATCAGTGTGTGGCCTCTAGCAGCTGCCTGACAGACATTCATTCTCCTTCTCCTTCCCTTGCCAGGACTGGGGAAAACCCAACCTGAAGATGTCATGCAACATTTCAAAAGAGCTTCCTCCATTCTCAAATGGTTCAGTAACTATAAATATGTATTCAGAACATGCCCCAGTGGAAAAATTTTATTTGGGCTTACTTCTCAGTGAGTTTTAAGAAACACAGTCAAGCCTATTAATGTATTTTTGTTAATTATCTGTAAACAGGTGGCGCAAAGCAGAAATTCTAGGCGAAATGGGAAGTCAAGCAGAAGTGCCACATGTATTCCTCTGAGGGTTTCTCACCTCTCAGGTCAACATTTCCAAAGGGATTTCCCCACAGGGATTTAGCGACACAAGCCCCAAGTGCCCCGGTCTATGCCAGAGTGAGCCGCCATATTGCTTCTTGCTCAGAACACACTGGTGGCCTCCTAGTCCAATTCTGACACATTCTCAGTTGGTCCCCACCTATACTTGAACCTCATCTTCTGCCATCTCAGCCACAATCCCCCTCTGACCTCTCAAATGTGTCCCCTGCTGCCTTTGCACGGTTTGGTCCCCCATGCCTCCTTTGTTTTTAGGGTTTTTTTTGAGATGGAGTCTTGCTCTGTCACCCAGGCTGAAGTGGAGTAGTTTGATGTCGGCTCACTGTAACCTCCGCCTTCCAGGTTCAAGCGATTCTCCTGCCTCAGCCTCCCAAGTAGATGGGATTACAGGCATGCACCACCATACCTGGCTAATTTTTGTATTTTTAGTAGAGAAGGGGTTTTGCCATGTTCACCAAGCTGGTCTCAGACTCCTGACCTCAGGTGATCTGCCTGCCTCAGCCTCCCAAAGTGCTGGGATTACAGGTGTGAACCACTGCACCCGGCCCCCCACACCTCCTTTGTCTGTTAGGACTCAGCTAGACACCACCTCCACCAAGCAGTCTTCCCTACAGCCCCCTGCCCCCAGCACATTCGAAGAGCTAACTTCCTGTACTTTTGTGTCTGCATTCAATACTAGTACCCCTTTTGGATTGCGGCTCACTGGGGAAGCAGACCATGCCATTCACCTTAATATGACAGAGTTTAGCACATGGTAGGTAGTTGGGAAATGCTTGCTAACTGAATGGAGGTAGATTTTTCAGAAAACAGAGGATTCAGGATTATGCAGGCCTCTCTCCTGACTTCACAGCCCCACGGTCTGCAGGTAATCGGGGTAACCATGGGTTATATATAGACGCACAGCACAGCTATGAGTAGTAGGCTCATGAACCCATTTCACTGGTTGTGACACCAAGGCTTGGCGAGGCTGTGGTCGTCGTGGCTAGGAGACGGTGAGCCGAGACTGAAAGCCACGCTTCTCTAATCCTGAGTCCTGTGACCAGAGGGTGAGGTCCTCCCCTGGCCTTTGAGCTGCTTCTGTGGAGGCCTTTTCAATCTGTGCCTGCCTGTAAGGGAAAGAGCAGCTCCATGTTTCTGCGTCTAATGCAGTTCCCATCCGACAAAGGATGTAGTTGAGAGAGCTCCCCAAGGCTAAGGAGGTGCCAGGTCAGAAGTTCGAACACACACTGGAGCAAACGTCTGATGCCATCGTAAGGAACCCAGAGCCGAGACCTCACCCCTAGGGCTGACATTCCCCAGGCTGCTAAGGGTGGGGTGCCACCCTCTCTCTCACAGGACACCAAAGTGGCCACTACTCCTGCCCTTGGTGGATCCAACGCCATCACAAACAGATCCCCGCTTTCCCCAAATCTTAATCAACTAAAGAAGCAAAGTGACAGTTTCATCTGAATCTAAGGTTGCAGAATGGGATCTGTAACACCGTCACAAGTTGGGGGGAGGTAGGTGGGGGACCCGCCATTCAGGAGGAGAGGGAGGACTGGGCAGATAAGAGATTTTATCCACCAGACAGATAACGGGGCTAAAATGACAAAGGAGCTGGGAGCCGTTGCTGGCACTTTGAGAAAAAGGAAGAGCATATTAAAATTTAAACAAAGCCCACCCCAGGGGACATTGTCCTCCCTCTCCCAACCTGCGCCTCTCATTTCCAACACACCAACACACGAGCCGTCAGGTTCATATAAACCGAAACGTCCCTCATCTCAAGAGGTGGGGGTTTGTGTTTGTGTTTTTTGTAACCCATCCGGGCAGCAGCTGGCATGCTGTGTCTCCTGGGGGGAGGCAGCTCGGGCCTCAGCTGGGCCAGCCCGGCCTGGACGGAAGGGTGCAGGGCGGGTGGGAGCAGAGCTGGAGGAGGGAAAGGGCAGTGAGGTGCCTGGGCATGCCCAGTTCTGAAGGTGGGCACCAGCCTAGGTGCTGGCAGGAGAGAAAAGAGAAGAAAGAAGCTCCGCAGACAGGAAGGGCCCCAGAGGCCCCAGAAGGCTGTGGTCACGCGGGAGGAAGAGAGAGGAAAAGGAGGAAGAGCCGGTCAAGATTGGAACAGGAAGGTCCGATTTAGACCACGCAAATGCTACTTCCTCAGTCCTTCCATCAAACTTCCTTCTGTTCCCAACAAGTGATGACGAAGAACTGGGCTTCCAGGGACTGAAAGTCTGGGCAGAGGCGCTTTCCTGGCCAGGACTCCCAGGCCAGAGTCTGAAGCCTGCACAGGAAATCCTCAGCTCCCGCCTCTCCCCAGCCATCAGCACTAACCTGGTCTCAGGATTAGGGCAGGATGTTTGCTTAGGAGCATTCTCTTGGAAGAAAGACCAGCTTACGTTCTCTGACAGACTCTGGAATCCTCAAAGCCAGCTCTCTGCCCCGGGCACCCTAAGGGCTGGCACCAGAGAAGGTTTCCCTGGGAGGCCACAGGCCCGCAGCTGGCTGGGGTGACAGGAGGCCAGACAGGGACTCTGGGCCCAGCCCTTGTGCTCCCATTGCAAACCGAGGGGCCAGGATGGCAGACTCCCTTTTACAGGTCAGCTGTGCTGGGGGTCTCTCAGGCCCTTTCTTGGCCCTTCCAATGTTTCCAGGGTGAAACATTAGGAAAGAGAGGTCGGAAAGACACTAACGTGTTTAAAAGAACAACAGTTAGTATGTGGCGCAACAGAATCCAAATATGATGCAGTGTGTCTAGGGGGCAACTGACCATCTAGATCAGTAACCTTTAGAATGTGTCCTTGGCCCAGTGATTCTCTTCTGGAGACGCATCCCAAGGAAATCAGCAAGTCTGCAGGCAAAAGTACCCAGGGATGTTCACCACAGCATTCTTTACAAGACAGAAACAGAGGAAACAATGTAGGTGATTGATTGCATAAATAAATGATAGTCCATCTGCTCAAAAGGGCTATCCAACCCTTTAGAGTGACCTGACAGAGGCTGCTTAACCTGATGGAAATTGTGATCACATGTTGTAAAGTAAAAGCAGAAAGAA
This sequence comes from Sapajus apella, assembly GCF_009761245.1. Classification (NCBI taxonomy): domain Eukaryota; kingdom Metazoa; phylum Chordata; class Mammalia; order Primates; family Cebidae; genus Sapajus; species Sapajus apella. Next base: position 2,427,400 of record NW_022437079.1, read on the forward strand.
GAAAGAAAAAAAAGAAAAGGAAAGGAAAGGAAAGGAAAGGAAAGGAAAGGAAAGGAAAGGAAAGGAAAGGGGAAGGAAGGAAGAGAAAGAAAGAGAAGATGGTACAAACAATATGATCTCAATTTTCAAACTGAAACGTTTGCTGGGGAGCTATACAATATACTAAAATATTAATAATTATAAGTAGTTTTTATGTTCTTCTTTTTGCCAACTTATAGTCCCTAAATTTTCTGCAATAATCATCAACCTCTTTGTAGCAGGAAAAAAAATCAATAAAAGCTATTTTCTAAAAAACAAAAGGAAGAGATATAAGATCCAAGAGACTGTTATTCCCTGGGCATTCAAATCTGAGCTGGATTTAAAAAAAAATACTAGACAGGGACATCTTAAAACCACCTAAGAATATTTTCAAGGACTAAAAGGTGGTTTCCAGGACAGAGGAATTAGACCCCTCCACAAGGCCCTACTGAGCACAGAAGAGTGAGAGCCACCAGCCAGGAGGCATATTCTCCAGCAACGTCCATGAAGACCCAGGGCCTGGTTTTCCTCTGTGGCCCTTCCAGTCACTGTAGCTGGAGAGGGGAGGTGAGGGGCAGGCAGGGGCCACTGTGAAGAAAGACAAAGCAGACATGACCGCTGTCCTGCTTTAGGTAAAGGGCAATGGCCCTTTCTTTAGACAATGAATTCAAAGAGGAGGGGAAAAAAGGCCAGTTTCTACCCTGAGATTTGTGAATCTAGGTGGTGACAGGAAATGAATTTTTACAACCAAGGTAGAAAAACCCAGCTGGGTAAGGTGGCCCATGCCTGTAATCCTAGCACTTTGGGAGGCCAAGGCACCCGGGTGGATCACCTGAGGTCAGGAATTCGAGACCAGCCTAGCCAACATGGTGAAACCCTGGCTCTACTAAAAATACAAAAAGTAGCTGGGTGTGGTGATACAAGCCTGTGATCCTAGCTACTCGGGAGGTTGAGGCAGGAGAATCCCTTGAACCCAGGAGGCGGAGGTTGCAGTGAGCCGAGATTGCGCCGCTGTACTCCAGCCTGAGCGAGAGACTAAAACTATGTTTCAAAAGAAAAGTGGCCAGGCACAGTGGCTCACGCCTGTAATCCTAGCACCTTGGGAAGCTGAGGTGGGCGGATGACCTGAGGAATCTGAGACCAGCCTGGCCAACGTGGTGATCCGGTCTCTACTGAAAATACAAAAATTAGCCAGGTGTGATGGTGCATGCCTGTAGTCCCAGCTACTCGGGAGGCTGAGGCAAGAGAATGGCTTGAACCGGGAGGCAGAGGGTGTAGTGAGCCGAGATCGCACCACTGTACTCCAAGATCGAGACTCCATCTCAAAAAAAAAAAAAAGAAAAGTCCCAAACAGGGATTTGGAAAAGAAATTCTGACAAGCTCTGCAACTGAAGCAAAAGAACACACCTGAAGTTACACAGAAGTTTTTCCGGATAGTGAGACAGAACACAAGGATATGATGGAACAGAACGCTGGGGAGGATGCCCAGAGCACTCACAGCACACTGCTCAGAGATGCCCTAGAGCCTAGGGAAGGAGTTTCCACAGGGCATGGACTTAATTATTCAAGCACCAGCAAAACCTGAGGAGCAGTGGGGAGGCGTCTCAATGTCGCCAGTCCCTTTATGATCACAAGCTTTAGTCTATTTCAAATATCAAAATGCATCCATCTGGGAAATGTTTCCTGCGTGCCTCCCATCCATTCTCGAATTCTGCAAACAACTGGGCACTGATGAGTACAAATGTTTTTTTTTTTAACGGAGTTTCCCTCTGTCACCCAGGCTGGAGTGCAGCGTCACGATCTTGGCTCACTGCAAGCTCTGCCTCCCAGGTTCAAGAGATTCTCCTGCCTCAGCCTCCCGAGTAGCTGGGACTACAGGTGCAAGCCACCATGTCCAGCTAATTTTTTTATTTTTCATAGAGACAGGGTTTCACCATATTGGCCAGGCTGATCTTGAATTCCTGACCTCGAGATCCTCCTGCCTCAGCCTCCCAAAGTGCTGGGATTATAGGGGTCAGCCACTTCACCTGGCTGAGTACAAACTTTACAAGAGGACAGAACCGTGCTGTTCAAGACACTCCCACCTTCACCGAGCACCCACACACAAGTGGACAGGGTGGGTCATTCAGATGCATCCCTCGTAAAATGCCAAGAGGGGCAGTGACAGGATGTTGGACATGCCAGCTCAGGCCCACAGATCCCGAAAACTTCCTACCCCCAAGAGCATTCCTCGGCCTGAAAGGACTCTGCCTCTTTCTGAAAGAGTGATGACTCCTAGCCAGGCGTGGTGACTCATGCCTGTAATCCCAGCACTTCAGGAGAGCGAAGCAGGTGGATCACCTGGGGTCAGGATTTCAAGACCAGCCTGGTCAACATGGTGAAACCCCGTCTCTACTAAAAATCCAAAAATTAGCTGGGTGTGGTGGCACATGCCTGTAGTCCCAGCTAATCAGGAGGCTAAGGCAGGAGAATTGCTTGAACCCGGGAGGCGGAGGTTGCAGTGAGCCGAGATAGTACCGCTGCATTCTAGCTTGGGAGACAGAGTGAGACTCTGTCTCAGAAAAAAAAAAAAAGAATGATGACTCCAAGTGAGAAAATAAATATGGCACCACACACAAGGACAGCTGGGGCTGGATGATTTTGTATCTCTTAAAGACATCAAATTCTTCCCCTGGTGGAGCTGTAGCCTATAAATTACGGCCTCGTATTATATATGGCCTACGCCTCTAGCTTTGTTCTCCATACAGCATTTCTCATCAGCAAGGAGGAAGCAGTCAATACCCTACTTTGAAAAACAGCACAGGTAGTTCTGTGAGACAAATAGTAAAAACGCACCTCTCCCCTCCCTTTAATTAGAGAGGTGCCATCCAATGGCACTTCTGAATAGAAAATATTTTTTAAAAGTTATCCTCCCAGAATATTCCAAGTTCCAAGTATCTTTACCCTAAAATGTTCCCTGCCATAAAACAAAGTGAAGGGACCAGCTTAGGAGCCAGGAAATGCTCCCTTGGCACCTGGCAGCAGCTGGCACCTACCTAAGGCCAGTTTACGGACAGAAATAAAAGCTCCCTTGAAATAACACTAAGGTTCAGACATTCTGATAAAAGCTAGGAACTTCAAAGGCAGGGCTGCAATGCCCATCCCTACTCCTCCTGGCTGTGTCTGAAGTGGCTGGCCAGGCTCTGGGCTGGCCTTCACCACTGACTGCGGAGCTTTTGCCCTGTAGGCACAAGCCAGCTGCAGAGGCGTGAGTGGAAGTTTCTTTCCACTCACTCCCGTGGCAGAGATGGGTCTAGGCCATTTGTCCTTGTCCAGTGAAATGTTGGTTAAAAAAAAAGAGGAGGCCGGGCACAGTGGCTCATGACTATAATCCCAGCAGTTTGGGAAGCCAAGGTGGAAGAATCATTTGAGACCAGGAGTTTGAGACCAGCACAGACCCCACCTCTGCAAAAAATTTTAAAGTGAGCCAGGCATGGTGGTACATGCTGGTAGTCCCAGCTGCTTGAGAGGATGAGGCAGGAGGATCACTTGAGCCCAGGAGTTTGAGGCTGCAGTGAGCTATGATCATACCACTGCACTCTAGCGTGGGTGACAGAGTGAGACTGTCTCAAAAAAATAAAATAAATTTAAAAAGAAAACTAACAGAGATGCGACCAATGGCTCTGGAGTCAGGACTGGATTCAAGGCCAGCTTCCAAGGCTAACTCTCTCCATGAACTTGGGCAGGTAATTTCAGACTTCCGAGCTTCATTCTTAGTCTAAAAATGATAACCTCGCACCAGTTTCTGGAGAGTATAACTGAAATAGTCTAAGTAAAAATTCAAAGTAAAGGTGAGAGAGCCTTCTCCCCCAACCCTCCTTTCTTTCTACCCATCCTTTTTTTCCTTTAAAAAAAATTTATTAGGTAGTATGTGTACAAGGTACAAGATTCAAAATACAGAGAAAGATGCAGAGTGAAAAGTCTGCCCCCACTGTGGGAAACCACTGTTACCAGCCTCCTAGGTATCTTTGCAGAGCTACTGCATAACCAGGCATTCTGTCCCTCACTGTCTCACCTAAGATATCTTAGCTGGTATACAGTGTGCATTGGTACATAGGAAGCGTCCATTCTTTCTTACAGCTGCACAGAATTGCATCATATGGCGTTGGGCACAGTGGCTAACGCCTGTAATCACAACGCTTTGGGAGGCTGAGGCAGGAGGATTGCTTGAGTTCAGCAGTACGAAACCAGCCTGGGCAATACAGTGAGACCTCATCTTTACAAAAAATTCATTAGCTGGGTGTGGTGGCATGCGCCTGTGTTCCTAGCTACTCAGGAGGCTGCGGTGGGAGGATCGCCTAAGCCTGGGAGGCTGAGGCTGCAGCAAGCTGGGACTGTGCCACTGCACTCCAGCCTGGATGACAGAGCAAGACCCCATCTCAAAAAAAAAATTGCATTGTACGGTGGCAGGATAATTTATTTACCAGTTCTCTACTGATGGATATTCTGGTAGTTTCCTTTTTCTTTTCCTTTTACAAGCAATGAGGCAATTAACTATCTTGAAAAATGTGGCTGGGTGTGGTGGCTCATGCCTGTAATCCTAGCACTTTGGGAGGCCAAGGCAGGCGGATCACAAGGTCAGGAGTTCAAAACCAGCCTGGCCAACATCGTGAAACCCTATCTCTACTAAAAATACAAAAATTAGCTGGGCGTGGTGGTGTGTGCCTGAAGTCCCAGCTACTCAGGAGACTGAGTTGGGAGAATTGCTTGAACCTGGGAGGCAGAGGTTGCAGTGAGCCGAGACCGTGCCACTGGACTCCAGCCTGGGTGACAGAGTAAGACTCCATCTCAAAAAAAAAGAAAAGAAAATACATCATCATTTCACACATGTACAATTTATCTGTAAGAGAAATTTCCAAAAGTGGAATTGCTCATGCACTTTTAATTTTAATAAATATTGTCAGAATTCCCTCCATAAAAGCTGTACTGATTTTATACTTCTATCAACAACTATGAGAGTAACTGGTCCCCACCATCACATCTCCACAGTAAACTTGTGTTTCTCTTATTGCTAACGGGCTCAACGCGTTCTCACATAGTTCAAAACTGTGAACTGTCTGTGTTTTTAGCCTGCTTTAAAAATTGGGTTGATGGTAGCACTGAAATGTCCTTTAAATAAATAAATAAATAAATAAATAAAAATTAGGTTGATGGTCTTTTTCTTATTGATTTGTAGGAACTCTTTAGATATTAAGGAAATGAGCTCTATGATGTATGTCGAAAAAATGTTTTCCCAGTTTTGAGAACTGGGAGACTCCTTTGATTTTATGATGGATTCTGCCATGAAGAAATTCTTTGCTTTCATAGGGTCAAGTATATCAACTTTTTCTCCTATGGCTCCTGGGTTTTAAGTCATACTTAGAAAGTACTTTCTCCAAGTTCTTTTTTTTTTTTTTCTTTGAGAGGAGTTGGCCTTTTGTTGCCCAGGCTGGAGTGCAATGGTGCGATCTCTGCTCACCACATCTCCGCCTCCTGGGTTCGAGCACTTCTCCTGCTTCAGCATCAAGAGTAGCTGCGATTATGGCATGCGCCACCACACCTGGCTAATTTTGTATTTTTAGTAGAGAGGGGGTTTCTCCATGTTGGTCAGGCTTGTCTTGAATTCCTGATCTTAGGTGATCTGCCCACCTCAGCCTCCCAAAGTGCTGGGATTACAGGCATGAGCCACTGTACCCGACCTCATTTTAAAAAATATTTAGCATCTTTAGCCCAGCTAAAATTTATTTTGGTTTAATGTGTTCATTTTTTAGATATAGCCATCTAGTTAAATCAAGTCATCATTTTTTTAATGTCATCTTTTTTTTTTTTTAAGAGACGGGGTCTCACTATGTTTCCCAGACTAGATTCAAACTCCTGGGTACAAGTGATCCTCCCACCTTAGCCTCCAGAGTAGCTGGGATTACAGGCACATACCATCATGCCTGGCTCTCCCATCTTTATTTTATATTAACCCGCCCTGAAGTCCCTTCTCCTTCCTCTCTTCCAACTCATGCCCAGTTACCTCAGAATTATGCTCTTTCTCACCACAGCCCTCCCATCCCTCCATGCCCTTTGTGAGGCAAGAGTGGATCCACGGTATCGTGACTGACAGCCACACGGCCGCATTGGATCTCAGTGTCTTAGAACACGTCAAGACCTCAGAGCATCCTTTCATTTCACAGCTGAGGACACTGAGATCCAAAGAGGTGAACTGGCTTTGTCCAATACCACTGGGCAGGTTAGTGCTTGTGACTTTTTTTACTGCTATTCAAAAAGAAGGGAAGTGCTGGTTTTGCCATAAATTCTCTTTGATCAATAAATATCTATTAAACAACTACTCTGCCCAACAGTGAGCCAGGGACTGGGGCTCCAGAAATAAATGATACAGCTCTGTGCTTTGAAAAAGCTCAGAGTCCAGTGTGGGGTCTGAAAGCATATACTCACAGACTAATAGGTAAGGCAACAGTAGCCTGTGAATGTGGAGAGACCAGTTAATTTTGCAACGAATGGTGTGGGGAAGGCTCAGGAGATACCGAGTTTTTAATTGGGGCTGAAATGATTAGGACTTTGACCAAAAATTGAGAGAAGGCATTTGGCAATAAAGTGACAATGGCGCAAAGGAGAGCGCCTGGTGGTACACAGTCAGGAAGGAAGTAATCTTAGTGTTTGCTGTGGGTGGAGTTTAAAAAAAAGGTTCCTCTGAGAATCTGTGGTCATTGGTAAGCTCTCATGTGGGTTTAGGTTCTGGTTATTAAAGCTGCAAGCTAAGAATTATAGAGAAATGAATCCATCTGTAGGGCCTTCAGGTATCCAGCAGAAGGAAACACACATCCTCCCTGGAAGAAGGTACTCTCATCCTATACCTCAAAGAATTCTCACAGATAGAATCCTAACAAACATAAGCTTGCAATCAAAATTCACAGAACACCTGACTGTGCACGGTGGCTCACGCCTGTAATCCCAGCAGGCCAAGGGAGGCAAGGTGGGGAGAACACTTGAGGTCAGGAGTATGAAACCAGCCTGACCAACATGGCAAAACCCCATCTCTATTAAAAAATACAAAAATTAGCCAGGCGTGGTGGTGGGTGCCTGTAATCTCAGCTACTCAGGAGGCTGAGCCAGGAGAATCACTTGAACCTGGGAGGCAGAAGTTGCAGTGAGCTGAGATTATGCCACTGCACTCCAGTCTGGGCAACAAGAATGAAACTCCATCTTAAATAAATAAATAATTAAATAATTAAAAAATAAAAATCACAGAACACCTAAGGAAACAAGCCCTCATGAGTGGAAGTCAGCAGAAGCATCAGACAATACAACTATAATTGCAAATACTTCAGATGTTAGATTTATTGGATATAGAATACAAAATAAACATATTTAATATGTTTAAAGAAATAAAACGAGGAATTAAAAAACACAAGAGATTTTTTTAAAAGGTGAGAATATTTTTCAAATATTCTTTTAAATATTTGAAAAAGAATAAAATAGAAACCAATAAAAAAATATAATCAGTTCCATTAAAAACTCAATAGATGAGCATCAAAAATAACAATTTCAATGGAGTAAAATACATTATACATATTAAACCCATGAGTTAATATTGATATTAAAAATACCTCAGTGAAGAGCTAAACAGAGATTAGAGATAAATATAGAGAGAATTAGTGAACTAAAAATTGAATAAGAAATTACTCCTTCATTACTCTGTTTGTGGGAAAAAAAATTACTCTGAAAACATCCAGAATAAAAAAAAAAGATTAAAAAGGAAAAAGTTAAGAAACACAAAGAATAAAGAAATACGAAGAATATAAAATAAAAGCTAATATACAATTAATTGGAGTTCCCAAAGGAGAAACTAGAAGAAGATAATGATGAAGAAACAATATTTAAAGAGATAATGGCTAAAAATGTTTTAGAACTGAGGCTGGGTGCAGTGGCTCACACCTGTAATCCCAGCACTTTGGGAGGCCGAGGCGGCGGATCACAAGGTCAAGAGATCGAGACCATCCTGGCCAATGTGGTGAAAACCTGTCTCTACTAAAAAAATACAAAAATCAGCTGGGTGTGGTGGTGCACATCTGCAGTTTCAGCTCGGGAGGCTGAGGCAGGAGAATTGCTTGAACCCAGGAGGCGGAGGTTGCAGTGAGCTGAGATTGCACCACTGCACTCCAGTCTGGCGCCTGGCAACAGAGCAAGACTCTGTCTCACAAAACAAAAAAAAGCGTTTTAGAACTGATGACAGGCGGGGCATGGTGGCTCATGCCTGTAATCCCAGCACTTTAGGAGGCCAAGGCAGGTGGATCACCTGAAGTCAGGAGTTCAAGATCACCCTGGCCAACATGGTGAAACCCAGTCTCTATTAAAAAGATAAAAAATTTAGCCAGGCATGGTGGTGCACCCCTGTAGTCTCAGCTACTCGAGAGGCTGAGGTGGGGGAATCGTGAACCCGGGAGTTGGAGGTTGCAGTGAGCCAAGATTGTGCCATTAAACTCCAGCCTGGGTGATGGAATGAGACTTTGTCTCAAAAAAAAAAAAAAAAAAAAAAAAAAACTGATGATAGACAACAATCCTTGCCTTCATGAAGCCCAATGAATCTAAAATAAAATCCGCTCCTTGGTACACTACAGTGGATTGCACAGCACAAAACATAAGCATACAAATACACATACAAAACAACCAGAGAGAAGAATTTACCTAAGGGAACAATTTGGGCTACCACCTTTTTTTGTTTGAGTTGGAGTCTCGCTTTGTTGCTAGGCTGGAGCGCAGTGGTGTGATCTCGGCTCGCTGCAACCTCCACTTTCTGGGTTGAAGTGATTCTCCTGCCTTAGCCTCCCAAGTAGCTGGGACTACAGGTGCGTGCCACCACACCCAGCTAATTTCTGTATTTTTAGTAGACGTAGGGTTCCACCATGTTGGCCAGGATGGTCTCAATCTCTTGACCTTGTGATCTGTCCACCTTGGCCTCCCAAAGTGCTAGGAATAGAGGCATGAGCCACCACACCTGTCCCCTAACTTCTTAATATCAACAATGAAAGCCTACAGACAGTGGAATGATGCCGGTAAACACCAACAAAATAATGGTCAGATTAATGTTTTACACCTAGCAAAACTATCTTTTAAGAGTAAGAATGAAGCCATTATTATATATATTCTAGGCTAAAAAAAAGACGAAGAAGACAAAAAAGGAATAAGGATGAAATAAGATTTCAGCCAAATGGAAACTGAAAGTTTATGACTAAAAGACTTTCACCACATGATGTTCTGATCCCAGAAAGAAGACCTGAGATGAAAGGAAAAGTGTGAGTAAATGGTAAATATGTGGAAAATAAGAACAAAGGATTAAGTGTATACAACATTAAAATTAGAGTACAAATTGTGGGATTAAAGAGAGAAACATAAACCACCGTATGACAACTGAATGTGGGCAGGGACAGTGGTGACTTTTTTTTTTTTTTTAGGTTTTTTTTTTTGGTTCAGTGGTGACTTTTATATAAAGCATTCTGAGGTCCTTACATTGTTTGAAAAAATATATATAGACACCAAGTGAACATTATACAGTCTGTGTACATCAAAAGAATAGAAATAGAGTTTATAAATTTCAGGCCGGGCACGGTGGCTCACAACTGTAATCCCAGCACTGTGGGAGGCTGAGGCAGGAGCATGGCTTGAGGCCAGGAGTTTGACACCAGCCTAGGCAACATACCCAAACCCCACCTCTACCAAAATAAAACAGCCAGGAGTGGTGGTTGCGTGCCATAGTACCAACTACTCAGGAGGCTAGGCTGGGCACAGTGGCTCATGGGTGTAATCCCAGCACTTTGAGAGGCCAAGGCGGGTAGAGCACCTGAGGTCAGGAGTTCAAGACCAGCCTGGGCAACATGGCAAAACTCTGTCTCTACTAAAAATACAAAGATTAGCCGGGCATAGTGGCGCACACCTGTAATCCCAGCTAATCGGGAGGCTGAGGCAGGAGAATCTCTTGTACTTGTGACGCAGAGGTTGCGCCATTGCACTCCAGCCTGTGTGACAGAGTAAGACTCTGTCTCAAAAAAAGAAAAAAAAAAAAAACACAGAAGTTCAAGAACAGAAGTTCAGATTCAAGACCAACTATTCAAGAGCCTGAGCTGAAGAATTACTTGAGCCCAGTTAAGTCAAGGTTACAGTCGGCTATGATTCTGCCACTAGACTCCTGCCTGGGCAACAGAGCAAGATCCTGTCTCTAAAAATAAAAAACGTAAAAAAAAAATTTTTTTTTTAAATAGAATATATAAGCCAGGTGTGGTGGCTCACGCCTGTAATCCCAGGACTTTGGGAGGCTGAGGAGGGTGGATCACAGGTCAGGGGTTTGAGACCAGCCTGATCAACATGATGAAACCTGGTCTCTACTTAAACTACAAAAATTGGCCCGGCATGGTGGTGCCCACCTGTAATCCCAGGTACTTGGGAGGCTGAGGCAGGAGAATTTCTTGAACCCAGGCGGCAGAGGTTGCAGTGAACCAAGAGCATGCCATTGCACTCCTGCATGGGCGACAGAACAAGACTCCATCTCAAAAAATAAATAAATAAATAAAATATATAAAGTTTCAAAGCTGTAGAGAAAAAATGGAGTGAAGGAAAGAAAAAAACTTTCAATCAGGCCAGGCGCGGTGGCTCAAGCCTGTAATCCCAGCACTTTGGGAGGCCGAGGCGGGTGGATCACGAGGTCAAGAGATCGAGACCATCCTGGTCAACATGGTGAAACCCCGTCTCTACTAAAAATACAAAAAATCAGCTGGACATGGTGGCGCGTGCCTGTAATCCCAGCTACTCAGGAGGCTGAGGCAGGAGAATTGCCTGAACCCAGGAGACGGAGGTTGCGGTGAGCTGAGATCGCGCCATTGCACTCCAGCCTAGGTAACAAGAGTGAAACTCCGTCTCAAAAAAAAAAAAAAAAAAAACTTTCAATCAATTCAAAAGAATGACCAGAAGAATCAGAAAAAGAACACACAGGAAACACCAAATAAGATGGTAGAAAGAAACCTGCATCCTGTTTTGGCCAGGCACAGTGGCTCACACTGTAATCCCAGCACTTTGGGAGGCTAAGGCGGACAGATAGCCTGAGCTCAGGAGTTCAGGGCCAGCCTGGGCAACATGGCAAAAGCCCATCTCTACAGAAAAAAAATTTTTTTAATTAGCCAGCTGTGGTGGTACACACCTGTGGTCCCAGCTACTTGGGAGGCTGAGGTGGGAGGATCACTTGAGCCTGGGAGGTGGAGGTTGCAGTAAGCTGAGATCGTGCCACTGCACTCCAGCGTGGGTGGGTGACAGAGTGAGATGCTGACTCAAAAGAAAAAGAAGAAAAAAAAAAAAAAAGAAATCTGGCTGGATGCGGTCGCTCACGCTTATAATTCCAGCACTTTGAGAGGCTGAGTCGGGGACATCATGAGGTCTGAAGTTCAAGACCAGCCTGGCCAAGATGGTGAAAACCCATCTCTACTAAAAACACAAAAATTAGCTGCGAACGGTGGCAGGCGCCTGTAATCCCAGCTACTCGGGAGGCTGAGGCAGGAGAATTGCTTGAACTCGGGTGGCAGAGGTTGCAGTGAGCTGGGATCTCGCCACTGCAATCCAGCCTGGGCAATAAAGTGAGACTTTGTCTCAAAAAAAAGAAAAAAAAATCCATCTATTTCCAAAATCATAACAAACGCAAATGGCCCAAACTCTCCAGTTAAAAGAGCATAGATATCAGACTAGATTAAAAGCAAAAGGAAATCCAGCTCTAGGCTGTCTAGAGGAGACATGAGGACAGGGATCATAGGCCAAGAGGCCTATGCAGGCTGAAACCACAGTCATGGGAGGTAAGCAAGTAGCAGAAAACTGTGGCCAAGGCACCCAAGCATAGCAAAAGGAAAGAATGGCACAAAAAGCAAATGAGAGGTAGGAAAAGGACCCACAGTGATAAGCCAGACCCAAGGTGGAGAAGACTGTTCATGACAATAACTGCTATAGATAAGCCAGGTAAGAGAGGGTCTTATAAGATGGGCCACCAGGTGTGATTAGGTGGCCAGGGACCTCTAGGAGAGCCAGCTGGAGTGAGAGTGGGCTGGGGTGAAACTCCACTGTTGCTGAGCTGACCAGGGGGAGAGGGGGAGAGAGGAAGTGGGGCCAGGGTGGACTCTTCTTTGTGGAATCCTAGGATAAAGAGAAGTGACACGGGTAGGGGGTGGGGAGGGGGGAGAGGTGTGACTGTAGCTGAGGTGGAGGATTAAGGCATAGGAGGATGTGGGGTGCCCAGACACAGGGAAGGAGCCAGGGCAGGACACAGAGGAATAAGTAGTGGGGTTGACAGTGGGCACATGGGGAATGGACCAAGGGAGTGGGAACAGATTTCCCAGGCTGGGGCAGGGGTGGGCAGGACTGCTTCAACGAGTGCTGTGTAGTGGGAGGACAGAAAGCGTTCTGAATTTCAGAGGTGACCTGCTTCTGGGTAATGGCAAGTCTATGAACTGTGTTGTGATTTTACAGCTAAGAACGGAGTCATGATGGGAAGTGATGGCTTGCGAGCGCACGGCCCAAGGACCAGCCCCACCAGCTTCCAAAGGGAACCTGACGCGTCTCAAGGGGCCAGCTTGGACTTGGTCCTTGTGAGGACATTCCGACGTGCTCCAAGTTTGGCTATCGTCTTTTACCAAACACATGCAGGACTACCTTCCCAGTCTGGAAACCTGTATCCTTGCTGTCCCGTCCCACCCGGAATGGGATGGGGTCCGGGATGGCACTCCAGGTACCAAACAGAAGACAAAACCACACATAACCAAGAGTCATCAAAAAAGTTACAGTTTCCCATTCAAATGTGGAGGGTGGACATTCCTGCTTTCTGTAGTTCATTTTGATTCCATGTATACAACTTGCTGGGGGCAGGGAAGTAAGAAAAGGGAAGATAGTTGGGTCACAACGTGATCACTTATTCTCAGCCTCTGACTACACTAAAAATCCTCACATTTCCAACAGTTCTCTTAGTACTCCCAGAAATAAACACACAATAGAGCATATATGTTTGATATCAGAAACTCCTTTACATTGGTGATTGTGAAAGAGGCCAACCCACTTCTTTTTTTTTGAGACAGGGTTTTCAGGCTGGAGTCCAATGACGAGATCACAGCTCACTGTACCCTCAACCTCCTGGGCTCAAGGGATCCAACTCAGTCTTCCAAGTAGCTGGGACTACAGCTACATGTGCCACCGGCTGATAAAAAGTTTTTTTGTAGAGACAGGGTCTCACTATGTTGCCTAGGCTGGTCTTAAACTCCTAGGCTCAAGCAATCCTCCAGCCTGGGTCTCCCAAAGGACAACCCCATCCCATCTCTGTAATCATGCCTGTGACTACAGGCGTGAGCCACCGTGCCTGGCCTCCAACCCACTTCTAATAGTTCTTTTACTTCACTTGCAAATACACACACACACACACACACACACACACACACACCTATATGTGTGTGTATTTGTATATATACAAATATATATATATACAAAAATATATATGTATATGTATGTATACACACACACACACACACACACCCCCTATATGTGTATACACATACACACACACACACACATATTCAACATATATTTGTGCTTTGGCTCTGACATCCTTTAATCCCTCCTTTTCAGAATCTACCTCAACTTCCTGTTGCCGCCTTACCTCCCTGATTTAAGGGTGCAATTCTTCAAGTGCCTTCTTTCTAATTCTAGAATTTTTAATGTAGCCTTTGGTGCTGCAGCAGTCTTGTTTTCTCATTATTTTCTTTGCTAACAAGCATGTGTTGGGCCCCAAAGTGATGGAGGCTTTCACAGGCTAGCCTGGCAACCCAGAGCTACTCACAACGTGCTTCCTTGGGAAAATCCTTTCTGTGTTTTACATGAACCATTGGGAGATGCTTACCTGTAAAGTGGGGGTGGGGGTGAGCCTCTCCATCTGTGCTGCCGAAAAGAACTTGCCTCTTGTCCTGCTTGCCCTGTTACTAGGGTAAGCTTTGACTCTGGTGCCGCAGTGCCTGGGTTCTAATCCTGGCTCTGAGGCTTACCAGACCTGTGACCTCCAGAAAGGTATTCCACCTAAACGAGCTAATAGTATGTGTAAAGTGCTTACAATCACGCCTAGCACCTGCATATTGTATGTGCCGTATAACAAAAGAGTTGAGTGAGGTTAGGCAAGAAAGACATTTGACTAATTCTTGCAGCTGCAGTCTCCGTTGAGGCCAGTGAAAGCTACGGGTCCTCTTCTCAGAAAAGTGCACATTGTAACCTTCTGCAGTTTCAAGTACCCCTGATCCTCAAAGCCCACCCACACATTGCAAGAGTCCAGGACCCCTGATTTCAACCCTCTGTTCTACTCTACAGTGACATGAAGATCTCACGGCTAAAATTCCGTGGCAATTCCTCAAGTATTATGTTCCCATGTGTGGAGCTACTGAGCAGGTGCCTCTCTCTCCTCGTTTTAGGTTCTGCTTTTGGAAGAAACATTACACCTTTCTTCCCCAAGGCCCTTTTGACCCTTGCCAGTTTTTCTTTTGCTTCAGGCCAAATCCTCCCAGGGTCACCTTAAGACAATCACTGTGTGCAGCTCTACACACTTTTAGGGAATTATTCTGATCCTTATCAAAGGCTCTGATGGTCCAGCCCATCTTCTGGGCTTAGGGAAATGAGATCAGAGCATGGACGAGTGCCTGCTGGGTCTCCACCAATGGCCACACGGGGTGGATGCTGCACCAGCCCAGCTCCTCACCCTCCACAGCCGGGCGATGGCACAAACTGGAAAAGGCTAAAGATCAGAGAAGCCAGAGAAATAAGGAGATTACCTAATCCCCTACTCACTTGCCCGAGAAGTGACTTTCTCAGGGTCACCCAACTGCTCCCAGCAAAGCTGAGAACCTCCCAGCTCAGTACTTTTGAGTCCCACAGTGGTCTGCAGACATGACCATGCGTGTGAATTAAACAGCAGATCCAGCAGATTTGCTGAGGAGCCCGGGGTTCCGCATTTCTCACTCACTACCAGGTAACACGGATGCTGGTCCATGGACTGCACATGGAGTCAGGAGGTTCACATCAAGGTTAATGAACTGTACCACCCTGGTTAAAGCCTCTTCATCCACACTGTGGGTGGCTATTTAAATGCCCTTTCTTCAGGAAAGCCTCCCTGCTCCCTCTCCATGATTACCGGCTTCAATGTCTCTGTACTTTTTCCTTTGAACCACTTATAACAACTGTAATTAAAGAGTATTTGTATAATTATTAGTTTAATGCCTGCCTCCCAGGGAGACTGCAAGCTTCACGAGGACGGGACCTGCACAGTGTCTAGCACATCACAGACTGCCAATGAGTGAGGGGCTGCTGTGGTCTGGAACAGGCTGGGCCAGCATCCTGGAGTAGACAGGTAACCTTTACACATGTGGGAAACAGACTCCAGTGGTATCAAGGCCGACAATGACATTTCTTAGCTTTAAAATTCCCACCAGTTTCAAATACATGCCAACTAAACTTTAAGCAATCTTTGCCCATAAAAAGATCCCTGCATCTTCATCAAGTGCAAAATAGCCCGAATCTCACAACAGCCACTCTTCGTGGGGAATAGTCAGGCCCTGGAAATAAGCATTCCCTGATAGGCCTCAATGACGAGCCCTCTCCAGGCACGCTCCCTGACCAGCCTCCCTCTGCTGCAGACCCACAATGCCTTCTTCACTTTTTCTGCTGCTGTCCTTTCGAGGAACCCCAAAGTGCTGAATGCCCAGCTCTTTGGCACTGGCAGAGATATCTGACCACATCGTCGTTCCTGGGAGGCAAAGTCTGAAGTCAGACAGCCTGGGTCTGGACACCAGCTCTGTGCCCTTGGACGAATTATTTAACTGCTAAATGAGAATAAGCATGCAGGAGCCAGCACCTTCGAGGACTGAGAGACAAACACACAAAGCAGGCAGCGTCATTCCGCTCCAGGATACACCACGATTATTATTCTCCCTATATCCTGAGTCCACTTCAAACCTATTGTTGTGCACGAGTCTCCACCCAGGGGCTCCGCCCCATTCAGGATCCTCTCTTCCCAGCCCCCTCCCGCCTCACCTGTCTGGAGCTTGTTTGAAGCAATGACTCACAGCACAACTCTGCAGCTCCCATCAATCACCTCCTGTCCCTGCCTGTGTCATTCATGGGTTCCTTCTTGAAAAAAGGTAAACCCTTTTCCTAATGCCCAGTACATTCATTCAGCAAGTATCTAGTGAGGGCCCACTAGAATCAGAACCTGCTCTAGGCACAGAGGCTCAGCAATGAACAAAGACGTCTACCCTCACAAACCTTCTAGTTTTTTTTTTTTTTTTTTTTTTTTTTTTTTTAAGACAGAGTCTCGCTCTGTCGCCAGGCCAGAGTACAGTGGCACGATCTTGGCTCACTGCAACCTCCACTTTTTGGGTTCAAACAATTCTCCTGACTCAGCCTCCGGAGCAGCTGGGACTACAGGTGCCTGCCACTATGCCCAGCTAATTGTTTGCATTTTTAGTAGAGAGGGGGTTTCACTATGTTGGCCAGGATAGTCTCCATCTCTTAATCTCATGATCCACCTGCCTCGGCCTCCCAAAGTACTGGGATTACAGGCGTGAGCCACCTTGCCCAGACACGTTTTAGTACATTTAACCCATGGATGGAGATCAGTTCAGGCCTCGGGCCCTTACATTCCTTCACTTCTCTCCTGACCAATCCTAAATAAATCACACACGAGTCAAAGTGCTAAGAAAGCATTCCAGATCAAAAAATGTTGCAATGTGAAAAAATCCCGATGACTACACTGCTCCTCTGACTGTTGGACTTTGAAGAAGTCAATGTTGAAACCGCCTGAATCACCCAGTTCCCCTAGTTGTCTCACTGGCCAGTCACATCCTCCAGCAGAGTTTGTGTGACACATCTGGAAAATAAGGCGCCCCATTAACCGGTCTCATGTGTGGGGTGTGAGCCTGAGGGTTTCACGCTCTCATCGCTACATTCTTTGAAGCGAGCTTGATTTGGGGTTCCTAGCAGGGGCAGTGGCCTTGTAGAAATGGCACTGGGAACACACTGAAAGCTCAGGTTTGAGTGCTGGTTCTGCCCCTTACTGGGTACAGAGCTTTCTTCCTGACTCAGTTGCTTCCGAGAGTCTCTAAGGCCCTTTTCCAGCTTTGAAGTCAAAGGGCTGCAGACCCAGCCGATTCACAGATCCCTTAATTCAAGACCATGAGTCCCTGCCCTGGGCATGGGAAGGGTTAGCAAGCCAGATGAGGAGCCAGTGCCAAGCAGCACTGGTGGGGCCAGGGAGCGTTCACCTGTCTCCTCCAGGATGTGCTGGGCTCCTTTTATTTACTTATTTACTTCCTTCTAGAAAGAAGTTGTGCTTCTTTCCAAACTCAACTCTGCTAGAAATATCTCTGGGCCACAAGGCAAACTAAAATAGAGTGCAAAATCTCTGGTGGTCCCATTAGTCGCCCTTCCTCCAACTCGAAAACCATTCCAGACCTTGTCCGTCTCCTTGTCTCCAGACAGAGAGCCTAAAATAAGTCCTCTGTAAGTCTCCTGGTAGGAAATGCCCGGTTGGAATGGAAATGACCCAAGCCCTGAACAAATGGCCCGCTGACCACACATCATGGGCTGAGGATTCACCCAGGTATCAGCTCTCAGGAGAAGACAGCAAGTGAGCCTCGGTCCCCACCTCAACTCACTACAGCCCCCTCCGCCGAGACACAGGCAACTAGGCCAGGATGGAGGAAGAAAATGAGGCCCAAACATCCAATTCCCCCTATCCCAAAGAAAGCAGCTCTAGCCCGACTGCCCTCAGGCAGGAAAGCCAGCTCCAGAAGGTCACTGGAGCACCAGTGTGGCTGACAAAACCTCTGAGAAAGTATAGAAAATAACATTCTCTTTAAAACAAATGAGAAGGAATGGCCATTCTAGGTTTCAGAAGTCAAAACCAGACAGCCCCATCTGCTTTGATCACATTAGGAAGACATTCCCTCTTATCTAATGAGTTAAGAATGGTTCTCTTCTTCCCCCGCCCCATTGGTTCTCTAGGGCCCCTGGTGAAGAAGCAATAGGGACACAGACCCCCAGCCCTCTACTTGGCAGAAATGAACTTTGGTTTTACTTACACGTGTACAAAGGCAGGACTGAGAGGGCAGCTTCAAAGCAGGCTGAGTGACCCCCATGAGCACAAAGTCCTCTGCACACCTGTGGGGGAGTTTTGTGAATTTCCCAGGCCACCCACAGGGACTAGTTATGTACCCTTTAGGTCCATATCGGCCGGGAGTTTCCATTTTGCACAGAAAGAAAGGTGCTCAGGGTGCCCCGTCGCAGGTGGGCCCTCGGCCTGCAGCTCAAGGGTGGGCCATGAAGTTGGTCCCTCACTGGATTGCCCCGCAGGCCCCCCTGAGACCCGGTAGGACGAGCACCTCAAAGTGTCCCTATGAAAAGGCACCCAGGAGGGGAGGGGCAGTGGCTCACAGCCCCAGGGAGGACTGTGATCCCTGCACTTTGGGAGGCGGGCAGATCACGAGGTCAGGAGTTCGAGACCAGCCTGGCCAATATGTAAAACCCTATCTCTACTGAAAATACAAAAATTAGCCGGCCGTGGTGGAGTGTGCCAGTAGTCCAGCTACTCGAGAGGCTAAGGCAAGAGAATCACTTGAACCTGCGAGGTGGAGGTTGCAGTGAGCTGAGATCGCGCCACTGCACTCCAGCATGGGTGACAGAGCGAGACTCCATCTCAAAAAAAAAAAAGAAAAGAAAAAAGAAAGAAAAGGCACCCAGGATGCTGCTATGTGTTGTCCTAACCGTCTGGCAAAGCCTAGGGATACACGAATGACCCTTTCGGGTTGTTTAAAACCCACACAAGCACCTCCCTGGCCTCTTAAATCTTTCCAAACTACAGCTCAGACGGGAGGAAGCTGTTGCAGCGCCCATACAAGTCATCTGAAAAGGCAAGTTGGAAAAAACCCGATACGCACTAGTTAGCAAGTCCGCGGTTAAGGGGGCGGTGGCCCTGGGGCGGGATCTGCGGGATCTGCGTGCCCCGGGTGGGGAGGCTGGGGCGGCCCCGCCGGTCCCCGAGCCCGCGCGCCCACCTGGTAGCCGGGGGGCCTCGATCTGACGCCGGCGATCACGCCCCACAGCTCCATCCAATTAGGAAAATGACCGCGAGAAGACGGAGACAGGGCGACGAGGAGGAAGGGGGGCTGAGCCGCGCGGGAGGCTCCACACCGGCCGTGGGCACCCGCCCGCCACCCCCCCGCCAGAGAGCGCCCGTCCTAGGTCCCCGGCCCGCGACGCCCCGAAGCCGGCCAGTGGCCCCCGGGGACGCCCCCAGCCCCCCAGCGGCGCGCTCAGCCTCCCCCACCCACAGCCGGCCGGGACGCGCGGCCACCGTCCCCCCCGCTCAGAGAATAAAGTTTGTGGGCAGCCGTAGGGGCGGGGCGGCGAGGGGGTGAAACTTTGAGTCCCGGGCCGGGTGCGGGGGGAGCGCGACCAGCACCGGGACACCCACGTGCGGGCCCGGGAGCCGCCGCTGCCGCCGCCGCCTCAGGGCCTCCCGCGCCGCCGCCGCTTTCCTTTCATTTTTGCTTCGGTCTCTCTCTCTCTCTCAGTCTCTCTCTCTCTCTCTCTCTCTCCGTCTCTCTCTCCGTCTCTCATTCGCGCGCTCTCCTCCCTCTCGCCCTCTTTCGCTCGCTCCCTCCCCTCCCCCTCCCTCCCCCTCCCCCTTCCCCCACCCCAGACGCCATCTCTCCCTCTTTCCCCGGCTCTCCCTCGCTCCCTCCGGCTCCCCGGCATGAGGGAATGTGGAAGTGAAAGGAAAAGACGACATGTTTGCAGCGCGGCGCGGGCCTGCGCGCGGCCGTCCCCGGGGAGAGGCGGGGGGCGGGTCGGCCGCGGCCGCAGCGACCCACCCCCGCGCCCCCCGCTTCCCCGCCGGCCCCGCCGCCGACCGGAGCTGCGAGGCCGGGCCCGGGGGCCGCGCGGGACACTCACCCTGGGTCCGGGCGCGGCTCCTGCGCTGGGGCCCTCGGCGGCCCGGGCCGGGTCGGGCGGGTCGGGGGCTCCTGGCTGTGCCCACCGCCCGGGCTGCTGCTGCGCGCCCGCCGCCCGCCTCCACGCGCGCCCGCTGCTCCCGCCGCCCTCCCTCCGGCTCCTCTCGCTCCCCCCTCCTCTCGCTCGCTCGCTCGCTCGCTCGCTCGCTCTCTCGCTCGCTCTCCCTCCCTGGAAGAAGGGAATGAGGCAGGGCTGACGTGAAGGGATGCAAAACAGCTCCT
Source organism: Sapajus apella (assembly GCF_009761245.1). Lineage (NCBI taxonomy): Eukaryota > Metazoa > Chordata > Mammalia > Primates > Cebidae > Sapajus > Sapajus apella. Next base: position 2,447,736 of record NW_022437079.1, read on the forward strand.
CCTAAGCAGCTCGCAGAGGAAGAGACACAGAAAAGCAGCCCTTTTATCTCTCTTTTGTTTTCTCACTTCCTTCCACCCCCGGCACCCCCCTCTCGCCAGCCCAAGTTTTCTTTTCTCTTTCTACCGCAGAGGATTTTTCCTCCTTTCTCTCTCTTTCTTTCGGTTCAACTCTCCCACTCGAATCGAAAGCCTGGAGGGGTTTCTTTCCCCTGTTTTTTTCTTCCCTCTTTTCTTCCTTCTTCCTCCTTTCTTATTTCTCTAAAAGGGTTTTGTTTGCTGTGGGAGTTTCGTTTGAAAATCAAGTCACGCCTTTTTTCCTTCTTTTCTTTCTTTCTCTTTTTTTTTTTTCTCCTCAGCATTAAAGGGGAACAAAGATGAACTGAAGCGGGGGAGAGGGGAGAGGCAGAACCTCGCTTGGAGATGGGGGGCCCTGCCCTGCCCGGCACAAAGGGGACCCAGGGGCCTGCTCCCCCTCACCGGGAAGCCGGGGGCGCCCTCGGGAGAGAAGGGGGGGTGCGGGGCGCGGGTGCGGCTCCGGGTGCCGGTTCCTTCCCCAGTGCGAGCGAGGCCCGCCCCTCCCAGCCAGAGGTGGCGCGGGTGTGTGCCCCACTCACTTCTGTGTTTTAAAGTAGGCAGATGGGCCTGGAACACACCTCCCCGCAGAGCCCTGAACACGACCAAAGCCTTTCAACAGCTGTGAGCCGAGCTCTGGACGGCGGGACTCGAGGGGGCGGCGCGGGCTCCGAGCGCCAGGGCCCGGGTGGGGAAGGGGCTCAGGGCAGCTGCTGGGAACCGAGCCTTGGGGCGCCCTGCTGGGGGGCGCAGTGCTCTGGGGGGCGCGGTCCTCTGGGGTGCCGAGGCGTGGCTGCGGGCAGCGGGGAGGTCAGGTCCCTCTGGGCTCCCCTTGGGGCCGCGGGGTTCCGCATCGCCTCGCCTCCCCCCAGTCCCGGCGCAGGCCGGACACCAGGCCTGCAGCCTCCAGAGCACCCGCCTCTCCGAGCCGCTTCTCGCCTCCGACGCTGGGCGGGTCCGGAGCCCTCGGACAGAGCCGGGCAGAGCCACCACCAAGGGTCAATGATTCATGGGGCCCCCGGACGTGCTCCCAAGACCTGCTCTGTCCTCGGGCTCTCTGGAGGAGTAGGGGAAATACAGGGGGAAAGTTCCCAGAGGAAAGTTGGTCACATTTCTTATTTTCCCAAGTAAGTATTGAGCACCTGCTCGATGCCGGGCCCTTGGACTGGGGCTGCAGCCAGGGACAGAAACGTGAGATCTCGGTGGGCCCCGAGAGCAAACGCAGGGAACAATGCAGGGGAAGCCGCGGCTCTGGACCAGGTCACCGGAGGAAGGAAAGCCTGGATCCTCTCCCTCCCTCCTCTCTTCCTTCCCTTCCTTCCTCCCGGCTGCATCTCCTTGGCTCCACCCCTTCTCCTCATCAATTCCTCCCACACTTCCCTGCTCTCCCAGGCTTTTCACTGGAGGGTCCCTTCTCCCAGGGAGGAGCAGATGCTGAGCCTCATTGTCTCTCCCCCAGTGAGTGCAGCCTCCCGGGGACAGGCCTGCCACTCCTCACCCCTCCCCCTAGCCCTGAGGCCTGGGCCTTTAGAGACAAGTGCCCCAAGGCTATGGCCCCTCGCCCCACCCTAAATCAGCTCCTGGTGCTCTGGGCTATGACTCCAGTCACTCAGAACACATTTGTCTCTGACTAGGAGTGCAACAGTAGCTAGAGAGTTTGGTTCAGCAAGAAGGACACCATGGTTTTTTCACATCAGCACCCCGATCCCCCAGTGACCCCAGAGCCTTCACCCAGGTCCAGCAGGAAGCCACATTTCCGTCATCACCTGCCCCCTCCCACTTAGTACACCCAACTTGTATCCTCCGAAAAAGCAAAATGCAGCTGTTGGAGCCAAGCATTCATTTGACAAATGCTTACTGAGCACCTGCCCTGTGCCACTAAGGTGCTGGCTGCTAAGAACCCAGTCATCAGCAAGACGCAGTCCTTTGGCCTTTGGCCTTTTGCTTTGCAGGTAAAGGGGCAAGAAAAGAAGGCGGGCAATCCTAATGCCGTGAGATATAGGCAAGGGTAACGAAGGAAGCTCCCGAGAGGGCGCTTGGACCAGGGTGGCCCGGTGTGGCTTCTTGGAGCAGGTCATGTCTAGATTAGGGTGTGCCAGCCTAATGCATGGAAGAGAACAGCCTGTGCGAAGGCTCCAGGGCAAGATGGCACATTATTACAGGTTCTTGGAACTGTCCAGAGTTCAAGTGTTGACTGCAGCTTAGGATAAAAGTTGGTGGTGGAAGAGTAGGGAAAAGGGGAGGGTGTCAGGGAAATGTTCAGATTTTAGCCCCTCCCACTTGCTAACTTCATGAATGTAGGTGAATAACATAGCCTCAGTGAGTAACTGAGACTTAATTTCCGGGTATATAAAACGCAGGTAAGAAGACCTGTAGATTGCAAAGACAGTGTCTTAGTTTACCTGCTGCATATTCCTGGGCAAGTCAACCTTTCCAACTTTTCTGTAAAATAGGGATGAAAATACCTGCTTCACCGTGTTATTGTGAGGCTCGAATGAGCCCACACCTCGCATAGCGTCCGGTACATACCCACCAATCCCTGGTAGCTTTTATTTACTGTTACTTTAAATCCAGGAGTGACTGGGTGGTACCTGGGTGACCTGGAAATAAGATTATGTTCAGAGTTGAAACCAGAGTGACTCACCACACCAGAAACATGATGAGCCGGCTGAGGGGAAGCATTCCTTCAAAGATGACCAGTGTCCCAGTGGGTGGCTGGGATTGGGGAACACCCACATCTGATCAGATGGCTGGGTGGCTTCTCAGGAGCATGATTAGAACTTGATGATGGTGGTTACCAAGGCCCAGCCTGATCAGCAGAGTTGTAGCCTGCCCGAGGGACACATAGGAATCAGGAGGTGATGAAATTCAGGAAGCCCCCTGGAAATCCTCATGAAATCCAGGAAGGCTCCTGGGAACAGGCACCTGGCTATGTTTGTTCAGGAGAGAAGGGTAATCACAGAAGTTCACACTGGAGGAGCAAGGGGAGGATAGGGGGTGATTATTGACTTCTCCACAACCTGATTCAAGGCTCCCAAAACGTCTTAGTCCTTTGGTTGGATTCTTGGTTCTCCAAGTGACCTGCACATGAACTTGGCACCAGCCAAATGTCCTCCAGGATCCAGGCAGCTCTCTAGTTCCTGCTTTGTAAACATTTTACACTTCTGTTATTTCTTTACAACACAAATTCATTGTGAAAGAATTTGAACATCAACTAAGTGAAAATGAGAACAAACCCTATGTAGAGACATATTTCGATGTATATACTTGGACATTTAAATGCACATAATAATAAAACTGTACAAAGTCACTATCATTAAACAAGTGATGACTATATGTATGCTATTTTTACAAAATTAACAAAAATGGCATAACACTACACCTACTGAATTGCAACTACCTTCACCCAGTAATATGTCACAGATTATCTTCTGGTCTGTAAACATCCACGTTCTTCTTTGAAGACAGGGTAGCTAGGGTTACGTTTGTGTGCCACCATGCTTGGCTGTATTTTTTATTTTATTTTTTGGCACAGACTGGGTCTTGCTATGTTGCCCAGGCTGGTCTTGAACTCCTGGGCTCAAGCAACCCTCCTGCCTCAGCCTCCCAAAGTGTTGGGATTACTTGCATAAGCCACCTTGCCCAGCCCACATTCTCTTTCTCAGTGAATGATCTAATTCCCCAGTATGTATATATCTTAATTTGTTTAAACAAATTGCTAGACTCATGGGAAGCTTGCACGTTTTTTGCTTTTATGAACCTGCGTTGATAAACATAGCTGTACAGCCACCTTAGTGCTAGGCTGGGCTGAGCACTTTATTTGAAGTGTAGGTATCACTATCATTTTACAGATGAGGAGGCTGAGGCACAGAAAAGCTTAAAAACTTCACAAGGTCACACCCATGGAATGTTGGAGCCAGAATGTGTAGCTAAGGTTTCCCCTTGGGAGTTCCCTTTCAGCATTTGTTTTCCCCTCCTTAAGAGTCCCCTCCACTTTCCCCACAGTTTTCCTCTCTTACAGATCACCTCCCTATGAGAACCTGTCTGGACAGGTGACCCATTTCCATCTCTGACAACTTTTAACTTCAGTAATGCCCGCCTTCTGGGGTTGTTGGGAGGAGCCGATAATATATGATGTGTAATATATTGTACTGCATTTTATAAATTTCAAAGCCTGTGTGAATGTTAGAAGGTCCCAGTGAGGCCCTAAGCTTGCAGACATCACCATTTAGCCAAATCCCCTGACTTGCCCAAACCCAGCAAGGAATCCTCTGGATTCACACCAGAGAGAGAGAAATCAGCTTTTTTTTGATACAGAAGCAGTAAATGGCCTCCCCTGGGCATTTCAGACGCCCCAAAGCCGCCCCCGTGGAGCTGAAATTCAAAGGTAAGTTTATAATTATAAGGGTTATTAACCCTGATTTCCCCGAAGGAGGATGCATTCCTGCTGCAGATCTTTCCAGAATGTTCTAGCATCTCCGAAAATCCCAGGAATCTTGTAAGCTGAAAAAAGGAATGAAACGCAGCTCTTCAATGTTTCAATCGACATGTTCACTAGAGTAACTCCCTGGGAGATTAGCAGGTGATTATTAATATCTTCTTTCATTGGTAGAACCAAACAAACATTTTAGAAGACATTATTGGCTTTGCAATATCTAATATTCGTTTTTAAATATCAAGCCTCCCAACAGGAGTCCAGCCAATGAAAGGCGAGGACCCCAGGGTTCAACTAGACAGGCACTGCAGAAAGCGGAGGTGGACCTAGGGCTCCTAAAAGGCTGGGCTTAGCGGAAATGGCATGGAGGTTGGGAACTGGAAGAGTCAAGGAGATAAGCTCTAAGTGCCCACAGAAGATGCATTGGGCAGCAATTCAAAATCTTAAGAAGAGCTGGGCATCGTGACTCACACCTGTAATCCCAGCACTTTGGGAGGCTGAGGTGGGTGAATCACTTAAGGTTAGGAGTTCAAGACCAGCCTGGCCAGCATGGTGAAACCATGTCTCTGCTAAAAATACAAAAACTGGGTTGGGCGCGGTGGCTTACGCCTGTAATCCCAGCACTTTGGGAGGCCAAGGTGAGTGGATCACCAGGTTGGGAGATCGAGACCATCCTGGCTAACATGGTGAAACCCTGTTTCTACTAAAAATACAAAAAAATTAGCCGGGCGTGGTGGCAGGCACCTGTAGTTTCAGCAATTCGGGAGGCTGAGAATCACTTGAACCCTGAAGGCAGAGGTTGCAGTGAGCCCAGATTGCACCACTGCACCCCAGCCTGGGTGATAAGAGCAAGAGTTCAGCTTAAACAAACAAAAATACTAGCCAGGTATGGTGGCGCATACCTGTAGTCCCAGCTACTCGGTAGGCTGAGGCAGGAGCATTGCAAAAGGCTGAAGTGAGCCGAGATGGCACCACTGCACTCCAGCCTGGGCAACAAAGCAAGACCATCCCCCCCAAATTTTTTAAATTTAAATTTAAATTTAAAAATAAAAAACAAGTCGGGCACAGTGGCTGATGCCTGTAATCCCAGCACTTTGGTAGGCCGAGGCTGGCGGATCACAAGTTCAGGAGATCGAGACCATCCTGGCTAACATGGTGAAACTGTGTCTATTAAAAATACAAAAACTTAGCCGGGTGTGGTGGCGGGTGCCTGTAATCCCAGCTACTCCAGAGGCTGAGGCAGGAGAACAGCTTAAACCTGGGAGGCGGAGGTTGCAGTGAGCCAAGATTGCGCCACTGCACTCCAGCCTGGGTGACAGAGCGAGACCCTGTGTCGAAAAAAAAAAAAAAAAATCCTCAGAAATATAGTAACAATTTAGGAAACTCAAGATTTTCAGGGAAAACACAAGGAAAGCATAAGTCTGTGTGGATAGATGGGATGAACATGTGACTTGCAAATTATTATTCTGGGAGTAGTGAAGGGGACATAAAATCATCCACCTCGACTGACCCTGTCGTGATTGAGGCTGCACAATTGCACGTATTTATTCCCACCATAGATTGAGCTAATCAGTTAAGTCGTCGTATACGCATAAATTTAAGAATAAAAATATGCCAAAAGAAACATGGGCCATCACAATGGCCAGCTTCACTGAAGAGTTAAAAATAAACTAAATTTAAAAGCCACAGTGATAATACTTATGGCAACAGAAGGGCAAACTGGTACAAAGCCTGAAAAATAATTGGATATTAAAGATCAAGAGAAGCTTAAAACTTTCTACCCTTTGATTCGGTAACTCAAATTCTGGAAATCTGTTTTTGAGAGAAATAATCAACAACATGAACAAAGATGTGTTAAGCATGTTTATGAAAGTATTATATATATTGGCAAAAGTTAAAAACAGGAAAAAGGAAAGAAAGAGAGAAGGAAATAATCTAAATATCCAAAAATGATGGAAAAGTTTAAATAAGTTATGGCATGCACATTTGATGTAATGCTATATAAGCTATTAAAAATCATGTTCTTGAAGAATATTTAATGACTTGGAAAGTGTTTGTAATATGCTGAGTGAAATACAAAATTACATATACATTAGAATTATATATTTTTTAAATGTTGTATATGCATGTATACTTATCCGGAAAAATATATGGAGTCAGAGTTTGCGGTGAGCCAAGATTGCACCATTGTACTCCAGCCTGGGTGACAGGGTCTCACTCTGTCACCCAGGCTAGAGTGCAGTGCAGTGACAATCGTGGCTCACTGCAGCCTTGAACTCCTGGGCTCCAGCAATCCTCCTACCTTGGCCTCCCAAAGTACTGGGATTATAGATGTGAGCCATCACAACTGGCTCTATTTGCCAAATTTCTATAATGGTTATATATTTTTTACCTTCCGTGAGCAAGCTGTATTTAGTTTTCTTTTTTTCCTCTCCTGGGTTATTAAGGTATCATTGGTATTAAAAACACATGTATTCCCAGGCATCAAAGAGGAATTAAAAACACACACACATAATTAACATTACAATGTGTGAGTTTGGACGGATGTGTACACTCCTGTTTCAATCACCACGGGCAGTATATCCATCACCTCCAAAAGTTTCCTTCAACCCCTTTGTGTTATGTTTTGTTCATTTCTGTGGTAAGAATGATTATATTATTTTTGAACAATAACATATATTTAGAAAACAAGGTCTAGACCTCTGGTTCATATCACGGTCAATGGTGAAAAGACTCAGGCCAGGCCTTCAAGGAGCTTCCCATCTGCAGGAGAAAGCCACGCAAACAGAAGTTATGCTGCAGATTGCAATTATTCCTCCTCCCTTGGAAATGAGTGAAACCTAGGAGGAAAGAGGAACCAGCGTTTTGGTTGCCGATGATCTGGGCTCTGGGTTGAATAGACTATCTATTGTGAAAGTGCATTGTACAAAAAGAGAATAGAGCTTTTTGTGAAGGGAGATAAAGAGGGTGTAGGGTGGGAATGAGGAGGGTGGGGAAGGAGGAGGCAGGCCAGGCAGATCCTGAGAGGCCTGGGAGCACTCAGCACTCACCCTGTGGGTGGACTTCACGGCTGCCCAACGTCCCTCCAAGGTGTCCTCCACACACTGCACATGGGTCCTGGTGTCCAGGGCCAGCCTGGTATCTGCCATCATGTTCATGACAGGAGCTTAGTAAATGTTTATTGCTCATAAGAATACATGAATGAATGGACATGTAACGTCAGTGATCACTCTCATGAATCTTTTTTTTTTTTTTTTTGAGATGGAGTTTTGTTCTTGTTGTTCAGGCTGGAGTACAGTGGCACCATCTCTGCTCACTGCAACCTCCACCTCCCGGGTTCAAGTGATTCTCCTGCCTGCCTCAGCCTCCAGCTGGCATTACAGACTCATGCCACTATGCCCGGCTAAATTTTGGCATTTTTAGTAGAGATGGGGTTTCACCATGTTGGCCAGGCAGGTCTCGAATTCCTGACTTCAGGTGATCCGCCTGCCTCAGCCTTCCAAAGTGCTAGGATTACAGGTGTGAGCCACTGCGCCTGGCCATGAATTTCTTTTAAGGCATTAATAAAAAAGTCTGAAAGGCTCGGGGCAGTGGCTCACACCTAGCACTTTGGGAGGCTGAGGTGGGAAGATCACCTGAAGTCAGGAACTCGAGACCAGCCTGGCCAACATGGTGAAACCCCGTCTCTACTAAAAATAACAAAAATTAGCCAGACATAGTGGTGGGCGTCTATAATCCCAGCTACTTGGGAGGCTGAGGCAGGAGAGTCGCTTGAACCTGGGAGGTGGAGGTTGCACAGAGCCAAGGTCGTACCACATTGCACTACAGCCCCGGTGACAAAGTGAGAATCCGTCTGAAGAAAAAAAAAAACGTGTGAAAAAGACTTCGAAGCTGTGATGATGGGCAAGACAGGAGGGAAACTTAGCATTTTTTGGGGGGGTTGGGGGGAGCACGGTCTCTCTCTGTTGCCCAGGCTGAAGTACAGTGGTTCAATCACGGCTCAATGTAGTCTCAACCTCCTGGGCTCAAAGCCATCCTGCCATCTCAGCCTCCCCAGTGGCTGGGACTACAGGTGCATGCCACCACACCCAGCTATCTATCTATTTATTTAGAGACAGTCTCGCTTTGTTGCCCAGGCTGGAGTGCAGTGGCTCTATCTCGGCTCACTACAACCTCTGCCTCTTGGGTTCTCGTGATTCCCCTGCCTCAGCCTCCCCAGTGGCTAGGATTGCAGACGTGAGCCACTATGCCCAGCTAATTTTTGTATTTTTAGTAGAGACGGGGTTTCGCCATGTTGGCCAGGTTGGTCTCAAACTCCTGACCTCAGATGATCCACCTGACTTGTCCTCCCAAAGTGCTGGGATTACAGGCATAAGCCACTGCACACAGCCTTTGTTATTATTATTATTATTAATTGAGACAGAGTCTGTTGCCCAGGCTGGAGTGCAGTGGCATGATCTCGGCTCACTGCAACGTCCGCCTCCCAGGTTCAAGCGATTCCCTGCTTCAGCCTCCCAAGTAGCTGGGATTACAGGTGTGAGCCACCGAGCCCAGCTAAATTGAGTCTTTAAAGAATAGTGGGAGGCTGCTCAGCAAAGCAAGAAGGACAAGGTGTGTAGCAGGGGGAACAGATTTGGGAAACATGAAACCTCTCTGAGCCCCAGTTTCCTGCTCTGAAGAATCCTGCCTCGCCACTGAATGAGATAATATACGCAAGGTACCTAGCACGTGGCCTGGCCGAGAGTAGGTCTCAAGAAGTTGGTTCTGGTCAGGTGAGATGGCTCACTGTAATCTCAGCACTTTGGGAGGCCGAGGCAGGTGGATCACGAGGTCAGGAAATTGAGACCCACCTAGCCAACATGGTAAATCTCCGTTTCTACTAAAAATACAAAAAAAAAAAAATTAGCAGGGCGTAGTGGCACGTACCTGTAATCCCAGCTACTCGGGAGGCTAAGGAAGGAGAATCACTTGAACGAGGGAGTTGGAGGTTGCAGTGAGCTGAGAATGTGCCATTGCACCCCAGCCGGGACAACAAAGAGAGACTGTCTCCATGCCCGGTCTAGAGAAGTAACAATGTCTGTTCCCTGTCCCTTCAGTGTCAAAATCAGCTCCTCTTTGAAGTTGACTTTCCACTCACGCTTCATTCTTCTCCCCAGTTCCTCTAGACATCTTGACTGTTGGCCTGAGCCCTTAAAGTTACTCAGATGATTTTCCAGGATCTGGAAAATAATTTTAAACAACTATCATGTTTTCCACCACAAAGAAAATCCCAATAAATGTGAAAATACAGGTGTCATATCAAACCCATTCCCTGTTCACAGTATGCTGAAACTAGAAATTAACATTACAGTCTGTGAAATTTGTGGCAGTGAAAAAAATAAAATAAATTAACTTTAGAAATCAGCTATTAAAAATTCTCCAGACCAGGCATGGTGGCTCACACCTGTAATGCCAACATTTTGGGAGGCCAAGGCAAGTGGATCGCTTGAGTCCAGAAGTTTGAGATCAGTCTGGGCAATGTGGTGAGACCCCATCTCTATTAAAAAAAAAATAGGGGGCCGGGTGCGGTGGCTCAAGCCTGTAATCCCAGCACTTTGGGAGGCTGAGGCGGGTGGATCACGAGGTCAAGAGATCGAGACCATCCTGGTCAACATGGTGAAACCCTGTCTCTACTAAAAGTACAAAACATTAGCTGGGCATGGTGGCGGGTGCCTGTAATCTCAGCTACTCAGGAGGTTGAGGCAGGAGAATTGCCTGAACCCAGGAGGCGGAGGTTGCGGTGAGCCGAGATTGCAGCATTGCACTCCAGCCTGGGTAACAAGAGCCAAACTCCATCTCAAAAAAAAAAAAAAAAGGAAAATTAGCTGGGCGTGGGATACGCGCCTGTAGTCCCAGCTACCCAGGAGGCTGAGGTGGGAACATGGCTTGAACCTGGGAGGTGGAGGTTGCACCGTGAGCCAAGATCATACCACTACACTCCAGCCTGAGTGATACAGTGAGACCATGTCTCAAAAAAAAAATTCTCTAAAATTGCTTTTGGATAAAGTAAGAAATCAAGAATCAAGTGCTAATTTAGAAAATAACATAGGCTGGGCACAGTGGCTCATGCCTGTAATCCCAGCACTTTGGGAGGCAGAGGTGGGAAGATTGTGTGAGGTCAGGAGTTCCAGACTGGCCTGGGCAACATAGCAACACCCCATCTTAACAACAACAAAAAAGAGAAAATAACGCAAACAAGAATTGTACCTATGAGTGGAATATTGTTGACGTTAAAAAGGACTGAACTGGGTATGGTGGCTCCCGCCTGTAATTCCAGCACTTTGGGAAGCTGAAGTGGGAAGATCACTTGAGCCCAGGAGTTCTAGACCAGACCGGGCAACATGGCGAAACCCCGTCTCTACTAAAATTACAAAAATTAGCTGGGCGTGGTGGCACACACTGTAGTCCCAGCTACTTGGGAGGCTGAGGCAGGAGAATCGCTTGAACCTGGGAGGTGGAAGTTGCAGTGAGCTGAGATCGTGCCACTGAACTCCAGCCTGGACGACAGAGCAAGACTCTGTCTCAAAAAACAAAACAAAGCAACAACAACAGAAAAGATTTGTGTTTTAGGCAAAGGAATGTGGCTTTATTGTGGGTGAGAGAAGAAGGACAAAGAAAAGGAGAGGGAGGTAGATATACAATCTGCTTTCTTCAGTCACGCGTGGTAGCTCACACCTATAATCCCAGGACCTTGGGAGGCTGAGGCAGGCGGATCACCTGAGGTCAAGAGTTTGAGACCAACCTGGCCAACTTGTTGAAACCACAGCTCTACTAAAAATACAAAAATTAGCTGGGCACAAGTGCGTGCCTGTAATCCCAGTTACTTGGGAGGCTGAGACAAGAGAATCACTTGAACCCAGGAGGCGGAGGTTGTAGTGAGCTGAGATTTCGCCACTGCACTCCAGCCTTGAGGATAAAGCGAGACTCTTTTAAAAAACAAACAACCCCCCCAAAAAAAATCTGCTTGCTTCATCGGAGTGGAAGCTGCATACAGGTATGTCAGAGAATTGTCCTTAAGGCCAATGTGGTGGAGGAGCAGCTATTCCTAGCTATTCCGAGGGCAGTTTGGTGGCTGCCCCAGTACTTCTAGATAGCCTGAGAGAGGAAATGCCGAGTGCTGAGAAACACGAGTGCTTGTTTTTGTTTTTGTTTGAGACTGAGTCTTGCTCTGTTGCCCAGGCTGGAGTGCAGTATTGCAATCTCGGCCCACGGCAACCTCTGCCTCCCAGGTTCAAGTGATTCTCCTACCTCAGCCTCCCGAGTAGCTGGGATTACGGGCATGTGCCACCATGCCTGGCTAATTTTTTTTATTTTTGTACTTTTAGTAGAGATGGGGTTTCACCATGTTGGCCAGGATGGTCTGGAACTTCTGACTTCAGGTGATCCACCAGCCTTGGCCTCCCAAATTGCTGGGATTACAGGCATGAGCTGCTGCACCCAGCTGGAAACCTGAGTTTAAATTCATCTCATCAGGGTGATAGGGAAGGCGAGGACACCTCACAGCAGGCGCAGGTCATTCCTTAGCAGACCTGGCCCCTCACTTCCGCTTCACGCAGGTCTCCTCCTTCTCAGCCCCTCCCACCTGCCCTTTGCCACCTCTTGCCCAGGTGCTGTGAGACAACCCCCTGCCCTCCCCTCCCTCCTGTGGAGCCCATTTGGGAGTAAAACAATGGCTGGAGCCATGGTGGGGTTGCAAAGATTCACGTTTTCTTTGTACACCTGTAAAAAGAAAATGAGAGGAGTATTCTCCTGGATGCACCTGTATTATAAAAAAGGAAACCCGTATCACATGAAGGAAAATGAAGCATGACAAAGAGGCCTGCCGCCACCTGCCCCCGGCCCTTGGACATGCTCAGAAGCCCCCTCTGATCCCCTCTGGAGCCTCCATCTGCCAGCTTGCTCTCATTAATTAAACTTGCTTTTCTCCAGCATCAGCACTCATAACAAATGATGACAGGGTTTCGGATCCCAAATCTTTCTTATTTATCATCCATGGTTGTGAATCTTGCTTTCTGTTTTTTCATTTCAAAGTTTCCACATTTCCACTATATTACAGATTAAATAAAAATCTCTTAGGGAACTTGACAGTTGAAAATTCCCCCACCCCTTTCTCCACACGGGTAAATAATGTGCTAAGTTCTAAACTGATTTACAAATGAATGTTTGGACCATAACCTGACTGTAAGCTATTTGGTGTATCTCTGTGTAATCACGTATTTGTATGTGAATTTGCTTACCCCAAGTGGAGTTTTCTTTCCTTCCATCCTTCCTCCTCCCTGTCTTCCCTCCTTCCCTCCCTCCCTCCCTCCCTTCCTTCCTTCTCTCCTTCTTCCTTTCTCTCTTCCTTCCCTCCTTCATCCCTCCCCCTCCCTCCTTCCCTCCCTCTGTTCCTTTTTCCTCCCTCCTTCCTCCCTCCCTTCCTTCCTTCTTCCCTCCCTTCCTTCCTTCTTACTTCTCTCCTTCTTTCCTCCCTTCCTTCCTTTCTTCCTTCCACATGCAGTATCCACTCATCTTGCTTCTTGTAATGCACCCCAGTTTTGGTTTGAGGGCGCTATCCCTTCCCTACTCTAAGGCCATGCAGTTGGGTGGTGCTGATCCAGTCACAAGGGTGGCATGGGCCCAGGGCCAGCCCGTCAATGCATCACATTTCTTTATGTCACTTTTGAGCCAGGTCAGGCCAGCTGGAGCCAGTAGAACTCAATTAGCTGTGGGTGTGCTGCACTGACCTCGTCTCTTTTCCTGAGCGGGTATCAGGTTTGGAGCTATGGCCACCATCTTGCAATGACAGGAACGTGAAAGCAGCGCGGAGGAGGGCAGAGGGGAGGCAGAGACTTGATTCTTTGACGAAGCTGCCCCTGAAGACCGACTTCACCCTCAGCCTTGTCTGCTCTATGAGTGAGCAAGTCCACTTTTTGCTTTCACCTAAACAGTTTGGGTTGGATTTTCTGTCACATGCAACGAAAAGAGCTCTCACTGGTTCTCTCTAGCGCTGGTTCTCTCTCTAGCGCTGGTTCTCTCTCTAGCGCTGGTTCTCTCTCCAGCGCTGGTTCTGTCTAGCGCTGGTTCTCTCTCTAGCGCTGGCTCTCTCTCTAGCGCTGGTTCTCTCTCTAGCGCTGGCTCTCTCTCTAGCGCTGGCTCTCTCTCTAGCGCTGGTTCTCTCTCTCTAGCGCTGGTTCTCTCTAGCGCTGGTTCTCTCTCTAGCGCTGGCTCTCTAGCGCTGGTTCTCTCTCTAGCGCTGGTTCTCTCTCTAGCGCTGGCTCTCTCTCTCTAGCGCTGGTTCTCTCTCTAGCGCTGGTTCTCTCTAGCGCTGGTTCTCTCTCTAGCGCTGGTTCTGTCTAGCGCTGGCTCTCTCTCTAGCGCTGGCTCTCTCTCTAGCGCTGGTTCTCTCTAGCGCTGGCTCTCTCTCTATCGCTGGTTCTCTCTCTATCGCTGGTTCTCTCTAGCGCTGGTTCTCTCTCTAGCGCTGGTTCTCTCTAGCGCTGGCTCTCTCTCTAGCGCTGGTTCTCTCTCTATCGCTGGTTCTCTCTCTATCGCTGGCTCTCTCTCTAGCGCTGGCTCTCTCTCTAGCGCTGGCTCTCTCTCTAGCGCTGGTTCTCTTTCTAGCGCTGGTTCTCTCTCTATCGCTGGTTCTCTCTCTAGCGCTGGTTCTCTCTCTATCGCTGGTTCTCTCTCTAGCGCTGG
>NW_022437079.1:2462362-2580167 GCF_009761245.1 Sapajus apella
TCTAGCGCTGGTTCTCTCTCTAGCGCTGGCTCTCTCTCTAGCGCTGGTTCTCTCTCTAGCGCTGGTTGTCTCTCTAGCGCTGGCTCTCTCTCTAGCGCTGGTTCTCTCTAGCGCTGGTTCTCTCTCTCTAGCGCTGGTTCTCTCTAGCGCTGGTTCTCTCTCTAGTGCTGGCTCTCTCTCTAGCGCTGGTTCTCTCTAGCGCTGGTTCTCTCTCTCTAGCGCTGGTTCTCTCTCTAGCGCTGGCTCTCTCTCTAGCGCTGGCTCTCTCTACTTCAGCATTAGTAAGTCCCATGACAGACTCAAGGATCCCCCGCTGTTGACCTAAATACCCTCTTTTTCTCCTCCTCTTTGGAAAATGAGCACTGCACACATGTCCTGCTGAAAGAAAAGGAACTGTTTTTAAACAGTCTGAGCTCCAGTCTTTTCTGTACCTCCAAATAGGCAAGTCACATATGTTCCCAGAGTTCTAGCAGACACTCTAGCTGTCATCTGGCACCATCCTGAAACCCAGAGTGGTTCTCCTGCAGAGAAACGCAGCCAGCCCCAGGTAGAACCAAAGTGACAGGGAATTCAGGGGCTTCACAGTCTCCTGGTGGCCAAACGGACCCAACCTGCCTCTCCTGGCTGATCTCCAGAGGCACAGACAATTCATGTCATCTTTGAAAGAACAGTAAACTGGCAGGCAAGGCGGGGAGAGAAGGGGCTAAAGGCAAGGGCGTAGGCATCAGCCAGACCTGGGTCCAAATCCACATCTCATCACTCGCAAGCTGGGTGCTGGTGGCAAGTTACAGGGAGCCTCCTGAGCCTCAGTGATCTCATATGTAAAATGGGAATAGCAGCATCCACCTCACAAAGCATTTGCAAGAGTTGACTGATGTAATGGGGCGAAGCACAGTGCCAGCAGTGAGTGCTCAAAATATGAGAAAAAATAGCAATATTCTTATCATTAGATAGCCTCAATCCTGGCCGAATTTACAAGCAATGCCAAAGCTTCTTGTTAACTGGGAGGATCCTAAAGTGGAGAGGGCAAAGCCAGCTACAGTTTGGCCACCCCTCAGTCAGAACCATAGCATGAAGAACAGGGGCTTAGGTTCAAGCCTGGCTGCCACTTAAAAGTTGTGTGACCTTGAACGAGTCGCGAGAGACCTTCTGAGCCGTAATTGCTCCATCTGTAAAGTGGGCAAATGAAAACTTACCTCAGAGACTCGTGGTGAGAATGTCATGCTGTTAAAAGCTCAGTAAAGGGGCCAGGCGCAGTGGCTCACTCCTGTCATCCCAGCACTTTGAGAAGCCTAGGCAGGTGGATCACCTGAGGTCAGGAGTTCGAGACCAGCCTCATCAACATGGTAAAATTCTGTCTCTACTGAAAATACAAAAGTTTGCCAGGTGTGGTGGTGCATGCCTGTAATCCCAGCTACTCAGGAGGCTGAGATGAGAATCACTTAAACCCAGGAGGCGGAGGTTGCAGTGAGCCAAGATTGTGCCAGTGCACTCCAGCCTGGGCGACAGAGTGAGACTCTGTCTCAAAAAAAAAAAAAAAAAAAAAAAAAGCTCAGTGAGTGGTGGGTGTGCCCTGGGCATGTCCGTACGCTGGCTGTGCAAGTGATGGCCCTCAGCTGAGTGCAGGGGTGAGGCTGCTCATACCTTTGTTTAAGCGGAATTAGTGTATTCCTTAGGCAAGGGATATAATCTATGGTGAGAGAAGAGGAAGAGGAAGAAAAAAGAGGAAGAATAGTGAGCAAACAACATGTGCTTCCGAGGAAGAGCTATTGTGGGGTGACGTTGTCTTGAGATCTTTATGCACAGATGGCTTGCCGCTCTGGGAGCCTTGCAATGAGGGCAGGGCCCTGGCATTAGTGTCAGAAGAGCTGGCTTCTCCCCGGGAGGTGGAGGTTGCAGTAAGTCAACATAATGCCACTGCACTTTAGCCTGGGTGATAAAGTGAGACCCTGTCTCCAATAAAAAATAAAAATAAAAATAGTCCAGGTGCAGTGGCTCATGCCTGTAATCCCAGCACTTTGGGAAGCCAAGGTGGGCGGATCACATAAGGTTAGGAGTTCAAGACCAGCCTGGCCAACATGGTGAAACCCTGTCTCTACTAAAAAATACAAAAAATTAGCTGGGCATGGTAGTGCATGCCTATAATCCCAGTTACTCCAGAGGCTGAAGCAGGAGAATCATTTGAACCCTGGAGGCAGAGGTTGCAGTGAACCGAGATTGTACCATTGCACTCCAGCCTGGACAACAATGAAACTCCATCTCCAAAACATAAATAAATAAACAAATAAATAAATAAAAATAAGAAGAGCTAGATTCTCATGAGTACCTGTGAGCCACCCAGAAATTCATGTCACTCAGTTCTGGCTGAGCTGCTTTCCTTACCTGTGTGGCCTCAGACCTCCGACAGCTTCTCTGAGCCTCGTGTCATATTTGTCAGGTAGAACTGTTAACACTTATATCTTTCCCAGGAAGGACGTGGAGGTTCAGTGAAATGTGGAATATGGAAACACTTTAAAAATGGTCTAGAATCGCAAGGTGCAGTGGCTCACGCCTGTAATCCCAGCACTTTGGGAGGCCAAGGCGGGAGGATCACCTGAGGTCAGGAGTTCGAGATCAGCCTGGCCAACATGGTGAAACTGCATCTCTACTAAAAATACAAAAAAAAAAAAAAAAAAAAAGCCAGGTGTGGTGGCACATGCCTGTAATCCCAGCTACTCAGGAGGCTGAGGCAGGAGAATTGCTTGAACCTCGGAGGCGGAGGTTGTAGCGAGCCGAGATCGCACCATTGCACTCCAGCCTGGGCAACAACAGGGAGACTCAGTCTCGAAAATAAAGAAAAAAAAACAAAAAACTGTCTAGAATCCTCTTCTGGCCCCAGATAGCCTTAAGGATCTGTGGTTTGGATCCTGCAACTTTATAATGTATATGACATATTTCCTTTATTAAAAATTTAAAATATTTTCTATCTTTTAAAAAATAAAATTTACAATAATTAAAATAATTTTTAATTAAAAACAGGGTCTCGCTATGTTGCCCAGGCTGGACTTGAACCCCTGGACTCAAATGATCCTCCCACCTGAGCCTCGAAAGTGCTGGGATTACAGGCATGAGCCACGCACCCTGCCACATGACACATTTTCAGTGTACTTTTCCTGTGTCTGTTGCATGCTCTGCAGGATGGACAGGGTGGAGATGGAGCAGGGTGGGTAGCGACACAGAATTTGGACTGGGCTGGGATTCCTGATGGAGGAGGTGGTTGGGGCTGTTAAACAGGGCAGGAGTGAGGTGGCAGAAAGGCAGGCAGCCTAGATGACTTGAACCTGAATCCTGGCCTCCAGCTGGGAGACGTTGGCCAGGTCACTTCTAAACTCTCCAGCCTCCCTGAATTCTTGAGGATGAGAATATTATTGTGAGGACTCAAAAGAAACATGTTTAAAGGACTTAGCATGGTTCCGGACATGTTTCAATCTCCATGAGTTTTATTTAATTATTAAAACTCAGGAATACCTGCATACAGCCTGGGTTAATTCCGAAATGAACATTTGATTCACTAAGGGAGGGTCTGGTTTTCAAATTATCTTCCTGCATTTACTAATATTTAATTGGCATAGAATGGAGAGCATAGGCTCTCTTGGCTGGAAAGGATGTTAGCCAGGGCTGGCAGTGTGGCCCCAGGAATCCTAGGCTCAACAGAGCTGCCTCAGTGCCAGGAAGGCTGAGTGGGCAGTGTTCCAGACATTTGTCCCTGAAAGAAGCTTGTCAACCCCACAGTTCAGTGCAAGAACCCATTCTGATGTTCCTGGTATGAGACTGAGACGTTTCTTTGAAGAATTCTGTGACATTAGACATCACTACCTTCCTTTATTGGAACAGGAATCTACTGCCCTGTCATGGCCATCGGTGTCCGGCTTCTAGTCTGATTTCTAGAATTCTCCATTCTTTTTAAATTTTATTTATTTATTTATTTTTATTTATTTTCTGAGTCGGACTCTCGCTTTTTCACCCAGGCTGGAATGCAGTGGTGTGATCTTGGCTCACTGCAACATCCGCCTCCTGGGTTCAAGCAATTCTCCTGCCCCAGCCTCCTCAGTAGCTGGGATTACAGACGTACACCACCACGCCAGGCTAATTTTTGTATTTTTAGTAGATACCAGGTTTCACCATGTTGGCCAGGCTGGTCCTGAACTCTTGATCTTGTGATCCACCCACCTCAGCCTCCCAAAGTGCTGGGATTATGGATGTGAGCCACTGCACCTGGCTTAGTTTTATTTATTTATTTATTTTTTGTAGCCATGGGATCTTTCTATATTGTCCAGGCTGGTCTCAAACTCCTAGGCTCAAGCAATCCTCCTGCCACAGCCTCCCAAAGTGTTGAGATTACAAGCGTGAACCACCGTACTTGGCTGAATTCTTCATTCTTAAGGAACTGCTTCCAGCATAACCCACAGGAGCTGCAGGATTCTGCCCCATGGGCCTCCCGAGGAAGCTGGAGGACTGACGGTTCCTGCTGAGCCTCAGAAGGAGGAAGGAAACTAGCATCCTTGAGAATCCATGATTAGGCCAAGGTGGGTGGATCACTCAAGGCCAGGAGTTCCAGACCAGCCTGACCAACATGGTGAAACCCCATCTCTGCTAAAAATACGCAACTTAGCCAGGCATGGTGGCACATGCCTGTAATCCCAGGTACTCTCCAGAGGCTGAGGCATGAGAATTGCTTGAACCCGGGAGGCACAGGGTGCAGTGAGCTTCGATCATGCCACTGCACTCCAGCCTGGGCAACAGAGGGAGACCCTGTCTCAAAATAAAGAGAAGTCAATTTTTTCAGGAAATTCATATTGAAGTCCAATAACTCAGGGGCCAGAGGCCTTTGAGACAGTGAGCTCTGTCCTCTGTGAAACTATAGCTTGTTATACAACAGGCTGTAATTAATATCACCAAGAGTCCGAAGGACACCCCATCACTAATAAAAAATGAAAGCCGGCTGGGCCCCGTGCCGAGCCTGCAGACCCATGCCAGGCTGGGATCCTCCAGCAGAGAGCGCTCACAGGGTCAGAACACGTCAACCCCGCCCCACAATGCCAGCCTCCAAACTGCAGAGCACAGCCCGGCCCCGTCTGGTTTTGCTCAGTCAGAGCAGGGCAGGCACCAGAACACCTGCTTTTCAGGGTGTGAGCCACTCAGAGGAGAGGCCTGGGCGCGTTGGGGTCAGGCAGGGGAGAGGGAGAATGGGGCACCCACTTCAGGAGTGGATTTCCTTTCATTCCCAACGTACACATCTGTTTGTTGTCCATTTTATACAGATACAGGGCATATGGGTTCAGCCAGAACTTTCCTGCACCCTGCTGCCAGGTTCACCTGCTGAAAACACCTCTCAAGTCACATCATGCAGGCCAGGCGCGGTGGCTCACGCCTGTCATCCTAGCACTTTGGGAGGCAGAGGCGGGCAGATCACGCGGTCAAGAGATTGAGACCAGCCTGGCCAACATGGTGAAACCCCATCTCTACTAAAAATACAAAAATTAGCTGGATGTGGTGGCAGAATAAAAAAATTAGATAGGACCTGTAGCCCTCCTCCCTCCTCCCTCCTCCTTTCTCCTTTTCTTTTGGACGAAGTCTCGCTTTGCCATCCAGGCTGGAGTGCAATAGTGTGATCTTGACTCACTGCAACCTCTGCCTCCTCCTCCTGGGTTCAAGTAATTCTCCCTGCCTCAGCCTCCCAAGTAGCTGGGATTACAGGCATGAGCCACCTTGTCTGATTCTTCTTTTTTAATGTAAGCATTTACAGCTATAAATTTCCCTCATCCCATAAGTTGTGGTATGTTGTGTTTTGTTTTCGTTTGTCTCAAGATATTTTCTAATTTCCCTTGTGATCTCTTATTTGACCCTTTGGTTATTTAAAAGTGTGTTGTTGCTGGGCACGGTGGCTCACGCCTGTAATCCTAGTACTTTGGGAGGCCGAGATGGGTGAATCACCTGAGGTCAGGAGTTCGAGACCAGCCTGGCCATCATGGTGAAACCCCGTCTTAAAAATAAATAAATAAATAAAAATAAAAGTGTGCTGTTTTATTCCCACCAATTTATGGATTTTTTTCAATTTTTATGCTGCTTTTTGTTTCTAGTTTCATTCCATTGTTTTGCTGTTGTTTGTTTTTGTTTTTGTTTTTTTAGACGGAGTCTCACTCTGTCACCCAGGCTGGAGTGCAGTGGCGTGATCTCAGCTCACTGCAACTCCTGCCTCCCAGGTTCAAGTGATTCTTCTGCCTCAGTCTCCTGAGTAGCTGGGACTACCGGCTCACATCACCACGCCCAGCTAATTTTTGTATTTTTAGTAGAGACAGGGTTTTACCATGTTGGTCAGGCTGGTCTTGAACTCCTAACCTTGTGATCTGCCTGCCTCGGCCTCCCAAAGTGCTGGGATTACAGGCGTGAGCCACTGTGCCAGGACCACAACTGCTGAATTCTAAGAGTCTGAGAAAGATGGTATAGGGTCATTGAAGATCTTTGAGGTCCAGAGACACGTTTCCTTTTGGAGGCCCGACTCCAGGTCACATGAAGAGGATTAAAATGCACCTGTATCCACAATTAAATAGAACCTTTATCTAACAACATAACAGTCACATTGCCATTGCCTGGTTGACAAATGTTACATTTTGCAGACGGTTAACCCTTATTGTGATTGTGCCATTTTTGTGTTTTGGAGTCAATCTTTTCTTCTTGTTGGTTGTTGCATAGGTTGCAAACATTTTGCAAACACCGTGGCAGTTTGCCACAGTGCCTGGTGGATGGAGCGGGGTGGGGTGTGCCAAGGCCAGTGGGTGGCACTTTCAGAGAGCCTGTGTTGGTTCAACAGAAGGAGCTTTCTACCCATGAGAGAGCTGCCTCTACCAGAAGAGCTTCCTGTTCCTGGAAATAATTTCATTTCAGGCCAACTAACATCTATTTACAGCTGGTGCGTTGCTGGCCCTTCCAACATGCTGCAGGAAGAATTACTGTCCTTAATGGGATGCAGGAAATGTGGTCTCTGGAGTCGCTTACCAGGCTAGTGATTTCGTAGGTATGGGGGCATTGTCTAGCAGCTTGCCAGTCGCAGTGTGATTCCTGGGGCAGCAGCAGCAGCAGCATCAGTGAGGAGCTTGTTTTAAATGTGAACTCAGGCTTCACTCAGACCTACAGATTCAGAATCTGCCTTTTTACAAGATCCTCCACAATTGTGTGCATATTACAGTTTTTTTGTTTGTTTGTTTGTTTTTTTTAAGATGGAGTCTCACTCTATCACCCAGGCTGGAGTGCAGTGTCGTGATCTCGGCTCACTGCAACCTCTAACTCCCTGGTTCAAGTGATTCTCCTGCCTCCACCTCCCAAGTAGCTGGGACTACAGGCACATACCACCACGCCCAGCTAGTTTTTGGATTTTTAGTAGAGACGGGGTTTCACCATGTTGACCAGGGTGGTCTCGATCTCCTGACCTCGTGATCCACCTGCCTCGGCCTCCCAAAGTGCTGGGATTACAGGTGTGAGCCACCATGCCCGGCCGCGTATTACAGGTTGAGAAAGAGTACTCTCATTTCCAGACAAACTTTGTTGATCTTACCAGCAATGCCAGTCCTGGGCTGGACACAGCTGTAAGTTTATCTGTAATTGAGGGAGGAGCATTGCCCTAATATTAACTGATAACCACAAGTGCATGTCCCACAGAGAGCTCAGGGCCCCAACAGAGCCCGCTGAAGCCTCAGCCGGGGATCTGTATTCTGGGGTCCAGGATCTGTAGAGGGAGGGGCCTGCTGTGGGCTCACTGCTGGTCTCAGGGCAACCTCTCTGTTTGCAGAACCTGGTTCTCTCCTGCACAAGAAGTCTCCTTGGCTGTCCCGGGGTTAGCATGGGGCAGTCCCTGGCATTCTAATCTGTAGGCCCAGGGCAGCTGCTGCTTGCTGTGAGGTGTCTGTCGTTACAGGAGGGCAGAGAGGCGGGCACACGGAACCCGGGCCAAGTGGAATCCTGAATTTCTGTGCTACGTTTTACATAGTTGCAGAACGGAGTGCCAGTCATTGTCACTTCCTTCCTAGACCTCTGCTAACTGCCCTACTATATGCCCGGCACTCTGCAAACACCATCTGATTGATCTGCACCACGAATCTCCCTAAGGTAGGATGGCAGCCGAGGCTCACATGGGTGAGGTGACTTGCTCGGGGGCCCGGACTGTAGGTCTCATCTGAAAACGTGCAGATGCAGAGGCTAGAAGTCCTCGAGGTGGTCAGGGCAGGCAACGGGGAAGGCGTATATGGAGCAGAGACGTGAGCACGTGGTAGGCAGTCCTCAGAGTGTTAGACAAATGCCCGTGTGACTGAATAGGCTGGAAGAATCCAGAAGGTGGAGCTCTGGCTGCTGGGTGGCCACCAGGTTGCCAGAAGGCCTGTGATCTGCCTCTCAGTGGACCCGTGAAGGGTCCTGTGATGAAGGACCTCAGCCAGAGCCTCCTGTCTGCAAGGCCTGGGTAAGGCTCCCCACTTGTATGCTTTCTAATGGTTTCTTTATCTTTCTTTATTATTTGAGACAGGGTCTCACTCTGTTGCCCAGGCTGGAGTGCAGTGGCAGGGGATCATGGCTCACTGCAGCCTCGACCTCCTGGGCTCAAGTGATTCTTCCACTTCAGCCTCCTGAGTAGCTGGGACTACAGGCACATGCCACCCTACCCAACTAATGTATTTTTTTGTAGACACAGGGTTTTGCCATATTGCCCAAGCTGGTCTCAAACTCTCCTGGGCTCAAGCAATCCTCCCGCCTTGGCCTCACAAAGTGTTGGGATTACAGACGTGAGCCACCGTGCCTGGCTGTTTCTGGTTATTACTCTTAATATCTTAGCTGATTCTTTTATATTATTTTAGTATATCTCATCATTCTGGTTTGTATTGTTCCCAATTATTTTTCCGTTATAAATGGTTTCATGTTCTCATTTATCCTCTCAAACCTTTCGAGCTTTCTGGTTTCCTTTCACACATCCTTAACTAGCCGTTTTTATTGTTATATTCCCCTTTAATTAAAAAAATTGGCCAGGTGCAGTGGCTCATGCCTATAATCCCGATACTTTTGGGGGCCGAGATGAAAGGATCAATCCAGCCCAGCAGTTGGAGACCAGCCTGGGCAACATAGCTAGATCCCGTCTCTACAAAATATCAAATAGGTGGGCATGGTGGCATGCACCTGTAGTCTCAGTTACTCAGGAGGCTGAGGCAGGAGGGTCACTTGAGCCCAGGAGGGGGAAGCTGCAGTGAACATAGTTGTATATGTACATATGTACATATATATGTATGTATAGTTGAGAAAAAAGAAAAATAACAATATAATTTTTTAAATGTCAAAATACAGTATAACAACTATTTACATAGCATTTACATTGTATTAGATATAAGTAATCTAGAGATGATTCAAAGTGTACCATAGGATGTATGTAGGCTATATGCAAATAAGGGACTTGAGAATCTCAGGATGAGGATTTTGGTATCCAGGGAGGTCCTGGAACCAATTCCCTGAGGACACTGAGGGACACCTGACTGTATTTAGCATACATCCTTCTAGGCAGAAATGCATTTTCAGTCTCTGTCACCAGGCTGGAGTGCAGTGGTGCGATCTTGGCTCACTGCAACCTCTGCCTCCCGGGTTCAAGTGATTCTCCTGCCTCAGAGTCCCAAGTAGCTAGGACTACAGGCATGTGTCACCACTCCCAGCTAATTTTTGTATTTTTAGTAGAGATGGGATTTCACCATATTGGCCAGGATGATCTTTATCCCTTGACCTTGTGATCTGCCTGCCTCAGCCTCCCAAAGTGCTGGGATTATAGGTGTGAGCCATGGTGCCCGACTTAAACAATAATTATGTTAGACACATTGTTCTACCTTTTGCTTTTTCACTTAACAACACACAATAAGCATCTTTCTGATTTTCTGTTGTTGATATTGTTTTTTCTTTTTCTTATTATATGGTAAGCATCTTTCCATGTCAGCCCTGTGCGGGTTGGAGGTAGGGTTTCGAAGGGACCACAGCTAGGATGGGGCTTTGGCCCTGAACCAGGCAACCTTGGAAGGCTGCCCTTGCCAATCTCCAGAAAGGTTCCCCAGGAGCCCACATACAGGGATCAGCAGCCAGATGAGGATCAAAGCACAATTCTTTCATTATTAGCTGAGCAAACGCTTCACACCAGAGAGGCCTGGGTTTGAGAACCAGCCCGAAATGTGGCCCCGACACGTCCATCTCATTTTGGTTCATTTGACTGCAATTGGTGAGCAGGAGGCGGGCAGAAAGTGGTTTCTTCAGGCCAGATGCGGTGGCTCATGCCTGTAATCCCAGCACTTTGGCAGGCCGAGGTGGGCAGATGGGGTTTGAGACCATTCTGGGCAACATGGAGAAACCCCATCTCTACGAAAAATAGAAAAATGTGCCAGGTGTGGTGATGGAGTGCCTATTGTCCCAGCTACTCGGGAGGCTGAGGCAGGAGGCTCACCTGAGTCTGGGGCACAGAGGAGGCTGCAGTGAGCTGAGATTGCACCACACTACTGCACCCCAGGCTGCAGCCTGGGCCACAGAGCTACACCTTGTCTCAAAAAAAAGGTGGTTTCTCCAGTTTCCTGGTTCTCTGGAGAAGTGCTAGGGTGGCCAGCCAGTCCATGGGGTGGAGCTCTGCTTGGGGAAGGGTTTTCTGAGGCTCTTCCATTGCATTGCAGTGATGATAACAACTAACTTACATAGTTATCTGTGCCGGGCACAGTTCTAAGCATGCTCATAAGAGCTCTGGAAGGCAGATACTTTTATAATAGCGTTTTAGTGTAATAGTATCTAACAGAGAGAAAATAGAAACACAGAGTGGGTAAGTCACTTGTCAGAGCCATGTCCTGTAGTCCCAGCTACTCAGGAGGCTAAGCTGGGAGGATCACTTGAAGCCAGGAGTTTGAGGCTGTAGTGCGTTATGATTGCTGTAAGGGTTATTGCCAAGTTTAAAATGAGGAAACTGAGGCCAGTATAAGAAAATTAAATGCCAATTTATTCAGCTCCGGGCGAGATTCCAGGATCCCAGGGAAAGGGTCAGAGAAGTCCGCACGGCTTCCCGAGGCGTGGGGTTTTATAGCGAGTGAGGGTGTCTTGATCGGTTATGAGGGAACAGGACGTTGGGGCAAGCTGCTATTGGTAGGTAGGCGGGATTTCCGGTGAGCGGGCTGCCCAGGGGGAGTGGGACCTGGGTGGGGCAAAATGCTATTGGGCAGCTTTTGGCGGGGCTTCTTTTAAATTTTGGCGGGGTTTTTTTCAACGGCGGGCTTGGTGCCCAGCGTGGAGTGGTGACGTAGTTTTCAGGCTCGGAGAGGGATGGGCGTGTCCGAGCGCCCGGCGAGGCAACCGGCCTTACAATTGCACTTATGCACAGCTACTGCACTCCTTTCT
The DNA here is from genome assembly GCF_009761245.1 of Sapajus apella. Taxonomy (NCBI): domain Eukaryota; kingdom Metazoa; phylum Chordata; class Mammalia; order Primates; family Cebidae; genus Sapajus; species Sapajus apella. Next base: position 2,473,790 of record NW_022437079.1, read on the forward strand.
GGGGCACAGAAAGGAGACCCTGTCTCAAAAATAAAAAATAATAGAAAAGAAAAATGATCACACAGATAGCTAGCCAACGTGGAACCTGGATTTGAACCTAGGCAGTTTAAAATCTGTTCTTTGTGTTTATGTTGTTATTGCTGTTGTTTGAGACTGGGTCTTGCTCTGTCACCTAAGCTGAAGGGAACAGGTGCAGTCACAGCTCATGACAGCCTCGACCACGGGGTGCTCAAGTGATCTTCCCACCTCAGCCTCCCAAGCAGCTGGGACGACAGGAATGTTCCACCATGCCTGGCTAATTATTGTAATTTTTGTAGAAATGGGCTCTTGCTATGTTGCCGGGCCGGTCTTGAACTCCTGGCCTCAAGCAGTCCTCCCACCTTGGCCTCCCAGAGTGCTGAGATGACAGGTGGGAGCCCCTGCAAGGGGCCTGTGGTATCTTTTGTTAGAAAGTGATGACTGGGCGTTGCCTGTTGCAGTCACGCTGTGGCCATGCGTACATGCATCTTCCTTTTTCTTGTGGGTCAGGAGGCCCTGGGCAGTCTGAACTTGCAGGCCTGTCCATGTCTAACATAGCCTCCCCTCCCGACTCCGACTCCTGAATTGGAGCACCCAGCCTGGGAATCTGGCCAGCCCCAAGGTAAGGAAACTTGAAGCTGATCAGCAGTTGCTAGTGTCACCGCAGGTGAGGCAAAGCCAGGCTTGCCCCGAGGCAGGCTGGGAGCTACTGGAACGACAGGGCGAGCAGGGCGGGGCAGCCTTGGGAGCCTCGGGCAGGGGGCGTGTCCAACACGTGACCCCACCCACTGCTAAACAGGACCCAGTCAATGTTTAGCAACTCCTCCTCCAGGCTAGGAGCTCGTGGGAGGAAGGGGCAGAGAGGCCCTCCCTGCAGGTGGAAGAGTATACACCAGTAATGCATTCTTTTTAATTACTGCACGTCTCTCAGTCGGAAGGGTTAACATACTCATGCACATTTAAGTTCCCTTCCCTGCCCTTTAAAAAATACTAACAAAATTGCTGAGAATCAGCCCTCCTGCCCTGAGCAAGCTCTCCCTATATTGAGTCTTCTTTTGTGTCCTTTGGTAAAGTTGTATGGCTTTTGTCATATAGGCAGGCCCCTGCTTTTGTTAAATTTATCCTAGGTATTTTACAACAGTTATTATTGTAAACTTTTTGCATGCACATATATTTATATTTTTATATTGTCAAATCTGTTACTTTGTGCCTGCCAACTTGTTACCAGGCTTAGAAAGGCCTTCTCCACTCGAAGATTATGGAACTATTTGCTTATATTTTCTTTTAAAACTTTCATGTTTTTACTTAAAATACATACAAGTTTTTTGTTTGCTTTTAAGGAATGTAGGGGCTTTTCTTAGCATCTGGTATGAGATGGAGCTTAACTTTCTCTTCCAAACTGTTAGCCAATTGAACCAACAAAATGTATCGAACTACCCATCTTTCTCCATCGATTCAAAACCCCACCTTTATCGCACATCAATTTCTTATCTCTATTGAATCTCTTTCTCAGTTTTCTATTCTGTTCTATCGATCTGTTGGCTTATTCCTGTGTCAATACTACAAAATGACTTTATTTCTTATTAGAAAAGCAATAAAGGCTTGTTACAGAAAGATCCGAAATATATAGACACTAAAAACCAAACAAATGAAAACGCTTGTGCTTGTATCCAGGGATTACTACCATTTTACCTGGATGGTTGTCACTCCAGATCATCTAACCTATATAAATGTATATAAATATGTACATTCATATAGTAAAATTGAAATCACACCATATAAATGGTTTTGTAAACTGTTTTCATTTCATAATACTTCAGGAATATGTTTCCTTGCCAGTAACTAGTCTTCTTTTTAAAATTTCTTAATTGTGCCTGGGTGCAGTGGCTCACGCCTGTAATCTCAGCACTTTTGGGAGGACAAGGCGGGCAGATCACCTAAGGTCAGGAGTTCCAGACCAGCCTGGCCAATGTAGTGAAACCCCGTCTGTACTAAAAAAAATACAAAATTAGTTGGGGATGGTGGTGCATGCCTGTAATCCCAGTACTTTGGGAGGTGGAGGCACGTAGATCATCTGAGGTCAGGAGTTCAAGGCTAGCCTAGCCAACATGGCAAAACTCTGTCTCTACTAAAAATACAAAACGGCCAGGCATGGTGGTGGGAGTCTGTAATCCCAGCTACTAAGGAGGCTGAGGCAGGAGACTCGCTTGAACTCAGGGGATGGAGATTGCAGTGAGCCGAGGTCTCACCACTGCACTCCAGGCTGAGGGACAGAGCAAGACTCCTGTCTCAAAACAACAACAACAACAAAACAACAGCAAACCTTCTTAATTGTAAAATATGCATACAGAAAAGTACACAAAATAAACACGTTTAGCTCAATGATTTATCACAAAGCGAACACCCATGTAACCACTACTCAAGTCAAGAAGTATAACATTGTCAGCACCTGAAAGCCCATCTTCTGCTCTGTGCTCTGTGCTCTCTCTCTCTCTCTTTTCGAGACAGGGTCTCACTGTCGTCGAGGCTGGAGTGCAGTGGCGTGCTTGTGGCTCACTGCAGCCTCAACCTCCCAGGCTCAACTGATCCCCATCTCAGCCTCCCCAGTAGCTGGGACTACAGGTGTGCACAACCACACCTGGCTAATTTCTCCCAACTTGGCTTCCCAAAGTGCTAGGATTACAGGTGTGAGCCACCACACCTGGCCTTGTCTATATCTCTCGGTGTACATATGTAAATGCTTCTATTGAAATAGCCAGGTCATAAGATTTGCCTATATTCAGTTTTCATAGATACCAAAAGTAGTTTTCTAAAATGATCGTATCCTTCTACCAGCTGTGTGAGAGAATTCTAGTTGTTAATCTTGATATTGTTAAGAATTTTAATTTTAGCCATTCTGATGATGTCTTGTGGTTTTATTTTATTTTTTATGTGTAGGCAAAATACTTTTTGTTTAAAAAGAGGGATCCCCCATTTTAAACTTTTTTTCCCTTTCCCAAGTGACCTAATGATGTGTTAGCCTGATGCCTAATAAAAAAAACCCAAGGTTGCTGCATGGATTTCTTCTTGGTACCCTTAATACCGTTCTTGCAACCCAGCATTCATACATGTGTAATGAGCTTACTCAAAAGTAGTCTTTCTACTTCTTCCTCTTCTTTCAGAACTGGGGGTCCAGACCATGTTATCTGCAATCCAGAGGAACCCCTTTCCTACTCCCCTACCCGAGAGCCAGGTCTTCTGTCTTCTGTTAATTTTTCTTCTTGCTGACACCTGTTTAATTAATTTATTTATTTTTGTACAGATAGGGGTCTCCCAATATGCCCAGGCTGGTCTTGAACTCTTGGACGCAAGTGATCCTCCTGTCTTGGCCTCCCAAAGTGCTGGGATTAGAAACATGAGCCACTTTGCCTGGCTGGGCCCATGTTTAAGGCTGCCTGAAGGGCTAAGGCCGGTGGAATCTCACTACTGATAAGTTGTTTGCGTGACTGCTGGGGGACAGATTTAGAGTTCCAGGAATCTATCCTGAGTCTATTCTGATCTTGTACTGTTTCATCAGGAGCAGGAACGCATGTGTTTTCACTGATTGGGTGGAACCCGCAACCCTGGAGTCTTTTAAGTTGTTTTCATCTGATTCCTGGCTCTTTTGGGAAGAGGCAAACTGATTGAAGTTTCCTTCTACCTTGGGATGCAGCAGCGCATTGAACTGCGTTTCAAAAGATGATGGTGGCTGCATAACTCCTAAAAGTCCACCCGCCTCCACGGTAACAGCTCCGTAGTAGAGGCCTGTAGCGGTCATGTTCACCACTGTCCCTGATTCGTTCCTGCTCTGCTGGAGCTGCACATCTGGACACTGACTTCTGCAATGTTGAGGGGCTTCTAGTATACTCGCTATCACCATGTTCCCCTGTGCAAATTGATCTCCCCTGACTTAAACCCCTCGAAGCCAGGCCTCTGTTCCAGAATTCTGAATCTACCATGTTTTTACAAACTAAGTATCCGGGGATATTGACTCTGCTTCTCCTTTTGTGACATCTTCAACGAAGGACATAGAGGGCTCACTGATGTTTGGGCTCTCAAAGTCACAGCAGGTGCCAATTGCAGCTTGTAGGTTCCAATCAGTCATGTCCGGGAAGAAGGTGCCGTCGGCAGGGCTGAGCTGGAAGCCGAGCAGCCTCTGGAACTCAGAGATGAGCACATCCTTGTTGGTGGTGCCCAGGCAGCCAAACTTCTGCCCTGGCCCGTGCCCAGCCCCACTCAGCCACCCACTCACTCACATTCATGCGCCCCACCTCCCCAACCCTACGTGCGGCCTCTGACTTCTCATCATGGCTTTTGTACACATTTCTGTCCCCACAGTCAATACTGAGTACCTTTCACATGCTTACTGACCAGTTAGAGAGTCTCTTTTTGCAATACAGTGGATGCTCTGAATCCACAGATCCAACCAACTGCAGATCAGAAATACTCAGAAAAAAACAACAGGAAGAATGACAATACAACAACAAAAAATACAAATAAAAAAATACAGTATAACAGCTATTTACATAGCATTTACATTGTACTAGGTATTATAAGTAATCTAGAGAGAATTTAATGTATGTGGGAGGGGCCGGGCGCAGTGGCTCAAGCCTGTAATCCCAGCACTTTGGGAGGCCGAGGCGGGTGGATCACGAGGTCAAGAGATCGAGACCATCCTGGTCAGCATGGTGAAACCCCGTCTCTACTAAAAAATACAAAAAATTAGCTGGGCATGGTGGTGTGTGCCTGTAATCCCAGCTACTCAGGAGGCTGAGGCAGGAGAATTGCCTGAACCCAGGAGGCGGAGGTTGCGGTGAGCCGAGATCGTGCCATTGCACTCCAGCCTGGGTAACAAGAGCGAAACTCCGTCTAAAAAAAAAAAAAATGTATGTGGGAGGAAGTTTGTAGGTTATATGCAAATACTACATCATTTTATATAAGGGACTTGAGCATCCGTAAATTCTGGTATCCATGGGTCCTGAAACCAATCCCTGACAGATACCAAGGGACGATTGTACTTTTTCAGGTCTTTTGCTTTTTTTCTTTTTCTATGAAGTTGTCTTTATTTTTTCTTATTAACTTTTACAGTTCTTTATTTTTTGGTGGGGCAGATGGCTTATGCCTGTAATCCCAGCACTTTGGGAGGCCAAGGTGGGTGGATCACCTGAGGTCAGGAGTTCGAGACCAGCCTGACCAATATGGTGAAATCCTGTCTCTATTAAAAAATACGAAAATTAGCTGGGCGTGGTGGCAGGTGCTGGTAATCCCAGCTACTCCAGAGGCTGAGGCAGGAGGATCTCTTGAACCTGGGAGGCGGAGGCTGCAGTGAGCCAAGTTTGTACCACTGCACTCCAGCCTGAGTGACAGAGCAAGACCCTGTCTCAAAAAAAAATTAATTTCTTTATTTTTATTATTATTTTTTGAGATAGGGTCTCGCTCTGCTACCCAGTCTGGAGTGCAGTGGTGCAGTTGTGTCTCACTGCACCTTGACCTCTTGGGTTCAAACAGTCCTACCACCTCAGCCTCGCATGTAGTTGGGACTACATGTACACCACCACACGTGGCAAATTTTTGTGTTTTTCGTACAGATGGGGTCTTGCCATGTGACCTAGGCCTGAAGTTCTTTATGTTTTCTGAATATGAGTTCTATTTTGATTATAAGTGTTGCAAATATCTTCTCCCATTCTGTGGTTTGCTTTCATACTGATTTTTTTTTTTTTTTTTTTTGGAAACAGGATTTCACCATGTTGGCCAAGCGAGTCTTGAACTCCTGACCTCACGTAATCCACATGCCTTGGCCTCCCAAAATGCTGGGATTACAGGTGTGAGCCACTGTGCCCAGCCCGCTTTCATACTGATTTTTAAAACAGCTTTATTAAGATATCATTCACATGCCATACAATTCACTCATTTAAGTATACAATTCAGTGGCTTTCAGTATATCCACTGTTATATAATCATCACCATGACCAATTTTAGAATGTTTTCATCACCCCAAAACCAAACCCCACGCTCCTTAATCATCACCCCTACTCCAACCCACCCATTACTTCCGGGCCTAGGCAAACTTGAATCTACTTTCTGGCTCTATAGATTTGCCTCTTTTATTTTATTTTATTTTTGACACAAGGTCTCTCTCTGTCTCTAGGCTGGAGTGCAGTGGCATGATCATGGCTCACTGCAGTCTCCTGGGCTCAAGTGATCCTCCCATCTCAGCCTCCCAAGAAGCTGGGACTACCAGCTGTGTACCACCACACCCAGTTAATTTTTTTTTTTTTTTTTGAGACGGAGTTTCGCTCTTGTTACCCAGGCTGGAGTGCAATGGCGCGATCTCGGCTCACCGCAACCTCCGCCTCCTGGGTTCAGGCAATTCTCCTGACTCAGCCTCCTGAGTAGCTGGGATTACAGGCACGCGCCACCATGCCCAGCTAATTTTTTGTATTTTTAGTGGAGACAGGGTTTCACCGTGTTGACCGGGATGGTCTCGATCTCTTGGCCTCGTGATCCACCTGCCTCGGCCTCCCAAAGTGCTGGGATTACAGGTGTGAGCCACCGCGCCCGGCCATTTTTTTTTAATTTTTGCAGAGGCAGGGTCTCTCAATGTTACCCAGGCTGGTCTCAAACTCCTGGCCTCAAGTGATCCTCCTGCCTTGGCCTCCCAAAGTGCTAGGATTGTAAGCATGAGCCACGGCTCCGACCTCTTTCCAGCTCCTCATTAGGACACACTGTTGGTGTAAACCTTATGAGCCTTGGAAAGACAGTTTTTTGGGACGTGGGGAGGGAGGGTGTATCCGTAGCAATCACAGGGATTGTTTTATCGTGGGGAGTGTGTGCTCTTCATTTCACTGTGTACCATCAGCCTTCTTTCCAGACCACAGCACTACTTTGCACTTACACCAGCAGGACCTGAGGGCTCTCCACCATATTTGCCAGAACTTGATAGCATCTGACTTCCTGATTGTAGTGACGTGGTATCTGTTGCCTTGATTTGCATTATTCTCATTACTGGTGAGATCAAACCTCCCTTCATATGCTCACTAGCCAGGAGTGTTTCCCCTTCAGTGAGTTGTCTATGAAATCCTTTGTCCATTTAAAAATTGGGTTTTCTGGCCAGGTGTGGTGGCTCATGCCTGTAATCCAGCACTTTGGGAGGCTGAGGCAGGTGGATCATCTGAGGTAAGGAATTCGAGAACAGCCTGGCCAACATGGCAAATCCTAGTCTCTACTAAAAATACAAAAATTAGCTGGGTGTGGTGGTGGGTGCCTATAATCCCAGCTACTCAAGAGGCTAAGGCAGGAGAATCCCTTGAACCCAGGAGGTAGAAGTTGCAGTAAGCCGAGACTGTGCCACCACACTCCACCCTGGGTGACAGAGCAAAACTCTGTCTCAAAAAAAAAAAAAAAAAAAAAAAAAAGGCCAGCGTGGTGGCTCACACTTGTAATCTCAGCCCTTTGAGGGGCTGAGATGGGCAGATCACCTGAAGTTGGGAGTTCAAGACCAGGCTGACCAACATGGAGAAACCCCCTCTCTACTAAAAACACAAAATTAGCCAGATGTGATGGTGCATGCCTGTAATCCCAACTCTCGGGAGGCTGAGGCAGGAGAATCGCTTGAACTTGGGAGACAGAGGTTGAGATCATGCCATTGCACTCCAGCCTGGGCAACAAGAGCGAACCTCAGTCTCAAAAAAAACACAAGCTGCCGGGCACGGTGGCTCAAGCCTGTAATCCCAGCACTTTGGGAGGCCAAGGCGGGTGGATCACGAGGTCAAGAGATCGAGACCATCCTGGTCAACATGGTGAAACCCCGTCTCTACTAAAAATACAAAAAATTAGCTGGGCATGGTGGTGTGTGCCTGTAATCCCAGCTACTCGGGAGGCTGAGGCAGGAGAATTGCCTGAACCCAGGAGGCGGAGGTTGCGGTGAGCCGAGATCGCGCCATTGCACTCCAGCCTGGGTAACAAGAGCGAAACTCCGTCTCAAAAAAAAAAACAACAACAAAAAAAAACAAGCTAACTTCTGATTGCCTTTGCCTCTGTATTACCATCTACCATCCTCAAAGTACCCTTATTCATTGAAATATTTAGCACTTCCTGGTATTCTCTCTCTCTCTCTCTCTCTCTCCCTCTCCCTCTCTCTCTCCCCCTCTCATTTCTCCTGTATTAATCTTGGTGACTTCTTACCCATGTAGATAAAACATTCAACATGCTGGTTTCTTAGTTCTTTGCCTTTTTCACTTCCAAAGATTTCTTCCTCCACTTCCCGTTTAACCATTTTCTCCTATGGTTTTATCCCAGCCCTTGTCATCTTTTACCTTAAAAGACTCCATTTTTAAGCTCTGCACTCTCTGTAAAGTTCGTATTGTATTATGCATTTATATTTAAAGCGTATGGGCCTATACAATTTTCTACTTAAACTTTCTGGGTAAGATTTTAAAGAATAATGTTTCTCTAACAACTATTGATAGTAATACTAATATGTTATATTTTAATATTTGCTTAACTTTTTAAAAAAATCACATGCTTTGGGGATTTTAAACAGAAATAATACTGAATTTAGAAATGTATCTGTTTAATCCAAAGACTTGTGAATAATTGAGATTCAACAGAATATTATCTGTGATTAAAAAATAATTTCATAAATTAAATGTATATGTTAAACTTTTTAAAAACTGCATCCATATCTAGCTATAAAACCTAAAAAACAGGCCGGGTGTGGTGGCTCACGCCTGTAATCCAAGCACTTTGGAGGCCAAGGCGGGCGGATCGCCTGAGGTTGGGAGTTCAACGCCTGACCAACATGGTAAAACCCTGTTTTTTTTTAAAAAAAAAAAAAAAAAAAAACACCTAAAAAACAAAGGGAAAATTTTGTCCATACCTCACAAGTGTCTATTTGTCTTTACTCCAACCTGTTTTACTCATATAAAACTCCATCTACAAACAGCCATTTCCCCTAATGTTTCCCTAAGGGTGTATTAAGACTTTTATTCTTTCTTTTTAAAATAACTAGTACTGTGTTAAATGATGCTAACAATAAAAATAATTTAGAGCTAGACACTGTCAATCAGTTCCAAGATATTTGATCCTAAAAGAAAAGGGAAAAGCATTTATGGCTACTTCACAATCCCTCCATGAATTCTAACTCTATTTTTGTCTAATTGTAAAATACACTGATTCTTTCTCAAGCTCAAAATGTTATTAGTTACTAGTAAAATAATTAATGTATTATAGGTTTGGATCTTATAATTTTGCCCTGTGAAAATGTAATTATGTTTTAAAATTAAGGTTTTTAAAGCTCTAAATAAAACAATAATTTAAAATACTTTGCTATAGCAATCTTTCTCATACATATGTACGTGTATGTGTGTCCATGTTTGATATCTATGGAAAGAACTAACTTTGCATTTTTCTTTCTAATTTTTGGAACCCTTTATTTTTAAATTTATGTTAGAAACCAAATCCATTTATGAAGGTTCATATCCCATGTTAACGTATGTGTGATTGTGTACACATAGAAGAGGTGTACAGCAATAGGTGGAGCAGGACTAAAAAGAAACAACAAACAACAAACAGAAAAGTTCTGATCATTCAGAAGTAGGGGAAAGATGAATGTAAAGTTTATTCTGTTTTTAAATGAGATGGCATCTCGCTCTGTCACCCAGGCTGGAGTGCAGTGGCACAATCTCAGCTCACTGCAACCTCTACCTCCTGGGTTTAAACAATTCTCCTGCCTCTGCCTCCTGAGTAGCTGGGATTACAGGGATGAGCCACCGCACCCAGCCTGATACGGTTTGCCTGTGTCCCCACCCAATCACATCTTGAATTGTAACTCCCACAATTCCCATGTATTGTGGGAGGAACCCAGTGGGAGGTAACTGAATCATGGGGACAGGTCTTTCCTGTGCCGTTCTCGTGATAGTGAATAGGTCTCCTGAGATATGATGGTTTTAAAAATGGGAGTTTCCCTGCAAAAGCTCTCTCTTTGCTTGCTGCCATCCATGTAAAACGTGACTTGCTTCTCCCTGCCTTCCGCCATAATTGTGAGACTTTCTCAGCCACATGGAACTGTAAGTCCATTAAATCTCTTTCTTTTGTAAATTGCCCAGTCTCAGACATATCTTTATCAGTGGCATGAAAACAGACTAATACACAGCCTAACAAGAATTCTTTTGTTTGAATTTTGCACATTTAACCAGCATTGAACCAGAGACAAGCTGATCAAAACTTGTCCATGACTCTTGTACAGTATGGGCCATGTTTTCCACCTGTCTCATAAAGGAGATGGGTAAAGGAGATTTCTTTTCACGTTAGCAACTAAACTTGTCTGCCAAGTAAGGACTAGTAGCCAAAAGCCTCTTCCAAGTATGAATTGTAGGTTGTTGGAACACTGTCACCTTCACACTGAAAATAAACTCAAGCACCTGGATCAAGCTATATAAGTGTTTCTGCATTAGAATCGGGAATTGCCGGGCGTGGTGGCTCAAGCCTGTAATCCCAGCACTTTGGGAGGCCGAGGCGGGTGGATCATGAGGTCAAGAGATCGAGACCATCCTGGTCAACATGGTGAAACCCTGTCACTACTAAAAATACAAAACATTAGCTGGGCATGGTGGCGCATGCCTGTAATCCCAGCTACTCAGGAGGCTGAGGCAGGAGAATTGCCTGAACCCAGGCAGCGGAGGTTGCGGTGAGCCAAGATAGCGCCATTGCACTCCAGCCTGGGTAACAAGAGTGAAACTGCATCTCAAAAAAAAAAAAAAAAAAAATCAGGAATTGTTATGAATACCTAGCACTAAGTAGAAATATGCATCAGAAGGCTACCCAGGACAGCTATAATATTGCATTTCATCATGAACTCACTGGTTGTATTATCAGGGCTGATATTGTGTTTTATTTTAGGATAAAACAAACAAGTAACTATAGTTTTAATCAAGAGTTTTTGTTAAGGCTTATCACTTTGTCAAAGCAAAAGATAACATAGTTAGACACTGTCAACAAAAGACGTTGGAAGGATTTCCATCCCCGGTCGGGATGCATTTGTCCTTTGATGGTATCAGAGCCACAGACGTCACTGGCCACATTATAAAGGGAATCTGCATTGGCAGGACCTTTGGAATACCAAGTAGGATTTTGGTAAATAAACTGAACACATCTTTCGCAGGAGCCTAATTTGGATGGTCAGATACTTTTTTGCTCACTCAACAAAAAGATGGAATCCTCATTCGGCAGGTCAGGGAGAACCCCTTAGATATTCTCTACAGATATTTATTAAATATCTCCAGATTAATTGATCTATTGAGCACACTCTTACATGTGGTTTTGAGCACGCTAAAAGGTTTTGTTTGAATATATTGATTATATTTGAATATAATCACTCTATTCACAAGATTCTTAAACCAATTCGTGAGAGCCCCGAGAGACACCATGTTCCTTAAGACAACTGCAGATATATTCACTATACATGTTTTTTCTTATGCTAAACAAATGGAAGAATTTGGAAACTACAAATAATAAATAAAATAATTACCTACAGAAGACGAAGGAGACAGGATGGAATGCGTGGGATAGGAGCTGTACTTCCTGGAGTATACCTTGTCTTGTACATTTAACTCTAGAATTATGTGAAAGTTTAACATAAGAGTAAAACAAACTTAAATCAACACGTATTGGTAATTTGTGTCTTCCTTTCTTTTTTCTTGATCGGTCTATCTTGAGCTTTATCAATTTTATTGATCTTTTCAGAGAACCAGCTTTTGGCATCATTGATTTTTCTCTAATGTTTGTTTGTTTCTTATTTTATTGATTTCCTCTTATCTTATTTCCTTCGCTCTGCTTTCTTTGAGTTGAATTTGCCCTTCTTTTTCCAGTTACTTAAGGTGGAAAGTTAATTTAAAAAATTTCTTCTTTTCTTTTTTTTTTTTTTTTGAGACGGAGTTTCGCTCTTGTTACCCAGGCTGGAGTGCAATGGCGCGATCTCGGCTCACCGCAACCTCCGCCTCCCGGGTTCAGGCAATTCTCCTGCCTCAGCCTCCTGAGTAGCTGGGATTACAGGCACACACCGCCATGCCCAGCTAATTTTCTGTATTTTTAGTAGAGACGGGGTTTCACCATGCTGACCAGGATGGTCTCGATCTCTTGACCTCGTGATCCACCCGCCTCGGCCTCCCAAAGTGCTGGGATTACAGGCTTGAGCCACCGCGCCCGGCAAAATTTCTTCTTTTCTAATGCAAATATTTGCACATCTATAAATTTACCTCTAAGACAAGTTATTCCCTATGTGTGTGTAAACATGCTTGCTTGTGCATGTGTGTGTGTGTGTGTATGTGTGTTTGATAGATAAGTTGGTTTTGGTTTTGGGTTTTTCTTTTCTTTTTTTTTTTGAGACCAAGTCTGACTCTAATGCACAGGCTGGAGTGCAGTGGCACAATCTCTGCTCACTATAACCTCTGCCTCCCAGGCTTAAGCCATCCTCCCACCTCAATCTCCCGGGTAGCTGGGGCTACAGGGACACACCACCATGCCTAGCTAAATTTTGTATTTTTTGTAGAGATTGTGTTTCACCATGTTGCCCAGGCTGGTCTTGAACTTCTGACCTCAAGCGATCTTCCCGCCTCAGCCTCCTGAAGTGCTAGGATTAGAGGTGTGAGCCACTGCACCCGGCCTGTTTTTGTGTTTAAATTACAAATTCAATGTCTATAACAGATACGTCGATATTCAGATTGCCTATTTCTTCTCGATCTCTTTTGGTAATACATTTTTTTTTTTTTTTTTCGAGACAGAGTCTTGCTCTGTTGCACAGGTTGGAATGAAGTGGTGTGATCTCAACTCACTGCAAACTCCACCTCCCAGCTTCAAGCAATTCTCCTGCCTCAGCCTCCTGAGTAGCTGGGACTACAGGCACCCGCCACCACTCCTGCCTAATTTTTGTATTTTGATAGAGATGGATTTTCACCATATTGGCCAGGCTGGTCTTGAATTCCTGATTTTGTGATCCTCCCACCTCAGCCTCCCAAAGTGCTGGGATTACAGGCATGAGCTACTACACCAGCTATGTTTTTAAAAAACTTTTCAAAACATGCCAGGGTGTTTAATGAGGTCTGTCTACGCTGGATGGCTAGAGCTCAAACATCCCTGAGCTCTTCGGAACATTGGGATGGTTTGGCTTACGGCTCTCTGATAGTAGTTCTTTGCCTGCCTTCCAGATCTCAAAATGATGCCTGTCCATAGCTCTAAGGGCTGCTTCTCCCAGGCCCTCTCAGTGGGCAAAGCTAGGGGATAAAGTGTATATCTCTCTATGTGTGCACATTTAAGTTCATTTTTATATCTGTATTGAAAACCGTCATTCACGTAACACCTCCAGTTCCAATCCAACCCCACCATGTACATTGTAGCTTTCCCCCTTTCCCCTTTCCATATTTGTAACTGCCTTCTCTGACAGCGAGAAATTCGGCTCTGTGGTCTTTGATGTATCACATGATTTGATCAATTGCCTCATATGTTAACCAACCTCTGACTGCTGCTGCCTCCCTCCTGCATGTGGACACCTTCCTTACCTTTCTACAGAAGGTTCACCTTCCCCACATGAAACCATCCTCCCCCTCACCCCACACTAGGTGGCACTTGGCAGTCCCCTCACCCTGTTTAGACTCAGATGCCCCCACCACGCTGTCCCAAAGTGCTTGGATTACAGGTGTGAGCCACTGTGTCCGACCTCATTTTTGTATTTTTAGTAGAGATAGGGTTTCACCATGTTGGCCAGGCTGGTCTTCAACTCCTGACCTCAAGTGATCCTCCCGCCTCAGCCTCCCAAAGTGCTGGGATTACAGGCTTGAGCCACCTCACCCAGCAGTATCTTTTCTTTTCTTTCTACTACATTTTATCAGTGGCTGCTGGTGATATATAGAAAACTATTTGTTTTTTCTTTTCATTGAGATGGGGGTCTTGTCATATTGCCCAGGCTGGTCTTGAACTCCTGGGCTCAGGTGGTTCTCTGGCCTTGGCCTCCCAAAGTGCGGGGATCTCAGATATGAACCACTGCACCTGGCCCACTATTCTTTTTTTTTTTTTTTTTTGAAATAGAGTCTCACTCTTGTCACCCAGGCTGGAGTGCAATGGTGCAATCTCGGCTCACTGCAACCTCCGTCTCCTGGGTTCAAGCAATTCTCCTGACTCAGCCTCCCAAGTAACTGAGATTAAAAGTGCCCACCACCACACCCAGCAAATTTTTGTATTTTTAGTAGAGACGGGGTTTCACCATATTTGTCAGGCTGGTTTCAAACTCCTGACCTCAGGTGATCCACCCACCTCACCCTTCCAAAGTGCTGGGATTACAGGCATGAGCCACTTTGCCTGGCCCACTATTCATTTTTAATACAAGTCAAGCATTGCTAATCTGAAAGTAGGAAATCTAAAATGCTCCAAAAAATTTGAACCTTTTTGAGCACCAACATGATACCACAGTGGAAAATTCCACACCTGCCCTCACGTGTGTCGCAATCAAAACGCAGGCACACAACATGCTGTTTTTTCAGTGTGCCCGTGCAAAAAATGTCCTTCCGGCCCCCTTCAGCTGTGATAAATCTTTTCCTCACATGTCCAGATTCCCCCACCCAAGCATGGCCGGAGAGGACATAAAATGGCACGTGCACCAGTCAGAGGCATGAACAGCAGTTTCCCTGCGGTGCCTGACATGGGGCCAGGACCTATGTGCATCGCTCACTGTATTTTTTGCTTCTTCTCTGCTCTGTGGTATAAATATTTTGTTGAAATATAAAAAAGGCCTGCAGATCCCCCTATGGGTAACAGTAATAAGAAAAAGAGGATGTATTTCTATTTATCTATAGCAGAAAACATCCAGCTGTTGGAGGAACTGTACAGCAGTGTGTGTGAAATACCTTCCAGAACAGTGTGGTCTTGGACTGATCTGAGGAAACAGAAGGATAAACTGTTGAAGTTTTATGCTGAAAGTGATGAGCAGAGGTTAATGAAAAATTTTAAAAACACCACATAAAGCTAAAAATGAAGATCTGAACTGTGTATCAAAAGAATGGATCTGTCACCGTCACAGTGAACACAGGCCATTTCATGACAGCCTGACCATAAACAAGCAAAAATCTATCACGGTCAGCCTAGTGCAGTGGCTTGTACCTGTAATCCCAGCACTTTGGGAGGCCAAGGCTGGTGGATCACTTGAGGTCAGGAGTTTGAGACTTACATGGCCAATATGGTGAAATCCCATCTTTACTAAAAATAAAAATTAAAAAAAAATCTCTACTAAAAATACAAGGGAAAAAAAAACCTGTCTCTACAAAAAAATATGAAAATGTAGCTGAGACTACAGGTGTGCACCTGTAGTCCCAGCTACTTGAAACGCAGAGGCAGGAGAATAGCTTAAATCCAGGAGGCAGAGGTTGCAGTGACCTGAGATCCTGCCAGTGCACTCCAGCCTGGGTGACAGGGTGAAACTCCATCTCAAAAAAAAACCAAAAACACAAAAAAACAAAAAAATTTATCATAATCAACTGAAAATTGAAGAGAACTATGCTTATTCAACAGGCTGCTTCCAGAAATTTAAGGAAAGACGCGACATTATATATTTCAGGATTTGCGGTGATGAAGCATTTGCTGATCACAAAGCAGTGGAGAAATTTATTGATGAGTTCACCAAGGAAATTACTGATGAAAATCTGTGCCTGGCATGGTGACTCATGCCTGTAATTCTAGCACTTTGGGAGACCAATGTGGGCAGATTGCCTTACCTCAGGAGTTTGACACCAGCCTGGCCAACATGGTGAAACCCTGCCTCAACAAAAAATACAAAAAAATTAGCTGGACATGGTGGTGCACACCTGTAGTTCAGCTACTTGCGGGGCTGCAGTGGGACGATCGCTTGAGCCTGTGAGGTTGAGGCTGCAGCAGTGAGCCAAGATGGTGCCATTGCATTCCAGCCTGGGCAACAGTGCAAGACTGCAAAAAAAGAAAGAAAGAAGGAAAAAGGGGAAAGAAAAAAGAAAGAAGAGAAAGAAAGAAAGAAAGAGAGAGAGAGAAAGAAAGAAAGAAAGAAGGGGCTGGGTACGGTCGCTCACACCTGTAATCTCAGCACTTTGGGAGGCCGAGGTGGGCAGATCACCTGAGGTCAGGAGTTCAAGACCAGCCTGGCCAACATGGTGAAACTCTATCTTAAAAAATTTAAAAAAAGAAAGAAAGAAGGAAGGAAGGAGAGAAAGAAAGTTGAAAGAAAAGAGAAAAAAATCTGATGTCACACAAATGTATAATGCCGATGAAACATCATTGTTTTGGCATATTGCACCAGAAACACACTGACTACAGTGGATGAGACAGTCTTTACAGAAATTAAGGATGCTAAGGACAGAATCTCTGCGTTGGGATGTGCTAATACAGCAGGCATGCATAAGTGTAAGCTTGCTGTGAGAAGCAAAAGCTTGCATCCTCACTGTTTTAAAGGCCTGAATTTTTTTTTTTTTTTGAGACAGGGTTGCGCTCTGTCACCCAAGCTGGAGTACAGTGGCACCATCTCGGCTCACTGCAACCTCTGTCCCCCAGGTTCAAGTGATTCTCCCACCTCAGCCTCCCTAGTAGCTGGGACTACAAACACACGCCACTAGGCCTGGCTAATTCTTTTTTTCTATCTTTGGTACAGATGGGGTTTCACCATGTTGGCCAGGCTATTCTTGAACTCCTGACCCCAAGTAATCTGCCCGCCTTGGCCTCCCAAAGTGCTGGGATTACAGGCATGAGTCACCTCACCCAACCAAAGGAGTGAATTTTTTACCAGTCCATTATTATGCTAATGGAAAGCTTGGCATAGCCGAGTATGCATGTAGTCTCAGCTACTTGAGAGGCTGAGGTGGAAAAATCACTTGAGCCCAGTTCAAATCCAGCATAGGCAACATGCTGAGAGCCTTTCTCTTAAAAAACAGTGACAAGAGGAATGGCTCACCAAAGGCATTTTGTGATTGGTTCCACAAATATTTTGTACCAATGGCTAGTGCTTATTGCAGGGAACCCGGACTAGAGGATGATTGCAAAATTTTTTTTTTTGAGGCAGACTTTTGCTCTTGTCTCCCAGGCAACAGCGGCGGGATCTCGGCTCACCGCAACCTCCGCCTCCTGGGTTCAAGAAATTCTCCTGCCTCAGCCTCCCAAGCAGCTAGGATTATAGGTGCCTGCCACCACACCCAGCTAATTTTTTGTGTGTATTTTTAGTAGAGATGGAGTTTTACTATAATCCTGTAATCCTCCCAAAGTGCTGGGATTACAGGCGAAAGCCACTGTGCCCAGCCTGAGATTTTGTTATTCCTTGACAGCTGTTCTGCTCATCCTCCAGCTGCAATTCTTATCAAAAATAGTGTTTCTCAGCCAGGCATGGTGGCTCAAAGGCGGGTGGATCACCTACTAAACGTACACACACACACACACACACACACACACACACACAGGCATGGTGGCTCAAAGGCGGGTGGATCACCTACTAAACGTACACACACACACACACACACACACACACACACACACACACACACACACACACACACACACACACAGTGTTTATGCCATGCACTTTCCCCAAAATGTAATTTCATCAATTCAGCTACATGACCAGGATATCCTTAGATCAATGAAGAGTGAATATGAAAACACTTTCTTGAACAGCATGCTAGCAGCAGTGAACAGGGGTGTGGATAAGGAACGTTTTCAAAAGGAGTTTAGCAGGAAGGATGCTGTACATGCTGTTGCCAACTCTGGAAACAGTGACTAAAGACACGGCTGTGCATGGCTGGCTAAACCTCTGGCCTGTGACTGTGTTCAGTGATGATGGTGAACAAATGGTGACTTTGAAGGCTTTTTTTATGTCAAGTGAGAACAAAAATGATGTCTGACCTTCTTACATATGCCGAACATACATCTTCAGAGCCTGTGTCACCTAGAAGTGGATATCAAAGATATTTTTACACTGATCATGAGCCTCCTGTTGTTCATTCATTGACTGATGGTGAAACAGCTGTAGTGGTTCTGAATTAAGGTGATTGTGATTGCAGTGATGAGAAAAATAATGTCAGCTGAGCGCGGTGGCGCACGCCTGTAATCCCAACACTTTCAGAGGCCGAGGCAGGTGGATCACTTGAAGTCAGGAGTTTGAGATCAGCGTGGCCAGCATGGTGAAACCCTGTCTCTACTAAAAATACAAGAAATTAGCCAGGCGTCGTGATTTGTGCCTGTAATCCCAGCTACTGATTACAGGAGAATCCCTTGAACCTGGGAGGCAGAGGTTGCGTTCCAGCCTGGACAAAAAGAGCCAAACTTCATCTCAAAAAAAAAAAAAAAAGATGTCAACAGTGCAGAAAAAGTGACTAGAGACAACATGGTGAAAATATGTGACGGGCTTATTGGAAGACTAGCAGCGTACGTTCATAACCGAACAAAAAATTATGCGAGTTTATACAATCAAAGAGATTTCTAAGACAAAGAACTGTTGTTAATAAGACAGATGACTCCGGAGGAAACATTTTTAAAAAGCCATCCAACAGAGTGCCTCCTTATCCCTAGAGGGCCCACCTTCTGGTCCCTTAACTGTTTCTGATGTTTCTTCTCACCTAAAAAATAAAATGCCATGTACAAGCACCTTTTAATCAAAACACAGCATCGTAGGTGGAGACTGAAAGCTGCTGTTAGTTGCTGTTGTTTCTCAGCTGATACAGATTCTGGCGATGCTACTGTGCTGCCTAGTTACGGGGGACGTGTTTTTTTCTTCATTGTATTAATAGTGTGTCTTTTTTTTTTTTTTTTTTTTAACTGTTAAGTACTTTTGTGTGAATAAGAAAAGACTGCTTATTGGTAACAAAAATTCAGAGTCAGGAATAGCATTGATGCCAAGTAACCACAGATTGTTCACGTGGTTGGCTGAGAGACTGACACCTTTGTTTTTTCATGGTTCAATATACAAACTTTCTTTCATGCACAAAATTAATTAAAATGTTCTATAAAATGAGCTTTAAGCCATGTGTATAAAGCGTATATGAAACATAAATGAATTTCATGTTTGGCCTTGGGTCCCATCCCCAAGATATATACAGAACAAAAAAAAAGCCCACCAAAATCCAAAACACTTATGGGACCCAGGCGTTTCAAGTAAGGGATACTTAACCTACATATGATCCTGTATCTAGCTGCATGACTAGTTTTACTTATTACAGAGTTTGTTTTGTTTGAGACAAAATCTCACTCTGTCACCCAGGCTGGAGTGTAGTGGTGTGATCATTGCTGCAGCCTCTACCTCCCAGACTCAAGTGATCCTCCCACCTCAGCCTTGCAAGTAGCTGAGACCACAGGTGCGTGCCACCATACCCGAATAATTTTTGTAGTTTTTGTAGAGACAGGGTTTCACCATGTTGCCCAGGCTGGTCTTGAACTCCTAGGCTCAAGTGCTCCACCTGCCTTGACCTCCCAAAGTGCTGAGATTATAGGGGTGAGCCACAATGCCCAACCTATAGAATTTTAAAGTTGTTTCTCTTGGAGTGATACAAATAATGACAGCTTTATCTCATCTTTTCGTATTTACACGTAAAAATATTGTGTTAATTAATTAGCTAGACTCTCTAATACAATGGTTGCTTTTCTCACTGTTGTATCCCCAGTACCTAGAACAGTGCATGGCATATAGCAGGTGCTCAGTGAATACTTACTGAATGAACAAAAAGAATAGATTTAGCTCATTCTTATTGTACTATTCAAATCCTCATTTATTTTGGGTTGGAAGTTCTGAATCAGTTTTTCCTGACAGCTGGCAGTCACCTTTCAGGTTTGTATATCTAAGAGCATAAATCAGCTGTCTATGTGTCTCTGCCACAAGCTTCATGCATTATTCACAAGTTACTGGAAAAGGGGAGATAAAGGGCGGTTTTTATTGTACCGACATTCCTAGTGCTCAGGAGCCTCAGGTTAGAGAACAGGTTTGGATTGAGAGCAGAAGTGCTGTGCATAAGCAGGAGACACTTGCCCTGTGTAGGAAATCAAAATACGCCACCACAAAATATGCCACTTTGGCATAAGGATTATTTTGAGCTGGAGGTAAACGAGAATCAACAGATGCAGAAAAAAGCCTTCCTGGAGCTTTCTTTATCTGACTAAATGCAGAAACTTCTGAGAAAAGAAGACTGCCAGAAATTCCCACTCTCAGGGAAGTTTTATGGCTACACAATAGAGGGGAAATTGGCACTGAGATGGACTTGCACAAACAAACCGTATTCCATTAGTTTCCACCATATGTTTACCTTCCCACAGTTTGCTGCCCAGGGAAGCCTAAAACCTACCTCCATCGTCATGTGACTTCTCTAGAAATTTATCGCTCTTTGCTAACATGCTACATAAGTCCAACTTCTAACCACCCATTTGAGTTACTCCTCACCGAGGTTTCTTTCACATGATACGTGCACAACTTAATCAACTCATTTGTTTTTCTCTTGCTAATCTGTCTTCTGTCAGTCTAGTTTGCAAGGTCCCACCCAGAGAATCTAGGAGGGTAAAGGACAAAAAATTTTTCTTCCCTTAGAACTGTAACATCCCAAAGTTTGGATTTGCATATTGAATCCAGCCATTTACACATCACTGCAAGATTTGTTGCATTGCTGAGTGGTAACCTTTGGCCATAGGCACTGGGAAATCGTTAAAGTATAAAGAGGCCCCCACCAAGCAGGAAGTTTTCAAGGACTCCAGAAATGTTAGGGGAAACACTTGTTTTGAACTTGAGAAAAACTTGCAAAAGAATATTAATTTTTTGTCTTCTTGATCCGGTGATTTCTAAGGTTCTCCCACTATAATGACAGTTTTATCTGCTGTTTCTCAAATTTCTGTTTTTCTTTTTTTTTTTTTTTTGAGACGGAGTTTCGCTCTTGTTACCCAGGCTGGAGTGCAATGGCGCAATCTCGGCTCACCGCAACCTCCGCCTCCTGGGTTCAGGCAATTCTCCTGCCTCAGCCTCCCGAGTAGCTGGGATTACAGGCACGCGCCACCATGCCCAGCTAATTTTTTGTATTTTTTTTTTTTTTTAGTAGAGATGGGGTTTCACCATGTTGACCAGGATGGTCTCGATCTCTTGACCTCGTGATCCACCCGCCTCGGCCTCCCAAAGTGCTGGGATTACAGGCTTGAGCCACCGCGCCCGGCCAAATTTCTGTTTTTCATGTATATACTTGGTGGGTTTTTTTTTTCTTAATTTTTTAATGCAATTAGAGTTTTGTTGTTGTTGTTTGTTTTTGTTTTTGCTTTTATTTTTTTGAGACAGGGTCTCTGTTGCCCAGGCCCTTGACCTCCCAAGGTTCAGGTAAGCCTCCTGCCTCAGTCCCCTACGTATCTGGGACTACAGGCGAGCACCACTGCACCGGGTTAATCTTTGTATTTTTTTGTGGAGAAGGGGTTTTGCCGTGTTGCCCAGCTTAGCCTTGAACTCTTGTACTCAAAGTGCTGGGATTATAGGTGTGAGCCACCTTTGAGCTGCTCCACCTCAAAGGAATTTTATGTATATGTATATGCATGTATGTGTGTGTATATACACACACACACACACACATACACACACATCTAATATATAACATATGCATATATTTGTCGTTTGTTTGTTTGTTTTTGAGATGGAGTCTCTCACTCTGTCACCCAGGCTGGAGTGTAGTGGTGGGATCTCGGCTCACTGCAACCTCCACCTCCTGGGTTCAAGTGATTCTTCCACCTCAGTCTCCCAAGTAGCTGGGATTATAAGCATGTGTCACCAGGCCCGGCTAATTTTTGTGTGTTTTTAGTAGAGATGGGGTTTCACCATGTTGCCCGGGCTGGTCATGAACTCCTGACCTCAGATGATCCGCCTGTATCAGCCTCCCAAAGTGCTGGGATTATAGGTGTGAGCCACAGTGCCTGACCCACTTTGTTTATTTTTGTTAGTATTTACTTGGTGTAACTGTGGCTATCCTTTCATATCTCTTCTCAATAGATTCTTTTAAAACCAATATATTGTTTCTATCTTTAAATAGGTGAATTTATTTCATTAATGTTTATTGTGCTTAACGTTTTGTTCGAACTCACTTTTCCATTTTATGCTTTCCCCAGTGGACCTCCAGTACATGTATTTGGGTTCATCATCATCCTCAGTTCATGACACACTTTCCAAGTGGGGCCTGCTTTTTTATATTTACTTAGCATTAATAATGTGGTAAGTACCCATTAATCCATCACCTAAAACAGAAGCAAGAATCCTGACAATAATTTATCTCTAACCATATGTCCCCCTCCCCCATTTCTCTCTTCTAAATTTCTTCCCAGATATGCATTATCCTGAATCTGGTGTTCATCATTTCCTTCCTGTTCTTTATATAATTTTTGTTGCATTTGTATATGTACCTAAAATATATATATATATTTCTGTTTTCATTGTTTTCAACTTTATATAAAGGGTACATGCCCTATGTAATCTTTTGGGTCTTTTACACTTTATATTTTATTTCTATGATTCGTCCATACTGTTGTGTCTTACATTTATTTTGACTGCTGTATATATTTGATTGTATAAATTTACCATAGCTCATTCATTCATTTTCCTATCGATTGGTACTTAGGATACCTGGGAATTCCAGGTTTTTGTTTGTTTGTTTGTCTGAGACGAGTCTTCTCGTTCTGTCACCCAGGCTAGAGTGCAGTAGCATGATCTCGGCTCATTGCAACCTCTGCCTCCCAGGTTCAAGCAATTCTCCTGACTCAGCCTCTTGAGTAGCTGGGATTACAGGTATGCGCCACCATGCCTGGCTAATTTTTGTATTTTTAATAGAGACAGGGTTTCGCCATGTTGGTCAGGCTGGTCTTGAACTCCTGATCTTCAGTGATCCATCCGTCTTGGCCTCTCAAAGTGCTACGATTACAGGTGTGAGCCACCGCGCCAGGCCTCTTATTCCTTTTGATGATTCTTCTCGTATTTATTTCTTTATCTCAAAATATTATACATATATTGCTACTTCTTGATTTTTCAATTTTAGTTATCATCTGTTGATTTTCCACCACAGAAGATAATGATTGCACTCTTTCATTATTGGTGCAGATTCACACACAAACACACACACAGACACACACACACACACGCGCGCACATCCCTCCCCAATTCTCCCAAACTGGTAGGAGAATTAATAAATAAATTTTGGCACATTTGCACAATGGAATATTATACAGCTTTGAAAGTGAATTAATCAAAGAAGCAGAGAACAGCAAATATGAATCTGGATGGTATCATAATGAGGGGAAAAGCATGCCTCAGGTGACACAGAGTGATACGCTTTTTGAAACATTCTAAACCAAGTGAAAGGAAGCAATTCATCGCTTAGGCGCCTAGATATGCGATCAAGCTATTTTTAAAAAGCAAAGGGGCCAGGTGCTGTGTCTCACATGTGTAATCCCAGCACTTTGAAAGGCTGAGGCAGGAGGATCGTTTAAAGCCATGAGTTCAAGACCAGTCTGGGCAATACAGCAAGATTCCTTCCTGCCAATTTTTTTTTTTTAATTAACTGTGAATGGAGGTGCATAACTGTAGTCCCAGCTGCTCTGGAGGCTGAGGTGGGAGGATTGCTTGAGCCCACGAGGTGGAGGCTACAGTGAGCTATGATCAACACCACTGCCCTCCAGTCTATGTGACAGAGTCCCTGTCTCATAAAATAAAATAATAATAATAATAAAAAACTAGAGGAATGATAAACACTAAACTTAGGATGATGGTTACATTTAGTTGGAGGAGGCTGGGAGATGGGAAAGGCAGGAAGCCTGTGGATATTATTGGCTTGCTGGGTGGTAGATTCAAATGAGGGTTCATTATATAAATAAATACATGCATACATGCATACATAAGCAAATCAAAGTAAACAAAATGAAAGAGCTAAAGCACGAGCTAAACAATGATAATGTGTTCTTAACTACGTACAATTCACAGCAGTGCTGTACATCATGGTAAAAATTCTGGAAATTTTAATCAAATTAAGCTGCTTTGAAAATAAACCTCCCCCCCCTCCACTTTCTCTGCTTCTTCTTTCTCGACTACTTATTATTTGACCATTGGGCCTCCTGTATTGATGTTTTTTTCTTTTTCTGTTGAGTTTTTTTTTCTTTTTCTTTTTGAGACAAAATCTTGCTCTTGCTATTTCCCAGACTGGAGTGCAATGACACGATCTCGGCTCACTGCAGCCTCTGCCTCCCAGGTTCAAATGATTCTCCTGCTTCAGCCTCCTGAGTAGCTAGGACTACAGGTGTGCGCCATTATGCCTGGCTAATTTTTTTTTTTTTTTTTTTTTTGCGATGGAGTCTCACATTGTTGCCCAGGCTGGAGTGTAGTGGCATGATCGCCACTTACTGCAACCTCTACTTCCCAGGTTCAAGCAATTCTCCCAACTCAGCCTCCTGAGTAACTGGGATTACAGGCGTGTGTGCCACCATACCCGGCTAGTTTTTGTATATTTGGCAGAGTTTCACCATGTTGGCCATGCTGGTCTCGAACTCCTGACCTCAAGTGATCTACCTTCCTTGGCCTCCCAAAGTGCTGGGATTACGGGTGTAAGCCACAATGCCAGGCCTGATTTTATTTTCTATTTTCTCTTCTATTTTCCATCTATTTGTCTCTGTCTCTTTGCTGTGTTTTCCGGGAGATTTCCTTCACTTCAATTCCAACTCTTCATTTCTACTGTCATGTTTTTAATTTCCAAAAACTCATTTTTTGAAAACTCCTTGAATGCACCTTTTCTATGGCATCCTTTCTTGCAGTATACCTGCCTCCATTCCTGCGCTAGGACCAGCCTTCCTGGGCGCGCTGCAGCATTTACCGGCCATCCGTCTATTTATCGTCTTACTACTGTCCTCTCCACCATTCTCCACTTATTTGTGGGTATATGCCTCTTAAACAATACTTTACCGTAATTTAATTTTTTTTCAGGAAGTTCTCTACCCTGAAATTTTTATATAAATATTTAGAAATGGCTGGGCGAGGTGGCTCATGCCTGTAATCACAGAACTTTGGGAGGCTGAGGCGGGAAGATCACATGAGGTCTGAGGTCAGGAGTTCGATACCCTCCTGGCCAACATGATGAAACCTCATCTCTACCAAATATAAAAAATTAGCCAGGCGTGGTGACACACACCTGTAATCCCAGCTACTCGGGAGGCTGAGGCAGGAAAATTGCTTGAACCGGGGAGGCAGAGGTTGCAGTGAGCCAAGATTGCACCATTGCACTCCAGCCTGGGCAACAGAGCGAGACTCCATCTCAATCAATCAATCAATATTTAGAACTATATTTACATATCAGCTTCTAGATTTTAATAAGGATCTATATCATACCTTCAAATAAAACAAGAAATCTTTTACTCCCTTTCTTCCCTCTTTCATTTATTCTCCTCTTCCCACCTCCCATGTTGAAATAATCAGAGATTCCCTTTGCAGAGTTTGGTTTGGTTTGGTTTTTAATCGACACCTTCTTGAACATCAGAAAGTTTTACTGGCTTCTTTACCTACCACTCTTTCTTATATCTCACATTTCCCTCTTTGCTTCTGTATTATCTATTGCTGCATTAAAAATGATCAATATTTAGTGGTTTAAAACAAAATATGGCTGGGCGCTGTGGCGCCTTCCTGTAATCCCAGCACTTTGGGAGGCCAAGGCAGGTGGGTCGTTTGAGCTCAGGAGTTCGAGACCAGCCTGGGCAACAAGACGAAAGCCCCGTCTCTACAAAAAATACAAAAATTAGCTGGGCATGGTGGTGTGCACCTGTAATTCCAGCTACTCAGGAGGCTGAGGTGGGAGGATTGCTTGAGCTCAGGAGGCAGAGGTTGCAGTGAGCTGTGATTGTACCACTGCACTCCAGCCTGGGTGACAGAGTGAGATTCTGTCTCAGGAAAAAAATCACACAAATGAACAAAGAAACGTGTATTATTTGACAGTTTTCATGGGCCAGGAGGCAAGCGTGGTTTAGCTGGCTCCTCTGCTTCCGGGTCTCTTGGGGCTGCAGTCAAGTGCTGGTCTCTCCTCTGAAGGATTGACCGGAGAAGTCTTCAGAATTTAGTTTATTTAGGGCTGTTGACCTGAGAGTCTCAGTCCCTAGCTGGATGTTGGCTGGAGGCTTCCTCTGGGCCCTTGCAATATGGGTATCTCCATAGGGTAGCCCATAACATGTCAGCTGGGTCCTCTGAGCAAGCAAAGGAGAAAATTTTCTAGCAAAATAGAAGCCAGAAATTTGCTGTCTCCTGTTGGCTAAAAGCAAGTCACAGGCCCACATACTCATGGGGAGGGCATTACACAAGGGAGTGAACACCAAGAGGCAGGGATCACTGGGGACCCTCTTAGTGTCTGTCTGCCACAAATTCCTAATTTTTCTTGTTGAAGTATATCCTCTAATAATTATTTCATATGTGGTTCTCGGCTGGTAAAATGGTTTAGATCTCAAAGGTCTAAAATGGACCTGTTTTGTTCTCCCACTTGGTGGATAGTATAGATGGGGATAGATTTCTGGGCTCATAAAGTTTTTCCCCCTTGGGAAGCTAAGGTGGGTGGATCACCTGAGGTCAGGAGTTCAAGACCAGCCTGACCCACAAGGTGAAATACGGTCTCTACTAAAAATACAAAAATTAGCCAGATGTGATGGCAGGTGCCTGTAATTCCATCCACTCTGGAGGCTGAGGCAGAAGAATTGCTTGAACCTGGGAGGCCGAGGTTGCAGTGGGCCAAGATCACACTATTGCACTCCAGCCTGGGCGACAAGAGTGAAAAAAAGATAAAAAATAAAATAAAAAAAAATGCTTTCCCCCCTCAGACATTGTCATTATCTTCTTGCATCCAATGTTACTAAAAGAAGGCCTGATGCCAATCCAATTTTTTGTCCCTTTTTAGTTTATCTGGTTTTCCTCTCTTGAAGAATTTCTTCAAAAGAATATTATTTTTAGAGATGTATGTTTTGCTATGCTGCCCAGGCTGGTCTTGAACTCTTGGCCTCAGTGATTTTTCCACCTCAGCCTCCCAAGTAGCTTGTATTACAAGGTGCACACCACCACACCCTACTCCAAGATTTCTCTTTTATCTGTGATATTGTGAGATGTCACCACACTGTCACTGGGTATAGATAATTTGTCTTTTTCTTCTTCTTGTTTTTTCAATTGAAAAAATTGTACATATTTATATTGAGCAACATGATGTTTTGAGATACGTAAACATTGTGGATGCTACATCAAGCTAATTAATGTATATACTACCTCACATACTTATCATTTGTACCGGGAACACTTAAAACCTACTCTCAGCAATTTTCAAGTATGTAGCACATTGTTTTCAACTATATTCACCACATTGCACAATAGGTCTCTTGAACTCATATTTCCTGTCTAACTAAAGTTTTGCATCCTCTGACCGACATCTCCCCAGTCCCTGGCAAACACTGTTCTATTCTCTGCTTCTATGAGCTTGACTTTTTTTACAATCCATATATGAGTGAGATCCTGCAATATTTGCCTTTCTGTGTCTGGCTTATTTCACTTAACATAATGTCCTCCAAGTTCATCCATAGCAACATAGAAAGACTTTGCTTCTGCAGAAACATTATTTTTAAAGTTAGTTGTTGCAAATGACAGGCTTTCCTTCTGTAAAGGCTGATGGGCAGTGATGCATGCCTGTAATCCCAGTACTTTGGGAGGCCAAGGAAGGCGAATTGCTTGAGCACAGGAGTTTGAGGCTAGCCTGGGCAACATGATGAGACCCTGTGTCTACAAAAAAATACAAAAGTTAGCTGGGCATAGTAGCACATGCCTGTAGTCCCAGCTCCTTGGGAGGCTGAGGTGGGAGGATCGCTTGAGTCCAGTGGGTAGAGGCTACAGTGAACTGTGTTTGTGCCACTGCACTCAAGCCTGGGTGACAGAGTGAGACCCTATCTCATAAAATAATAAAAAATAAATAAAGAAAGGCTGAATAGTATTCCACTATGTATGCATACCACCATTTTCTTTAACCATTCATCCATTGACAGGCAGTTAAGCTGAATTCATGTCTTGGCTATTATGAATAGTGCCACAAGAAACGCTGGAGTGCTGGTATCTGTTCAGCACACTGATTTCGGTGTTTTTTTTTTTTTGGATATATAGTGAGTAGTACGATTGCTGGATCATATGGTAGCCCAATTTTTCATGTTTTGAGGAACCTCCACCCCAGGTTTCATAATGGCTGTACTTTTTCCCGTCAACAGTGTATAGAGTTCCCTTTTCTTCATTTTCTCACCAGCGCTTGTTATCTTTTGTCTTTTCTTCTTGTTTGTTTGAGTTTTTTTGGCAGAGGGGACAGGGTCTTACTCTGTCACCCAGGCTAGAGTGCAGTGGTGTGATCACAGCTGACTGCAGCCTTAATCTCCTTCCCACCTCAGCTTCCTGAGTAGCTGGGTCTACGGGCATGTGACAACACACCTGGCATTTTTTTTTTTTTTTTTTTTTTAGAAACAAGGTCTCATTATGTTGCTCAGGCTGATCTTGAACTCCTGAGCTCAAGCAATCGTCCGTCTCGGCCTCCCAAAGTGCTGGGATTACAGGTGTGTGCCACAGAGCCTAGCCACCTATCTATACTGTGTTATATTGCATATCATTAATTTAAAGTCATCTTGTTTTTCCTGTTTCCTGAGTTTTGTATCTCTGTTTCAAGGTTGTGTTTTTCCTCAAATATTTTTTGATTCCTGGATATGTGGATGTTTTTTTTTTTTTTTTTTTTTTTTTGATATGGAGTTTTGCTTTTGTTGCCCAGGCTGGAGTTCAATCTCGGCTCACTGCAACCTCTGCCTTCCGGATTCAAGCTATTCTCCTGCCTCAGCCTCCTGAGTAGTTGGGATGGGATTACAGGCCAGTGCCACCATGGCTGGCTAATTTTTGTATTTTTAGTAGAGATGGGGTTTTACCGTCTTGGCCATGCTGGTCTCAAACTCCTGACCTCGTGATCCACCCACTTTGGCCTCTCAAAATGCTGGGATTACAGGCATGAGCCACCAAGCCCAGCGTGACTGTCTTTTTATATTTGAGAGCCCTGTTAGCTTTCACAGAAGACCTTGATGATGGGCAAATTCTCACTTCTTACTTCCTAACAAGCACAAAGTTAATTGAGTTTGGGCAATCGCATGTTCAGCCAGCTCAGGTAACAAATCATGATTGTTCTAAATGATTTGTTGTAATTCCAATTCCGTTTTTTTCCAGCCTCTCTTACAACAGGGCTGATATGTGACAAAGTTCTGGCCAATGAGATCTAAGTGGAAGCCAGTGAAAGTCTTTCCTGTGTAGCTTCCTTGAGTCAGAAGCACCGAGCCTGAAACCACCTATCTCTAAACATCTCGTGATGTGATTTCATTAAATGTCTTTTTTGTCTGAGTCACTATTAGTCAGGTTTCTTATGATCTGTTAAACATTCCTAAGTAATGTGGCCAGGGTGTGACACTGTGACTGCTTGCTACATCCTGAATCCAATTATCCTGGTAGAGGAATGGGATACTCCGCTGGGTGGGTTGAACCAGTAGCTGATGTTTGTGGCTTTTTCTTGCTCCTAAGGGTTGATGGTCTTCCAGAGCACTACTCCACCTTTTGGGCTCAGGTACTCCTGACTGCATGCAGAGGCCTCTGTTGCCCTCTGTTTGGTACAAGCAGGGGAGGAAAGCAGGGAGCCAGACCCTTGTTCCTGCTGTGATGCCTGAATTAGCCACTTTCACAGTGCCCCGGAGCTTCCTTCTCTTCCTTGTATCTACCATCTCCGAGCTTAGGGCCCCCAAGATGCTCTTGGCAATCTGTTCTTGCATGTGGTTAGGCTGTGGTTTCCTCCTGGTGTCTGGCCTCATTCTCTTTTTGCCTTTTAGGGGTTCCTGAGCATTTATGGTCTACTGAGAGCACTCTGTTTTCCGGTGTTGCCAGTGTCTGTGTGTGTGTGTGTGTGTGTGTGTGTGTGTGCGCGTGTGTGCGTGTGTGTGTATCTGTGTGTGTCTATGTGGATCTATGTGCCTACCTCACATCTGATCCAAAAACTATGATTTGTATTCATGAAAATAATAGGCTGGGCACAGCAGCTCATGCCTGTAATCCCAGCACTTTGGGAGGCAGAGGCAGATGGATTGCTTGAGCTCAGGAGTTTGAGACCAGCTTAGCCAACATGGCAAAACCCCATCTCTACAAAAAATACAAAAATTAGCCAGATGTGGTGGCATGCGCCTATAGTCCTGGTGCTTGGGAGGCTGAGGTGGGAGGATTGCTTGAGCCTGGGAGGCGGAGGTTATAGTGAGCTGAGATCACACCACTGCAGTCTGGTCTGGGCCACTGATCCAGGCCCTGTCTCAAAAAAAATAGGAAAGAAAGAAAGAAAGAGAGAGAGATAAAGGAAGAAAGAAAGAAAGAAAATGAGAGACTTATTTTTAAGTATCTAAATTCTCTCTTCTAGGACTCTATCTGAAGAAATAGCAGAATTGTAGTCAAAGTTTTATATTCAAAGATTTCCTTTCCAGCACTATTTGTGTAATAGGATTAATATCTTAGAAAGTATCAAAGAGCCTTTCCGAGTACATGACCTTCTCTGTGTGTCTTGAAGCATTCAGCTGCCTAGGGGCAGAAGAGGTGTGGGAAGGAGAAATACTAGAATTCATTATTTCTTTGAAATGAGGATGTGTCCCTATAATCAACGTTTGCTGACAAGAGCTGTTGGCCAGGCAGTAGTTACGATATGGTCATTGTTTGCATATATGAAAACTTGGCCCGAAAACCTTCTATTAACACCTCCTACAAGATTAAAAGAAGAAGAAAGGACAGGAGGTGCAGGATAAAAACTTGCAGAATGAGGCTGGGCTCAGTGGTTCACACCTGTAATCCCAGAACTTTGGGAGGCCAAGGTGGGTGGATCACTTAAGGCCAGTAATTCGAGACCAGCCTGGCCAACATAGTGAAACTCCATCTCTACTGAAAATACAAAAAGTAGCCAGGCATGGTGGCACACGCCTGTAATCCCAGCTACTCAGGAGGCCAAGGCAGGAGAATTGCTTGAATCCAACAGGTGGAGGTTGCAGTGAGCCGAGATCATTTCACTGCACTCCAGCCTGGGTGACAGAGCAAGACTCTTTCTTAAACAACAACAAAAATAAAAAAAAAGAAGAAAAAGAAACTTGCAGAATGAATGTCAACAGTTGGGAAGGCAATCCCAGAGGCAGTGGTGGAGCACTGGATGAAGAGATCCTCTATCAGCTCTCTGAACGCACAGGCAGCAATGCTGTATGGAAAGATACAGTCATTATTGACTTTGAGTTGAAAAGGTGTTCAGAAGAATCAGTCTCTTCATCAGTCTCTTCTGTAAAGAAGTCAGAGAAATACCTTCCAACTTATTTCACTCAGGTTTTCCTTTTTACATATGCACAAGATGACATATGATAAAAATATATGTCTAAATAAGTCTAAAAAGAGCTTTTTGAATGAGTGTAAACCAAAATTCTAAATAAGAACACATTGTTCACAATTTAATTGGCAGTTTGTTTTTCTTTCTTAGGAGTACCTAAAATAACAGTGCATCTTACAACTGATGGCGCTAGTTGTGGTGAAATGCAAAAGTATAGAAAGTGTGGGGAGAGAAAAAGGAATTAATATCTAGTTCTGACATTCAAAATAGATTATGCAGTAAGACATTAGCCTTGCAAAATGGATGTGTATCTTAAGAGATCTTCTAAATTATTTTCTTTTGGTCCTAGGCACAGATATCCTTTAGCACTTCAACAACGAAGCCCAGAGGACTTACTTAGCCTGTAGAATTGTCCCCTAAGTGGAAAAGACCCCTTTCAGCCTAGATGGTGGACCTCAAGGCTTGCCACCTCGCTGGAGGGATGTGTGGGGCAGAGCAAGGTGGAAGCCTGCCTATTTCAGGCCACGGGGAAAGTGGGAAGAAGAAAGCAGCTAAGGGCCGGGCGTGGTGGCTCACTCCCAGCACTTTGGGAGGCTGAGGCGGGCAGATCACCAGATGAGGAGTTCGAGACCAGCCTGGTCAACATGGTGAAACCATGTCTCTACTAAAAATGCAAAAATCAGCCGAGCCTGGCTGTGCGCCTGTAATCCCAGCTACTCGGGAGGCTGAGGAACAAGACTAGCTTGAACCCAGGAGGCGGAGGTTGCAGTGAACCGAGATTGCACCACTGCACTCCAGCCTGGGCAACAGAGCAAGACTCCATCTCAAAAAATAAATAAATAAAGCAGCGAAGGAGGAGAGGGATTCAGGCAGAAACGCAACCAGAGTCAGCAACGCCCGTAACTAAATGATACCCATGGTGAGGGGGCTTTGCCTCTCTTCTGCTTGGAGCCCCCGAAGGAGGCTGCCTCGGAGGAAGCCCTGTAACTCCCTGAGGCACAGTCTCATCAAATTCAGGCACAGTGTGAGCAGGCAGAGCAAGGATCTGCCCTTCCGCGTTCCTGAACTGTAGAACCCCAGGGGTGAGTGAGATCCTGATGTCGCTAGGGTGGCCTGTGAAGTTGCCAGAGGGGATGACCCTGGGTTCAGAAGAGGCCTGAGCAAACCCAAGGCCAAAGACCCCTCTGCGTCCCTCCCGCTCCTGCCCCTGGGATCTCAGCAGCCACCGTGCTGCCCCTAATACTCCCGGAAGTCACTTGGGACATTAGTAGAAGACCAGCTGCTTTTCTTAGAAAGACTGAGACCTGTGCATAAGGATTATTGAATAAGACTAAGTTTTCAAGGTAACTTTTCTTCCCCCCACACTAACCAGAAAACAAAACTTAGGAAGACCAGAAAAAATAAAAGAACTACATTTTTTCTTTACATCCCAGATATAGTTGAGCTGCATTTTAAGACCCTGCTACATTTAGAAAGATGAAAGTGGGGAAACAAATGTGTTGTGATAACAGAATGATTTAACAAGTGACTGCACATGCACAAAATGTATTTTTACAGTTATTAAATTATGTTTTATTTTTAAAATTTTAAATTTATTTAATTTTTTAAACAATTAAATTGTTTAATTACTTAATTAATTCTTTCCTGTTTTTTTTTAGATTTTAGAGACATGTCTCTCTCTGTTGCTCGGGCTGGAGTGTGGTGGCACAATCACCACTCACAATAGCCTTGAACTCCCGGGTTCAAGCACTTCTCGTGGCTCAACCTCCCATGTAGCTGGGACTACAGGCACCCACCACCATGCCTGGCTATTTTTTTCTTCCTTTCTTCCTTCCTTCCTTCCTTCCTCCCTCCCTCCCTTCTTTCCTTTCTTTCTTCTTTCTTTATTTTTGAGATGCAGTTTCTCTCTTGTTGCCCAGGCTGGAGTGCAATGGCGTGATCTTGGCTCACCACAACCTCCACTTCCTGAGTTCAAGTGATTCTCCCGCCCCAACCTCCCAAATAGCTGGGATTCCAAGAGCGCACCACCACACACGACTAATTTTGTCTTTTTAGTAGAGATGGGGCTTCTCCATGTTAGTCAGGCTGGTCTTGAACGCCTGACCTCAGGTGATATGCCATCTCGGCCCCCCAAAGTGCTGGGATTACAGGTGTGAGCCACCACACCTGACCTTTTTTGTATTTTCAGTAAAGACAGAGTTTCTGCATGTTGGCCAGGCTGGTCTCAAACTTGTGGCCTCAAGTGACTCTCCTGCCTCTGCCTCCCACAGTGCTGGGATTACAAGCTTGAACCACCACTCCCAGCCCCAGCTAATTTTTAAAAAATGTTTTATAGAGACAGGGTCGAGCTATGCTGCCAAGGCTGATCTCGAATTTCTGGCCTCAAGCCATCCTTGAGGATCAAAAATATGATAGAGAGTCTTTCTACAAGACTACTAGCCTGGATTCTGGAAAAAATGAAAGTGAAGACAAGACTGTGGACTCTGAGCTTGGAGATGGTAGAATAGGAACAGAGGAAGCTCCAGGGCACAGTGAAGGTGGCTGATTTCGGCATCACAGCAGGAACAAGGGTCTGGCTCCCTGCTTTCCTCCCCTGCTTGTACCAAACAGAGGCCAGCAGAGGCCTCTGCCTGCAGTCGGGAGTAGCCGGGCGGGCACTGGAGCTCAAAAGGTAGGGTAGTGCTCTGGAAGACCACCAACGCTTAGGAGCAAGACAAAGCCACAAACATCAGCTACTGGTTCAAGACGACTTGATGGAGATGAGTGCTCCCAGACAATGAGGAGGATGACGCTGAAGCAGCAGTGCCAGAAAACGAATTGACATTAGACAATCTGGCAGAAGGGTTTCGACTGCTTAAGACTGCCTTGACTTCCTTTATGGCATGGACCCTTCTATGATGCAGGCACTGAAGCTAAAGCAAATGATGGAAGAAGGATAGGTACCATATGGGAACATTTTTAGAGAAATAAAAAAGTAAAAAAGTCAGACAGAAATTCTGATGAATATCTGCAAAGTTGCACTGAGTGTGACTGCCTGTCCCGCCTCCCCTCCCCGTCCTCCACCTCTTCCGCTTCTGCCACCCGAGACAGCAAGACCAGCGCTCCCTTCCTCCTCCTTGGCCTAATCAATGTCAAGATGACAAGAATGAAGACCTTGATGATTTACTTAATAAATAGTAAATACATTTTCTCTTCCTGATGATTTTCCTAAAACATTTTCTTTTCTCTAGCTTACATTATTGTAAGAATACATCATATAATACACAGGACATATAAAATATGTGGGTCAAATGTTTATGCCATTCTAAGGCTTCCAGTCAGCAGTAGGCTATTAGTAATTTCTGCTGTTCCAACTAAAAAAAAAGTAGTTAAGTATTTGGAGAGTCAAGCGTTATATACAGATTTTTTGCTGCATTGGGGAAAGGGGGTGTCAATCCACCAGGCCCCCACATTGTTCAAGGGTCAGCTGCATTAAATTTTAAAACTTTTTTTTTAAAGAGATGAGGTCTCACTATGTTGCCCAGGCTGGTCTCAAACTCGTAGACTCAAGTGATCCCCCTGCCTTGGCCTCCCAAAGTGTTGGGATTACAGGTGTGAGCCACCATGCTCTGCCCATTCACATTGTTGTACAACCATCACCACCATCCGTCCATGGAACCCATTTCATCTTGCAAAATGGAAACTCTGTGCCTATTAAACAATATCCTCCCCTTTCCTTCCCCTGCCCTGGCAACCTCTATTCCGCTTTCTGTTTCTGTCAATTTGACTACCCTAAGGACCTTATGTAAGTGGAATCATACAGTATTTATCCTTTTGCAACTGGCTTACTTCTCACTTTGCATAATGTCCTCTAGGTTCATCCATGTTGTAACACGTGTCAGAGTGTCCTTCGTAAAGCTGATGATACTCCATTCTGCCGTGTATACCGCCTCTGTTTATCCATTTATCCCTCAGTGGATACTTCGGTTGTTTCTCTGTTTTGCCTACTGCAAATAATGCCCACCATGAACGTGCATAGACACGTACCTCTTCCAGCCCCTACTTTCAGTTCTCTTGGATATATACACAAAAGTGGAATTGCTGGACATATGGTGGTTCTATTTTTAATTTTTGAGAAACTGCCATACTGTGTTCTATAGTAGCTGTACCATTTTACATTCCCACCAACAGTGCACAAGGGCTTCAATTTCTCTGCATTCAGACTTGAAGACTGATACACGTAAACTTGTCTGATGGACTGGAGTCCTCCCGCATGTGCAGGAAAGAGAATGAAGCTCTGAAAGAGAATCATCATGTGTAAGGAAGATCCTGACAGGCAGGACGCAGTAGCAGGGTCAGAGAGCACACGGATCTCAGGGACCCATGAGCCCGTGCAGGTCTATCCTCACTCAGACACTGCACGATGTGCCTGTGGGTAACCGCAAAGTCATTTTTGTATCGATGCATTGATCTTTCGCTTACTAATCATAACAGCTTTTCATATTTCCCAATTGGTCATTATATTCAGAACTAACTACACCTCTGAAAGGTTATTTGAAATGCCATCTTTGTAATATCTTTTTTAAAAAAGATATGGATACTCTACTTGCAAATATTTCTTGGCTTTTTATTTTTATTTTAGGTGGAAGCAAGTCTATTAGGAAAGTAAAGGAATAAAAGAATGGCTACTCCGTAGACAGAGCAGCCTCTTGCTTTTCCTCCTGGTCCACGGATCTGTCCATGCAGTACCATGGTTTAATTATTGTAGTTTTATGAAATAATCCAACTGGGCAAGTTCCCCTCTGGGAGTCCTGTCTGTCAATCCGATCTTGAATTTTCCTGCTGCACTTGTTTTTCTAGGTATGTCTATTCTAGAACCATTAGAGCCCCTGGAGTGACAATCAATTGTCAGGGCTGAGGACATAATGATGCTGGTCCTCCCAGGCAGGTCTCTCTCTGCCCTGCAGGAACCTCCTTGGTAGTCACAGTCAGTGATGGTAACTCCCACTATGGTAATCCCATTATGCCAGACTGACTTTGCCCTCTTTTTTTCTTTTCTTCCTTCCTTCCTTCTTTCCTTCCTTCCTTCCTTCTTTCTTCTTTCTTTCTTTTCTTTTTCTTTCTGTCTTTCAGATAGAGTCTTGCTTTGTTGCCCAGGCTGGAGTACAATGGCATGATCTTGGCTCACTACAACTTCTGCCTCCCAGGTTCAAGCAATTCTCCTGTCTCAGTCTCCAGAGTAGCCAGTATTATAACAAGTGCGCACCACCACACATGGCTAAGTTTTGTATTTTTAGTGGAGATGAGGTTTTGCCATGTTGGCCAGGCTGGCCTCGAACTCCTGACCTCAGGTGATCCACCCGCCTCGGCCTCCCAAAGTATTGGGATTACAGGCGTAAGCCATCTCAACCAGCCAAGTGTCCTCTTTCAATGGATCTCTAGTGATGCTCCACCCAGGGCGGCTGATTTGACCAGGGCACCTGAAAAACTTCCCTGTTTCCAGGGATGAATTAAACCTTCTTTTCCCTTTGACTAGATGCCTTCACACTGGGCGCAGATCTATTCGTGGATAGTCGTGATTTCAGAGGTGCCTGAGACTCCTGGCTGCTGGTATTACATTTTGTTTTTCATTCCTGAAGCTATCTGCAAGACAGAGTTTTAGAAAATAATGCTCTTCATAGTCAAAGTAGGATACATTTTAAGGCTGACTGTAAGGGACAGAGCAGTGTGACCTTTGACAGAGCAGTGTGACCTTTGACAGAGCAGTGTGACCTTTGACAGAGCAGTGTGGCCAGTGTGATTTCTGTGTGCATTGATTCAGGGACCTTCTCCCAGCTCCTCTGCTCTAATTACTGGATATTGTTCTGCCTGATCAGACAGACAGGCTGTCTGCTTGGGCATCTGGTCACATTTTGATGGTATTTAAATCTTTATTTGTCTTATCTACCCAATGAAGAAGCAAATTATCTCTGAGGATTAGAATATCAGAATCAGAGGTTTTTCCTAGAGCTTCCAGTGCAAATATTGATCTGAATGGACAATTCCTCAATATTCATAAAGAAACAGGCATTGCTAAATGGGAGCGATCTTGGAGAAACTCTACCCTAATATTTCTGCTTTGAGGGCTAGCATTAGGGACGTATCCTGTCAACATTACCTTGCAAACTGTCATACTTGCACCAAATATCAGGGACCAGGGAGGAGTAATCATTTCTCACATTCTGTCCCTCAGCCAAGTCATCCACATCCCATTGTAGTCAGGTTATGCTGATTTGGGAAGAGCAAGGGCTTTCCGAAATCCATTTGTAACATTTGCTACATGAAATCACGTTGGTTGGGCGGGGTGGCTCACGCGTGAAATCCCAGCACTTTGGGAGGCCAAGGCGGGCAGATCACCTGATGTCAAGAGTTCAAGACCAGCCTGACCGACATGGTGAAACCCCTTCTCTACTAAAAATACAAAAATTAACCAGGGGTGGTGGTGGGTGCCTTTAGTCCCAGTTACTTGGGAAGCTGAGGTGGGAGAATCTCTTGAACCCAGGAGGTAGAGGTTGAAGTGAGCTGAGATAGTGCCATTGCACTCCAGCTGGGAGGCTAAGATGGAAGGTTCACTTGAGCCCAGGGTTTGCAGACCAGCCTGGGCAACATAGTGAAGTCCCATCTTTACAAAAAGTAGAAAAAATTAGCTGGGTGTGGTAATGCATGCCTGTAGTCCCAGCTACTCAGGAGGCTGAGGCAGGAGGATTGCTTGAGCCCAGGAAGCCGATGCTGCAGTGAGCCATGATCATGCCACTGCTCTCTAGTCTGGATGACAGAGCAAGACACTATCTCAAAAATTAATAATAATTTAAAAAATTGGCCTGGCTCATTGGCTCATGCCTGTAGTCCCAGTACATTGGGAGGCTAAGACAGGTGGATAACCTGAGGTCAGGAGTTCGAGGCCATCCTGGCCAACTTTGCAAAACCCCATCTCTACTAAAAATATAAAAATTAGCCAGGCATGGTGGCAGGCACCTGTAATCCCAGCTACTCAGGAGACTGAGGCAGGAGAATCGCTTGAACCCAGGAGACAGAGGTTGCAGTGAGCTGAGATCATGGCACTGTCCTCCAGCCTGGGCAACAGAGCAAGACTCTGTCTAAAAAATAATTAATTAATTTAATTTAATAATTAAAAAATTAGCCAGGAATGATAGTGTGCACCTATCATGCTAGCTACTTGGGAGGCTGAGGCATCTTGAGCCTGGGAGTATGGGATTATAGTGAGCTATGATCACATCACACTCCAACCCGAGTGACAGAATGAGACCCTGTATCTAAAAAAATAAAAATAAAAATTTGAGTGCATTCAATGCCACATAAACGTACACTTAAAGATAGTAAAGATGGTAAATTTCGTTATGCATCTTTTACCACGATTGAAAAAATAAAAAACTTTTAAAAAGCAGGGGACTGATAAACACAAAACTAGGATGGTGGTTACTTTTAGTTGAGGGAGGATGGGGATAGAGACTTACTGGTAATGTTGTAGCTGGATGGTGGAGCTATGAGAGTTTATTATAAAAATTTATTATCAGTATTTATTACATTATAAAAATACTTGATTATACATGGGGCAAATAACAATAGTGTGCTCTTTTTTTAACTTTATTATTTATTATTATTTTTTTAGACACAGGGTCTCGCTATGTTGCCCAGGCTGGAGTGCAATGGCTATGCACAGGCGTGATCCCACTACTGATCAGCATGGGAGTTTTGACCTGCTCTCTTTCCAATCTGGGCTGGTTCACCCCTCCTTAGGCAACCTGGTGGTCCCCTGCTCCCGGGAGGTCACCATATTGATGCTGAACTTAGTGTGGACTCCTGATCGACATAGCACACTACAGCCCAGAACTCCTGGGCTCAAGCGATCTTCCCACCTCAGCCTCCCGAGTAGCTGGGACTACAAGCACGCGCCAACGTGCCTGACATAGTGTGCTCTTAAAAAATTTGTTTTAATTTCATATTTAGTTTTTTAGGCAGGGTCTCACTGTATTGACCTGGCTGGAGTGCGACAAATCGATCATAGCTCACTGCAGCCTTGACCTCCTGGGCACCCCTCCCATCTCCACTTCCCAGAGTGTTGGGGTTTCAGGCATTCACCACTGCCCCCAGCCTATAATGTGTTCTTCATTCAGAATTACAATTTTTTTTTTTTTTTTTTTTTTTTTTTTTTTGAGATGGAGTCTTGCTCTGTCTCCCAGGCTGGAGTGCAGTGGCCTGCTCTCAGCTCACAGCAACCTCTGCCTCCTGGGTTCAAGTGATTCTCCTGCATCAGCCTTTCAAGTAGTTGGTAGCTGGGATTACTGGCTCCCGCCACCATGCCTGACCAATTTTTGTATTTTTAGTAGAGACAGGGTTTCAGTATGTTGGCCAAGCTAGTCTCGAATTTCTGACCTCAGGTGATCCGCTCACCTTAGCCTCCCAAAGTGCTGGGATTACAGGTGTAAATCACCACACTCAGCCTACAGTGCTGGGTTTACAGGTGTGAGCCACCGAACCCGGCCTATAGTGCTGGGATTACAGGCGTGAGCCACTGCGCCCAGGCTACAGTCTATTAATTACATGCACTTGAGGTTCAAGAGTAAAAGTCATTTACAAAAAGTATGGTAATAAAGAGAACAAAAATCACCTATGATTTATTAGCTTTTGCTAATATTTTTGCGGTCTTTTTTTTTTTTAAGTAGAAATGGGATCTCACTCTTTCCCAGGCTGGTCTTGAACTCCTGGGCTTAAGCAATCCTCCTGCCTCAGCCTCCCAAAATATTGGGATTACAAATGTGAGCCACCATGCCCAGGCTTTTTGTAGTCTTGCTATATGTGTGTGCTAAAACTGGAATAGGGAACGTTCTCTTTTGTGATGGTGTTTTTCATCCAACAGAAAATTGATGATATTTTTGCATGCCATTAATACTCTTTAACAGCATTTAAAATATAGCCATGCAATTCTATTACATAGATATACCACAGTTTATTTAAATAAATGACTAGTATTAGAATTTAAATTATTTCTGTAACTTTCCTATTATTAAGCTGCTGGAATGAATATCTTTGCACCTTAATCTTTGCACCTGTTCCTGATTCTTTGGGGAAATTAATAGACATGAAAGTGTTGTGGCAAGGATGTACTAAAAAAATTAAGGCCTTTGATACCAACACAGTGAAGTGATCCTCAGGAAAGGTTTGCCAATGCTCGTTCTGACAAATAAAACATACAAATAACAGATGAGTCCATATTCTCATATCCTCATCAATGATGAGCTTTATGAGTTTTTAAATCCTTCCAGAAAAATCTTATTTCCCTGATGTTTTAATTTGCATTTATCTGATAACAACTAAGAGTGAATGTTAAGATGTTTTCACAGTTTAAAAAATTAACTAGTTTTTAATTGAAAAAGTAATTCATGTACATGGTAAAAATATTAAACAGCATAAAAAAGTACACAATGTAACATAAGTCTCCTTCCCACCCTGGAGCTCTGGTCCCTGGAGGCAGCCACATAATCAGTTTCTTATTTCTACCTCCAGAAATATTATGTACATAAAGAAACAAGCCAGGTACAGTGGCCCATGCCTGTAATCCCAGCACTTTGGGAGGCCGAGGCAGGCTGATCATGAGGTCAGGAGTTCAAGATCAGCCTGGCCAACATGGAGAAACCCTGTCTGTACTAAAAATACAAAAATAAGCTGGGTGTTGTGGCGCATGCATGTAATCCCAACTACCGGGGAGGCTGAGGCAGGAGAATCGCTTGAACCTGGGAGGTGGAGGTTGCAGTGAGCCAAGATCACACCATTGTACTCCAGCCTGGGTGACAGAGCAAGATTCCATCTCAAAAAAAAAAAAAAAAAAAAGACTCATACATGCAAGAATAAATGCATTCATATATATATATCCATATATCCCAGGTTTTTATGCACTGAGAACATGTTTTTAGAATAAAATGCACATTCTGAGCCCTGGCTGCTGCTCAGACCTCATCTGCGCTGCACTCCCTGACAGTCACTGTGCTCCATCAGTCTTATTTCTTTGTGCCCTCAACACTCTACGTTCTCTCTTGCCTCCTGGTCTTTGCTCGTGCAGGTCCCAGTGCCTTAACTCAAAAGGTGCCTTCTAGAGAAGTCTTCCTGGCTCCCTGGCTCCTGACCACCCATTCTCCGTCCGCCCCTTCCTTTGTTGAGTTTCCTTCATAGCATCTACACTGCCGGAACCTCTCTCATTTCTGGGTGGCTTTATTTGTTCATTTCCCCTCTCCTCTACAAGGATGTCTGCCTCATGACAGCTGGAATCTCAGCACCTAAGAGTTCTCAGTAGAGAGGAAGTCTTCCGTTAATAGAAAAAAAAAATTTTTTTTTGAGAGGGAGTTTTGCTCTTGTTGCCCAGGTTGAAATGCAGTGGCATGATCTCGGCTCACTGCAACCTCTGCCTCCCAGGTTCAAGTGATTCTCTTGCCTCAGCCTCCTGAGTAGCTGGGATTACAGGTACACACCACCGCGCCCAGCTAATTTTCATAAATTTAGTAGAGACAGGGTTTCACCATGTTGCCCAGGCTGGTCTTGAACTCCTGACCTCAGATGATCCACCCGCCTCAGCCTCTTAAAGTGCTGGGATTACAGGCATGAGCCACTGGGCCTGGCCAATATCAGTCAAATGAGTAGCTGCTGAGTACACTGTACTGTACTTTGCTGCTTTCACTTACCTGTAAGTGAAGTCAATTAATATTGTGTGTGCACATACATAACGTACATGTATGCTGTGTATGCACATGCTTCATTCTTTTTTATGGTTGCATAGCATCTCTTTGAATTGATATTTTGTTATTTATTTAGCCAGTCATCTATTGATGGAAATTTAGGTTGTTTCTAGTATTTTGCTATTTCAAACAATACTCACATACATGTCATTTCACATTCAAATATTTCTTTTTTAAACAATTAAATTAAATTAATTATTTTTATTTTATCTTTTCTTTTTTGAGACACAGTCTCACTCTGTCGCCTAGGCTGGAGTTCCGTGGCACTATCTCAGCTCACTGCAACCGCCTCCCGGATTCAAGCGATTCTCCACCTCCCGCGTTCAAGCGATTCTCCTGCCTCAGCCTCCCAAGTAGCTGGGATTACAGGCATGCACCACCACACCTGGCCCAATAAAAGCTCACCTACTCTACATTTCTCATTAATGATCATTGCCCCTATACCAGTTGGATGCCACAGACCCGTTTACCTGCCCAATTTCAGTCTCCACCTACAGCCCACCCCCAACTAACTCCAGGTGAAAACCTTAATAATTTTGATGCCACTTAATGCCAAGGGTTATCATGAACCGGTGGTAACACTGTCCCTATCACCATTATGAGGGATTGTTTCCACATGAAATCAGTAGGACCCTAGCCAGAGTTGGTATCTACAGAGAAGTGAGGATAGGTCAAAAGCCCTGGAAGAATGTGAGGCCAAGAGGCTCTGATGTGTCATTAAGAGATGTTTGTGACATTTTGGGCTGGATGTTTAAGAAAAAAAATTAAGAGAGAGATGTTTGATCTAGGCTGGGAGCTGTGGCTCATGCCTGTAATCCTAGCACTTTGGGAGGCTGAGGTGGGGGTGGATCACCTGAGGTCAGGAGTTCGAGACCAGCCTGGCCAACATGGTGAAACCTTGCCTCTACTAAAAATACAAAAATTAGCTAGGTGTGGTGGTGCATGCCTGTAATCCTAGCTACTTGAGAGACTAAGGCAGGGGAATTGCTTGAATCTGGGAGGTGAAGGTTGCAGTGAGCCAAGATCACACCACTGCACTCCAGCCTGGGTGACAGAGAAAGAAATCTGTCTCAAAAATAAATAAATAAATAAAATAAAATAAAATAAAGAGAGAGGAAAGAGATGTCTGATCTAAAGG
This sequence comes from Sapajus apella, assembly GCF_009761245.1. Classification (NCBI taxonomy): domain Eukaryota; kingdom Metazoa; phylum Chordata; class Mammalia; order Primates; family Cebidae; genus Sapajus; species Sapajus apella. The sequence continues at coordinate 2,517,145 of NW_022437079.1, forward strand.
CATATTATAGATTTTCTTTCTAAACTGGGCTTACTCCATTTGCATTTATTGATGTGATGTGATGGATAGGTTTGGTCTTCATTCTGGCATCATGTTATGCTTTCTCTCTTGAGCGATTCCTTTGTTTTTCTTTCACCCTGTGGTGTGTCTGTGATCTCTTCAGGCTCTTTCACTGGCTTGGTGGCAATTGGCATGCTATTTCATCTGGAACCACCAGACTTTGTCAGGACGAGAGTGTCAGATATGCTAAGATGTGATCCGATGCATAAAATCTAAGACTCCACACACAAATGCACTTTGTTTGTTTTGCTGCTACACATTTGTGTCCTACACAGGAATTCTGATACATTCTATTTTGCCAGATGCCCATCAAAAGACAGGGAGAAAAATGGTTGGTTTGTTTATAATTACAAGCACAGCTTTAGGTAAGATACTCCTGAGAGAACTTTGATTTTGACTATAGTTAAGGAGACCCTTCTGCTTATAATTTCACTGTCTGATAACTGGAAGGATTTTCTTTGGTTTGTTTGTTTGTTTATTTATTTTGAGATGGAGTCTCGCTCTGTCACCCAAGCTGGAGTGTAGTGGCGCAGTCTCAGCTCACTGCAACCTCTGTCTCCCAGGTTCAAGAGATTCTTCTGCTTCAGCCTCCCGAGTAGCTGGGATTACAGGTGCGCACCACCACACCTGGCTAATTTTTGTATTTTTGGTAGAGACAGCGTTTCACCATGCGGGCCAGGCTGGTCTTGAACTCCCAACCTCAAGTGATCTGCCCACCATGGCCTCTCAAAGTGTAGGATTACGGGCATGAGCCACGGTGCCCAGCCCAAAGAATTATCTCCACGCCAGCTCCTGGCACTTTGCCACGAAGTCTCAGTGCTCGGCACTGGAGGGCACATTTCTACTATGATGTGACCTCCAGTCCTGCTCCTTCTCATCTGGTGTAGAGCACCCACTTTGTGCTCTACACCAGATGAGTTAGCACAGAGGGAGCTAGGGTATCTCTACACCAGGATGGCCGGCATTACCTTAGTTATAGGTGGAGAAGCCAACAGACCTCATAAATGTATTCCACTAAACCCAAACTAAATGTATTCCATGTCAGTTTCCCCTCACTCACATCCACTCCACCATCACTTGACATGAGGCAGAGGAGAATTCTGGGCCAAAAAGTGGTCTCTGGTTGAAGCAAAATTGCCTTGCCTACAGAAAAAAATATATATTTTTTGAGATGGGGTCTTGCTCTGTTGCCCAGGCTGGAGTGCAGTGGCGCAATTTCGGCTCACCGCAACCTCTGCCTCCCGGGTTCAAGCAATTTTCCTGCCTCAGTTTTCCGAGTAGCTGGAACTACAGGCGTGTGCCACCACGCCTGGCTAATTTGTATTTTTAGTAGAGATGGGGTTTTACCGTGTTAGCCAGGATGGTCTCGATCTGCTGACCTCGTGATCCACCCGCCAAGGTCTTCCAAAGTGCTGGGATACAGGCGTGAGCCACCATGCCTGGCCACCTATCAAAATTTTACAGAAGCAGATGCCCATGTGAACACGTGAGAGCCTTCCAACACCGGCCTTAATAGGGGCTCGTGGAAGCGAGAGTCCCAAAACTTAGGCTTCTCTAGCTGTATAACAATTAAAAAATAAAATGAAATAAGAGGGCCGGGTGCCCTGGTTCGCCCCCAAAGGGTACACCTGGCCTCCCTGAATGGGCCCACCTGTCCCGCTCCTGGCACTAAGAAGCCCAACAAAAGAACAAAGATTCCCCAACAATCCCAGAGACAAAGACTCTCCTGTGCCAGGCTTGGAAAATGCACCTGCGGACAGTGACATACTCGGGCAAAGGGCACTTTGGGCCCGGGAGGATTTCAGGAGCTACAGGGAGGGAGGGAGGGCTATGCTGCGTTGTAGAAAGGGGGTGAGCGCGTTAAACTTTACAACCCCTCTGACAGGGACCCATTTCACAGAGGAAGAAGCGTGGGCTCAGAGAGGGTGAGGGGCTTGCCCTAGCTCACACAGCTGGGACTCAAACTTAGCGGTCCTTGATCTGACCCCCAGGCCCCAGCTCCCTCGTCACGGATCCCTGGGATGCAGCAGCGCGCGCGCGGGCGGAACGGGCGGCTTCTGAGCGGACCACCCAATCCTCCTAAGGGCTGTTCTCCGTGGCTGCTTCCCGAAACCCATTCTTCCCGGGCGGATCCTACAGAGGAGCTTCTCTCCTAGGATCCCGGGGCCTCAGTTTCCCTTTCGTGCGTGTGCTGGGGCAGGGATCTTCCTCTAGGAATGAGGAAGAGAGAGAGGCAGGAGAGACGCCTGGCCTTGCTGCCCCTTGGCGCTCAGCCCCAGCCAGGGTTCCCCCGGAAGCCCCACCCCCGCCGCGCGGCCTGGCGGCCAGGAATGGGGCTCGGCCCCTTTAAATCCCGCCCGGGAACGCCCGGCGCCCGGCCGCTACCTTCCCGGATCCGCCGGCTGGATTGCGTTCCCCGCGTGTCCCGCAACGGTTCCCGTGCGGCGCCCCCTGTCCCGCGCCGGCTGTGTGGCGAGTGCCCGGGCGGTCGCGAGAATGAGCCGCATCTACCAGGACAGCGCGCTCCGGAACAAGGCGGTGCAGAGTGCGCGGCTGCCGGGGGCCTGGGACCCCGCCGCCCACCAGGGGTAGGCCTGGGCGCGCGGCTCCGGTCGGCCTCCGCTGCCCGGGCTCGAACCCGCGCTAGGATGGGGGGGCGGGATGCGGGTGGAGGAAAACGGGGGTCCCGGGGCTGCCTCTCCGCCTCTAGCCCGCCCCTCCCGGCGCCCGCCTTGCGACCCCAGGACACAGATCGGCTTAAAGCTTCCCACCTGTCGCTTGCCCTTAGGAGAGGGTCCCGACCCCCACAGGGGACTCCCGAGGCTGTGAGTCGCTTCACGCCGACCTCCGGCCCCACCCACCCCATAACTAGAAACTTTAGCTGCCTCTGCACAGGCTCAAGCCTTCCCCAGAAGGGCAGTTGGGGACAGCGGGAGGGCTGGTGGAGAGCAGGGCCTGCCTGGGTGAGGAAGATTTGGAGGGCCAGGCCCTGTCCTCACAGGGTTAAGAGGCCGAACGGACCATTCCATTTACACTTGCACTAAAGAATTGTGCTAAGTGAAATAAGCCAGACAAATGCTGTGTGATCTATGTGGAATCTGAAAGGGTTGAACCACAGAAACAGCAGAACAGGCCAGGGGTTGGCTCACGCCCATCATCCCAACACTTTGGGAGGCTGAGGCCGGTGGATCACTTGAGGTCAGGAGTTTGCAACAAGGCTAGCCACGGCCGGGCGCGGTGGCTCACGCCTGTAATCCCAGCACTTTGGGAGGCCGAGACGGGTGGATCACGAGGTCAAGAGATCGAGACCATCCTGGTCAACATGGTGAAACCCCGTCTCTACTAAAAATACAAAACATTAGCTGGGCATGGTGGTGCGTGCCTGTAATCCCAGCTACTCAGGAGGCTGAGGCAGGAGAATTGCCTGAACCCAGGAGGTGGAGGTTGCGGTGAGTCGAGATTCCGCCATTGCACTCCAGCCTGGGTAACATGAGTGAAACTCCGTCTCAAAAAAAAAAAAAGAAAAGAAACAAGGCTGGCCCATGGGGAGACAAACAGCTGCCTCGCTTGTCTCCTCTGATGAGGACATAAGGTCATGTGTGTGAAGGGTTTTGGAAGCTATTAAGTGCTTACTAAATATCAAAGATTTTACTTATTTTTGTTTGTTTGTTTTTTGAGACAGGGTTTCACTATGTTGGCCAGGCTGGTCTGGAATTCTTGACCTCGTCATCTGCCCGCCTCAGCCTCCCAAAGTGCTGGGATTACAGGCATGAGCCACCACACCCAGCTGATTTTACTTTTTTATTAGGCCGCATGTGCAGGGAGGTATCTAAGCTGCAATACATTATTTGCCACTTGTTTTTAAACATTTGCATATTCCTGTTCTCATTCATAGCCATGTGATCATTAACGCGAGGAAACGGTTAATGGTGAAATGGTTATTGGTGAAACCTCATCTCGACTAAAAATACACAAATTAGCAGGGAGTAGTGGCGGGCACCTGTAATCCCAGCTATTTGGGAGGCTGAAGCACAAGAATTGCATGCACCTGGGAGGTGGAGGTTGCAGTGAACGGAGATCATGCCATTGCACTCCAGCCTGGGCCACAGAGTGAGATTCTGTCAAAAGAAAAGTAGAACAGTGAACAGTGATAGCCAGGGAATAGTGGATGGGGGTGTGGGTGGGGAAACGATCAAAGGCCCAAACTTTCAGTTATAGAATAAACAATTTCTGGGGATCTCATGTACAGCATGGGGTCTGGTGGGTGTGTTCATTAATTTGTGGTAACCATTACATAGTATGTACTTAAATCATCACCTTGTGCACCCTGAATACATACAGTCTTGATTTGTCAGTTAAATATCTAGAAAAATAAGTGCCGGTGGTAGGGATGGGTTGGGTAAAGACAGGTTCGGTGGAGTTTTCCCTTCCCCTCCCGTCCCTCTTTCACTGTCATCTCCAGCTGTCCCCACCCTTCTCCCATTTCTGTGAATGCGAAAGAGGAAGGCTTCAGGTTCTGCCTTTATGAAAGCCAGTGTCAGGAAGCCAGGGGTCTGCCTCCCCTCGGTGAGGACCGTGTGATCTTGAGCTAGTCCCACACTTCCGAGTTTTGGTTTCTTCACCTCTCAGCAATAACCATTTCCTCAGGTTAATGACCACATGGATATTTAATATGAGAATGTTTAAAAACAGGTGGAAAGGGAAAATAATGTATTGCAGCTTAGATACGTCCCCCGGCGTTTGGCCTAATAAAAAAGTAAAATCTTTGATATTAGTAAGCACTTAATAGCTTCCAAAACATCTTCACATACATGATCTTATGTCCTCATCAGAGGAGCCAAGCGAGGCGGCTGTTTGTCTCCCCGTTTTGTAGATGAGACTGAGGCTCTGGTTCCAGTAACTCCCAGTGGCCCTGTAGGAGGAGGCCATAGCTTGATCGTAGGGCAGCCCAACAGGGTTCCTCCTGGCGTCTAGGCAGTACCCCAGCCTTTGGGACCCTTGCAGTGTTGGAGGCCCCTACATAGGAAGCAGAGGGACAGGAGGCTCAGTACCCAGTCTGCTCGGGGCTGGGTGAATAGGACACAGGTGAGACTTGCTAAGAACTGACAGAACCAGCTCTTCCTTCCTTTCCATCCTCAGGGGAAACGGTGTGCTGCTGGAGGGAGAGCTGATAGATGTGTCTCGGCATAGCATCTTGGATGCCCATGGCAGGAAGGTGAGGATGCCTCTTCGGTGCTAGCTAGGGGGCACTGACTTCACTGTTGTCACCCGTTGTGGCCTCTCCTTGTGCCCAACTCCAGTGCCATGACTTGGGATCTAGCTCGTTTCTTGATGGGCTTAGAAAGCAAGTAGGAAGTAGGTCAGGAGATTGACAGCCACATGGGACCACCAGCTGGAAGGAGAACGGTTTAAGGCTGCGTTGGGCAGCAGACAGGTGGGAGGGTCTGTGTTCTTGCCAGGAGAGCCTGGCTCATGGCTGAGAAGGTAGACCAGGCCCTCAACCCCGATCTCACCTGATTGTAACCTCTGGCACTGTCTGGGCGTCCATTCCCATGTTGATGTCCTGGCCTCCTGGATCCTGCCCTGTATTGCCACCCCATCTCAGGTGTCTTTGGGTACATCTGTCATTCACCATCCGGTACTAGCCTGTGTCTTTTTTCTGAGCACTAGTTCTGACTTTCCACTCCTCTTTCAAAAAGCCCCACCTAGATGTGCTGACCACCTTATCTCCTTGGTCTCTATAAGTGAGCTTGGTCTCTAAAAATGCCCTCTCCAATAGACCAGGGGCTGGTGCTACATGGAGCCTGCGTGTCCCTCCTGTACCCTACAGGAGCAGCCTCGGCCCCCAGCTCAGCACTGTTTTGATGTGAGGAGGTATTTTGCTGCACCTCCCCTCCTTAGCACACAGTCAGCAGGTGGGAACACCCATCAGAGCCCCGAGCCAGCCTGCCTGGGAGAGCCCAGCCGTGTCCCCATGCTGATGTGGCGCTCGCTTGCCTCTGCTGCCCTCAGGCAGGCCCTGTTCCCAACCCCTCTTCAAACTTGCCTCCCTGAGTTCCATTCCTGGTGATGGCGTACTTGCCCTCCCAGCCGCCAGGCTGCGAACCCTCACTGTCTCCTCCCCAGGTAAGCAGTGCCAGGTCCTGCCGGGCTCCTCCCCTTCCTTTCTTCCTCTCCCCGCCTTCCCTTCCTCTGTCCATGGTGGCTCACCTTAGAGGGGCCCTCAACCTGTCCTGATGACACCTTTCTCCTGTCCCCCTGCTTTCTGGCTGTCCCCAGAGCTCATCCCTGCCCTGTTGCTAACAGGACAAATGTCTTTCCAGAATGACATCTCTGAGGGTCTCGCTGCTGCTCAGAAACCTTTCAGGATTCCTTGTCTACTAGATAAAATCCAAACTCCAAATGCCAACTCAGGGCCCGTCCCGAACCGAGCCCACTTGCTTTCCCAGCCTGGGTTCTCAGAAGGCCTCTGAATACCCTGCGTGGCTCAAACATGCACAGGGAACTCTTGACTTTTATTTTCTATACTGTCCCAGGCTTTTAATATTCTTCCTGGCCGGGCGCGGTGGCTCAAGCCTGTAATCCTAGCACTTTGGGAGGCCGAGGCGGGTGGATCACGAGGTCAAGAGATCGAGACCATCCTGGTCAACATGGTGAAACCCCATCTCTACTAAAAATACAAAACATTAGCTGGGCATGGTGGCACATGCCTGTAATCTCAGCTACTCAGGAGGCTGAGGCAGGAGAATTGCCTGAACCCAGGACGCGGAGGTTGCGGTGAGCCGAGATCGCGCCATTGCACTCCAGCCTGGGTAACATGAGTGAAACTCCGTCTCAAAAAAAAAAAAAAAAAAAAAATATTCTTCCTGCAGCTTCTTCTTCCATGGTTGCTGATTTCTCCACCCTCCCAGACTTCACCTTTCTTGATTCTACCAGGAAGTGGCCTCCTGTTCTGCAGGCCGTGGGAGCGTTTCACCCACCTGCCTTGAACAGGTGGTAGGCAAACAGCATTTACAGCACACTCATGCTTGGCACTGTGCTTGCCCCTCTGTTATCTCCTTGAACCCTCATAATTTTTTTTTTTTTTTTGAGATGGAGTCCCACTCTGTCACCCAGGCTGGAGTGCAGTGGCACGATCTAGGCTCACTGCAACCTCTGCCTCCCGGGTTCAAGTGATTCTCCTGCGTCAGCCAACCAAGTAGCTGGGATTACAGGCACGTGCTGCCACACCCAGCTAATCTGTTGTATTTTTAGTAGAGACCAGGTTTCACCATGTTGGCCAGGGTGGTCTCAATCTCCTGATATCATGATCCGCCCACCTTGGCCTCCCAAAGTGCTGGGATTACAGGTGTGGGCCACCGGTGTCGCGCCTGGCCAAACCCTCATAATGTTCTTAACCACAGATATCATGTTACCTCCATGTGGTGGGGAAACTGAGTGGTTTGTCCCAGGCACTGCATCTGTTGGAAGGCGCAGAGTGGCTACCCTCACCCAGGGCTCCTTCTCAGTGCCCACCTCAGCAGTGCCCATTCCTGCTTCATGGTATTTGGGGTCCTCTGGCTTGGGTTATGGTTTTCGTCTTGTTTGAGATACAGTCTGGCTCTGTCACCCAGGCCTTGTTTGAGATACAGTCTGGCTCTGTCACCCAGGCTGGAATGCAGTGGTGCGATCTCGGCTTACAACAACCTCCACGTCCCAGGTTCAAGCGATTCTCCTGCCTCAACCTCCCAAGCAGCTGGGATTACAGGCGTACACCACCATCCCCAGCTAATTTTTTATATTTTTGATAGAGACAGGGTTTCACCATGTTGGCCAGGCTGTTCTCGAACTCCTTACCTCAAGCGACCCACCCACCTTGGTCCCCCAAAGTGCTGGGATTACATGCATGAGCCACCGTGCCCAGCTGAGTTACGGTTTTCTGTATATAGTTTTTGTCTTTGGCCGTGTGGAAGCCCTGGCTTGCCCTGTTAGGAACTTCCAGCACAGCTCGTTCTGCGTGGCAGGTGCTCCTGTGAACGCATGAATGAATAAATATTTGGGTGGGGGCATCTGCCCAGCTTGAATATCTTTGGGAACTGAGGACAGCATCCAGGGTAGATGTGAGGTCAGTGGGGTTGTAGCCAGAGCCCAGCGTGTGTGCTGTGGGTGAGGCCAGCTCCCACTCTCTGTCTGCCTGGCTCCAGGAGCGCTGCTACGTACTGTATATCCGGCCCAGTCACATCCATCGCCGTCAATTCGACGCCAAGGGAAATGAAATCGAGCCCAACTTCAGCGCCACCAGGAAAGTGAACACGGGCTTCCTTATGTCTTCGTACAGTAGGTATCCCCTGTCCTCCCTCCCTCCCTCAGGGCCCTCCCGAAACGTGGCAGTCTCCTCAGCCTCCTGGTCCCTGGAAAGTGTCTTCACAGTGTGCTTGGCCTTGAAGCCCAAGTGTCTGGCCTGAGGCTTCCCCACCCACCCCTGGGGCTGCGCCTCTTCCAGCCTCCCATTCACTCTGAGGATCCCTGTTCCCTCCCCTCAGTCCCAGGGCCCAGGCTGGCCTTCCCACCCCGTGGCATTTCCTGTGTCTGACAGAACCCCCACAAACCTGGCTTTGGGCTCCACCTGCTTTTGTGCAGAGCCCAGGCCAGGCCTCAGTGGTCTCCGTTTTCCTACCTGAATCCTCATTTGGTTCTGGGGTTCTGTCTTAGGCCATGCGTGCTGTACAACAAAATACCTTAGGCCGGGTGATGTATAAACAACAGAAATGTGTTTTATTTTAACTTTTAAAATTTTGATTTATCTGTGCATTTTTAGTGGCTGGGTTTTGCTGTGTAGCCCAGGCTGGAGAGTCATGGCTGTTCTCAGGTTCAATCATAGGACACTACAGTCTTCAAGTGATCCTCCTGCCCCAGCCTCCAGAATAGCTGGGACTGTAGGTGTGTGCCACCACGCCTGCTTGACAACAAAAACGTCTTGCTTACAGTTCTGGAGGTAGGGAAACCAGAGTCAGGGTCCCGCAGATCGGGCGTCTGGTGAGGGCTGGCTTTGTGCTTCGAACACAGTGCCTTTGTGCTGAGTCCTCAAATGGCAGAAGGCGAGGCAGCGCTCTCCTCAGCCTCTTCTGCGAAGGCGCTCATCCCACTCACATGCCATGACTTATCACCTCCTGAAGGTCTACCTTCACATTAGTGATGATGTTTCAACAAATGATTTTTTTCTTTTTCCTTTTTTTTTTGAGACAGAGTCACGTTCTGTCGCCCAGGCTGGAGTGCAGTGGTACAATCTCAGCTCACTGCAATCTTCACCTCCTGGGTTCAAGCTATTCTCATGCCTTACCCTTCTGAGCAGCTGGGATTACAGGCATCGGCCACCACACCTGGCTAATTTTTGTAGTTTTAGTAGAGACAGGGTTTCACCATGTTGGCCAGGCTGGTCTCGAACTCCTGACCTCAAGTGATCCACCCGCCTTGGCCTCCCAAAGTGCTGGAATTACAGACATGAGCCACCGCACCCGGCCATGAATTTTTTTTCTTTTTTTTTAAATTTTAGGCATGTGTGTTGTGGGATGAGGCATCTATATCATGTGCCAGCCCTTGTGCCACATGCAGAGGGGTCCAGGGATGACCAAGACCCGGTTGTATACCTGAGATGTTCTTAGAGGAGAAGGACAGGCCTGGGCTGGGTTCTGGGAAGGGTGCTGAGCCCAGGAAGGCAGGGATGGGGATGCCTTGGAGTGGGGAATGCCAGTACTGAGTCCTAAAAGATAAGCAGAGGCCAGCCTTGTGCCAGGCATTTGCAGGGCATTTCAGAGGCAGTGGGTGCCCAAGGCCTGGAAGTTTCAGGATTCCTGACCCAGGTATGAGAAGCCATGCAGGGCGGGCAGCAGGAGGGGCGGCTCTGAGGAGTGCAGCTCTCACCAAGGGTGCAGCGGAGCCCTGTAGTGTGCAGTTTCAAGTAGGCAGGTGATGTGATCAGGTCTGTGTTTGAAAATCCCCAGGGAGGTAAATAGCCCAGAGCCCAGTGGGGCCTGTGGAGAAGCTGTGATGGTCACATAGGACGGAGATAAGAAGGCTGGGATTGGCCGGGCACCATGGCTCACACTTGTAATCCTAACACTTTGGGAGGCCGAGGTGGGTAAATCATGAGGTCAGGAGTTCAAGACCAGCCTGGCCAACATGGTGAAACCCCATCTCTAGTAAAAATACAAAAAATTAGCCGGGCATGCTGGCGCATGCCTGTAGTCCCAGCTATTCAGGAGGCTGGGGAAGAAGAATCACTTGAATTCGAGAGGCAGAGGTTGCAGTGAGCCAAGATCGTGCCACTGCACTCCAGCCTAGGCAATGGAGAGAGACTCTGACTCAAGAAAAAAAAAAAAAAGAAGGCCGAGATTAAGGACCCGTCCATGGGGGTGCAGAGCCTGGGGCAGCTCAAGCTAGAGGCGGCTCAGTGGCCTCTGTGTTGGCTTAGCTATTGAGGGAGGGAGAGGAGAAAGGAATCGTGATGATACCAGGGCTTGGGCGTGGGTGCCAGGCTCAGGGGAATGGAGGAGCGAGAAGTTTGCCGGGAGGAGGTCTGTCTGGAACACACTGAGTTTGAGTTGCCGGAGCACTGCTGGGTAGAGGGCCTCTGAGGACTCAGTGGACAGTTCTAGAACTTGGGGAGAGAACTAGGCTGCAGCACTTTGGGAGTGTTGAAGCTACGGAAGTGGACCAGGTGACCCAGGAGGAGAAAAGCAATGGGCCCAGCAGGCTGTCGTGGGAAACTGCAACCATAGGAGGTGGAGAAAGAAGGAAGAGCAGGAGATGGAGCCACTGAAAGATCTGAGGGATGGGGAAGGTGTCATAACTCTGGCAAAGCCAAGGGGAACAGGTGTGCGGAGCTAGCATGGGGTCAGGCACTGCCCAAGAGTTAGTCAGGTCTGAGATACGGAGCATCTAAGAGGTTTGCAGGGAAAGAGCTCACCAGTGACTCTGGTGGGGTAGACAGGGTCTGGAGTAGCAGGTGTCAAAGCCAGAACGCAGGAAGGCCTTGAGGAAGGGTTGAGGAGTGGGGAGGGAGAGACAGGTCCTCAGGAGGAGAGGGGGTCTGCAGCCCAGGCAGGAGAGCTGGCTTGAGACAGGAGGAGAGGCCTCTATTCTTTGAGACAGAAGGAGGAGATGTTTTGTGTGGTCAGAAGTAAGTTGACAGCTGGGCGTGGTGACTCACGCCTGTAACCGAAGCACTTTGGGAGGCAGAGGCGGGTGGATCACTTGAGGTCATGAGTTCAAGACCAGCCTGGCCAACATGGTGAAACCCCATCTCTACTAAAAATATAAAAATTAGCTGGGTGTGGTGGTGTGCTCCTGTAATCCTGGCTACTTGGAAGGCTGAGACAGGAGAATCGCTCAAACCCAGGAGGCGGAGGTTGCAATGAGCCAAGATCGCACCACGGCACTCCAGCCTGGCAACAGAGCAAGACTCTGTCAAAAAAAAAAAAAAGGAAAAAAATGAGTTGACAGGTAGGTGGTGTCAGGGAAGTGAGGGCCCCACTTGATGGCTTCTGTTATCTTGCAAAGAAGGTGAGATGCTTTGTCTAGGGGTGTCGGGGTGGACGACCGAGGAGAATGGAGCGGAGCTGGTGGGGGCAGCCATCTGTGCAGTCCCAGAAGACATCCCTGGCAGAGGTGGGCTGAGGTTGTGCACCATGAATGGAATGTGCTCTGTGAAATGTGTTCATGGGTTGGTTAGGATGTTCTCCATCGAGATGTGGCCAGATGGGCTTGGCGTGACGCGGTCAGCCTGTGGGATGACCCTGGGTTGCTGTGCTGGGGTGTGGCCTTGTGAACACCCAACCCTGTGAGGCTGGGCCCACTTCACAGTCCAGGGGCGCCCCTCCCCTATTCCAGCACCTGGATTTAGGACTCCTTCCTCAGCCCATGAACTCTGCCAGGGCCAGCAGAGAGGAGGGGGACTACCAGAGTTTACTCCTGCTTCCAGCAGACCCCACCCCAGCCAGGGAGGCCCCGAGCGCCTGGAGAGAACCCTGCCTGGCCACTGGGGTCTCAGTGAGAAGGTGGAATTGTGTTGGGGTGCTTGAATCCTGCCTCCCATACCACCGTGTGACCTTGAGCTAATGACTGAACCTCTCTAAGCCCTGGTTTTCTCATCTGTAAGATGGGAATAGTGAAAACATGTGAATGCCCACTGAGGGTTCCACATGCCAGGTGCTGTGCCATGTGCTTTATCTCCTCTATACGTCATGTTGGTCCTGTCAGGTAGGGACCGATTTTATCCTATTTTCGGGTACAGAGAGGTGATGTAACTTGCCCAAGTTATTGGCCAGGCTGCCTGGCCCAGCCCACGCCTGTCCGCCTCTGCTGTGGAGTTCCTGGATGAGGACTCGCAGAACGGGCACTGAGTCCCAGCCTCCGGGTGACTGATCCTGGAAACACTCAGCTCTTGCCTGGCTCCTGAGGGGTCCTGCGGAAGTGCTTCCTGCCACGGTGATAATGACCCTCCCACGTTTTGTCTCTGCAGAGGTAGAAGCCAAGGGGGACACTGACAGGCTCACGCCCGAGGCGCTGAAGCAGCTGGTCAACAAGCCAGAGCTGCTGGCGCTGACGGAGCGCCTCACCCCTGACCACACGGTGGCGTTCTGGATGCCTGAGTCGGAGATGGAGGCAATTGAGCTCGAGCTGGGGACCGGAGTGCGGCTGAAGACGCGGGGTGACGGTCCCTTCCTGGGTGAGCAGCGCAACCCTCACTCCGGCCTGCCGTTCCTGAGTGGCTCATGAGGGCTCTCGGCCTCCTTGTGCCCAGAGCTCATGGGACAGGCAAGGGCTGGCCTCCATGGGGACATGACCCAGCCCTTGAAATTGACTCCTAAATCCCTGCAGAAGTGCCCTGGGGCCATTAGGCCCAACAGCCTGGGTCCTGGGGTGCCACCCAATCCCACAATTCCTGTGAGTGACCTCTCCCCACCATACCTTGGGGGTCCCACTGGGTCCCCTAGGGCCTCACTGGCCACACCTAGGCCTGGAGGAAACAGTGGCTTAACCCAGGCCTAGGGGACCCACCAGAATGGGCCCAGCCCTCACTATGTTTCCCCCACAGGGACAAAGGACATTCAACTTCATCTCTTCTTTCAGAGTCTTTGGCCAAACTTGAGGCTGGGACTGTGACCAAGTGTAATTTTGCTGGCGATAGAAAGACAGGGGCATCCTGGACAGACAACATCATGGCCCAGAAGTGTTCGGAGGGGGCTGCGGCGGAGACCCGAGAGCAGGGGGACGGGGCAGAGGAGGAGGAGTGGGTGAGTCAGCATGGAGGTGCTCCTGGAGTGGGGGCGGTTGAGTCTCTTGCAGGAGGGTAGCACATACTGGCTGAGTTTGCGGGGAGGATGAAGAGGCCACAGGATGAATCTTAGCCCCCAGCTTTAGTGGAATTCTGCGAAACTCCTGGGAGTACGTTAGCACCAGGAAAATTCCTTTAAGGTGTGAAGAATGACGTCCTGGGGCCTTTCTCGAAGTCGGCTCTGAACTGACTGTGTGACGCCCCAGAGATTCCTGAGTGGTAGGAAGGAGGGGTGCAGAGGAGTCTCACTGAGTCTCGAAACATTTCCACTTCAGGTGAACGCATTGGCCACGTTGAGGCAGTTGAGCAGCCGAATGTGTAGCTTTCCTCCTTTGATTTGGGCTCCCGGCCTGAAGCGTCTGGAGAATGGCTGACGTGGTCCATACTGGATGTTCTTTTGCTGAGTCAGTCCCCTTTTTGATCCTCAGCCGATTCACAATTGCTTTTCATTTCTTTTCTTTTTTTTTTTGGAGATGGAATCTTATTTTGTCACCCAGGCTGGAGCAGTGGCACGATCATGGCTCAGTGCAGCCTCGAACTCTGGGCTCAAGTGATTCTCCCACCTCAGCCTCCCAAGTAGCTGGGACTGTAGGCATGCGCCATCGCACCTGGCTAATTTTTTTATTTTTTGTAGAGACGAGGTCTTGCCATGTTGCCCAGGTTCACAGTTGTTTTTCTGAAGTATATTTTACCCAAAGATTTGAATTGATGTCAAAAGGCCCCAAAATGAACATCTAAAGCAGAGAAGTCACAGAAAAATGGGCTATTTAGCTAGGTGATGGAGAAGATGTCTTTTGCCAGAGAAAGCAAGGGCAGGCAGTTGAGAGTGTCTGGATTCCTTTTTGTCTTCATAAAGTGATTCTTGGACGGAAAAACAGTTGCAGCTGTGGGGCCAGCTGTACTGAGGCGAGGCCCAGGCAGGCATTCACGGGCCCCAAAGGGACCACGCAATTGAACTCTTGTTTGTCTGATAACTTGCAGCGACACTTACGACGTGCTCTCTCCACATCTCTTTACTTTTCCCCTGGGATTTCTCTAGGATGACTGAGGTGAGTGGGACGTAAATGCCTCCAGGGCCACCAGCACCTTTGGTAGCATTGTTGAGAATCTCTTCCATGAACTTCTACCCTGGAGCTGGAGAAGACAGTCTGCCAAGTCTTACCTGGTTCTTCCGCACAACCACCTTGGAATACTCTTTGAACAAGCTCTGCTAGAACCAAACCCATGACCACTGTGTTGGTGATGGAGCCCCATCCTGTGGCTCATGGAGGGCCCCTCCCTGCATGTGAGTCTAGCCTTCCCAGACATTACATGAGGACCCTTTAAAAAAAAAAAATTAAGACTTTGGGAGGCTGAGGCGGGCGGATCACGAGGTCAAGAGATCGAGACCATCCTGGCCAACATGGTGAAACCCCGTCTCTGTTAAAAAATACAAAAATTACCTAGGCGTGGTGACACATACCTGTAGTCCCAGCTACTCGGGAGGCTGAGGCAGGAGAATCTCTTGAACCTGGGAGGCGGAGGCTGCAGTGAGCTGAGATTGCGCCACTGCACTCCAGCGCTCCAGCGTGGCAACAGAGTGAGACTCTGTCTCAAAAAAAGAAATTAGAGATGGAGATCTCCCTGTGTTGCCCAGGTTCTCCTCAAACTCCTGGACTCAAGCAATCCACCCACATCGGCCCCCCAAGGTGCTGGGATTACAGGCGTGAGCCACTGCCCCTGGCCTCATGACCACCCCGGCCCTGATGGCAGCCTTATTTTTGAAGGCAGGTGGTGGGAGAGAGCCCAGGGCAGCCTGAGAGGAACTGGGCCTGGTCTCAGTGAAACATGGGGAATACCCCTTGTCTAAATGCAGAGTGGCTAAGAGAAGTTAGTGGGGCACTTCCTCTTTTCTCATTGTTTCCTGCTTTCCTTCCCCACCGCCCGATCCTCAGCACTCTGTATTGGAGCCTCTACTCTCCCGCCTCAAGCCTTCAGGTCCCCTGTTCCCTTCCCCTGCAAGTGGCCATTTCTTATTCCCCCACTGATCCCATGCCCCTTGGGGGTTCCTGTCATCTGATACCCCTGGCTGCCTTCCTGGTAGATGCCATTCCAGAGAGGCCAACAGCGTTCCCAGGTGTGGCTGGCTGGTCCACATCGCTCAGACTCACTCTGCCAGGCTGCAGTTACGAGAACACCTTTGCTGTTGTTTTGTATCTGGAGAACTTTTTATGAATGAGTAAATCTCCAGAAAGGAACTCCTCCACCCTGACTGGGTTATTGCCAAGTGTAAACGTCCTTTCAACTGAGCCATGTTCCTGCGAGAAGGAAGCCATTTCTCCTGGGTCATGAACACTGCCTGTGTGCTGGGACCCACACCCAGGTCTGTGATGCCTGGAGCTGAAGTCTCCATATCATCAGGACTTGGTGGATCCTGCTTGACTTGGGAAAAGAGAGGGTGGTGGTGAACTCATAATTATGGAGTCCCTTGAATGAGTCAAAACACAATGCCAGATGATTTCCATGATAATAATGACTCATACTTGTGCTCAGCACTTGGGAGATCTTACTTGTCACAACAGTCCATGAGATACTGATTATTATCCCCATTTTTCATGAGACTAAAGCTCAGAGCTCTAGGATAGTATACAGTGGCAAGAGGAATTGACACCCAAGCACCCAGATGTCAAAGCCCACATTCTCAACTACTGAACTATTTATATTACAGAGCAGGAAAAGGGTCTCAGAGAGGTTACGCAACCTGCCCAGAGTCACACAGCTAATGAGTAGCAGAATCGAGATTCAAACCCACAGCTGTCAAAAGCAAACCCTATGTTCCTTCCGCCGTCCCCTGCTTCCTTGCCCTTCAGAAAGGTCTTGGATACAGGGGCCAGAGGATGTGGTAGCTGCTTCACTCATGTTCTGTGTCTGAATGGGACTTTCTCTCAGGCAGGCCATGCTGGAGCCTCATCCATGGGGGTGGCCAGGGAGGTGGCTGAGCAGAAGGATTACTGGGGACACTGACCAGGGGTTGAGTCACCCAGTGGGGACATCCTGCTGTCTAAAGCACTGTGGCCAAAGGGTATGGCAAATAAATGGCCAGGGCACCATTCCAAACAAGGAGGCCCAATGTGTCAATAGCAGAGGTCCTAAAGCGACAGAAAGGGTGAGGCATCCTGCAGGGGCTTCAGGAAGGAAAGGCAACTCACGGCTGGAGCTCAGTGAATGGGGGCTTATGTGTGAGATGAGGCTGGAGAGTGGGCATGGCCTCCTTAGGTGTGGTAAGGAACTGAGGACTATCCCGGAAGCCAGGGATCCCATGGAGAGTGATAAGATCTGATCTGTGTTTCAAAGATCGCTTGACTGCAGAGCGACTGGAGGCCAGGAGCTGCTTTAGGAGGCAGCTGCCGTTGCCTGGGTGCGAGGCTGGAGGGGTTTGCTTTACAGCAGTGGCAGGGGAAATGGACAGAAGTTAATGGTTTGAGGGGCATTCGGGGGCAAAACCAACAGATACACCTGTGGGGAGCTAAGGAAATAAGGCAGGGCTGAAACCCAGCTTCCAGGGGCCCCCGTGTGGCTTTCTGGAGCTAGACTGGATCCTATTACTCCCCAGATGAAAAGTTCAAATTCCTTAACACAATTCAGGGCTCATCACATCTTCACTGCCCTCCTTTCTCTGCTCACTTCCTCCTTATGAGCTCTGGGACAATCCCTTCAGACCAGCTCAAGGGATCTTCCACAGGTTAACAGGGCTAGCAACAAAAAGTGGCGGTGTTCCTATGATCTGATTAGTTGGAACAAACGTAATGTTTCAAACATTTCTGTAGGATTTCTCAGAGCTTTGAACATACTAACGTTTATCGTGACTCTTCAAGGCAGGGTGTGATTACGTATTGCCCACGTTTCTTTGGTCATAGAACACGTTTTTGTGAGGAGCATTTCATGGGACAGCTGTCCCGAGAAACAGTTTGGGAAGGGCTGTGTGGGTCCCATGGAGGGCTGGCTGCTCCTGGAGCAGGCCACTCCCCCATTTCCACTGTCTGGCCTGGGCTCTTCTTGTTGGGAGGTCCCTTTCCTCTATCCATCTGAATTTCTTTTCTTCCACCAATGTCCAGCTTGCCTTTCACCGTGGGCCTAATGATGGAAATTGACAGTTATTTTATATATTCAAACAGAAACAAGCAAATCCTCTGAGCTTCCATTCATATGGAGAAAAAAAAATTTTTTTTTGAGACGGAGTTTCACTCTTGTCACCCAGGCTGGAGCACAATGGCTCAGTCTCGGCTCACTGCAACCTCCACCTCCTGGGTTCAAGAGATTCTCCTGCCTCGGCCTCCCAAGTAGCTGGGATTACAGGCATGTGCCACCACGCCCAGCTAATTTTATATTTTTAGTAGAGATGGGGTTTTGCCATGTTGCCTAGGTTGGTCTTGAACTCCTGACCTCAGGTGATCTGCCCCCCTCCATTGGCCTCCCAAAGTGCTGAGATTATAGGCATGAGCCACCGCGCCCAGCCGATATGGGAAAATTTTTGCGGGACTTAACTCATCTCCATAAATAGCAATGCACTTAGGAAATATATTTAAAAGGGAAAAAAAGACTCATAATTTCACTCAGTCATGATTGTAATTTTTAGTGTTTGGGTTTTTTAACATGTAATTTCTGTATATAGTTTTGGTTTTCGTAAACCTGCATAGGGGGTTTCTGGTACAAATGGGAAAACCTGCCAGACAAATTCTAAAAACCTGTCGTGCTTGTACGTAGCTGTTATAACACTATGCCCACACATAATATTAGATATGACTTTTTCGATTAATGTTACAGAATGACTTTCCATATTGCTGCAGAGGCTTTGTAACAATTATTTCCAAGATTGCTGCCATGGGATAGTCCCTCATGGTCTAACTTTTAGACATTTAAATTGATCCCTGTGTGGCCAACAAAATTCATGTTTCAAACAATGTTGAAAATTATATAGTTCCCTGAATTCCCCACCTCCAGCTATATTTTGGGGTTATTTCTTTAGGAACAGATTCCCAGGAGTCATACTATTGAGAATATAGAAATCTTTTGTAAAGTTGTTATATTGCCAAATTGCTTCCCAAAGGGATTGTTCTAAACCATAATTTCACCAGCAATGTAGGAGAGAACCATTTTCATGCTGCCCTTGCCAGAACTGGGTATGAAAACATTTTTAAAATGGTATTTGATAAGGTGAAAATAATATTTTAATATATTTTAATTTGCCTTTCCCCCAACTTATAGTGAGCATTAAACATTTTTTCCTTTTCCTACTGTATTTCTCCTTTTGTTATTCAGTTCTTTCATCCATTATCTACTGAGGAGATGGGGGGGTGATATCTTTTTAGTTTATCAGAGTTACTTATATTTTAAACATAACCATTTGCCAAATTTTAACAATTTTTTGGTTAATTCTTTTTTTTAAAGAATTATTATATTTTTCTTTCTTTCTTTTTTTTTTTTTTTTTTTATTGCGTCTAAGCTAATACGTATTTTTGGATATTATTCAATTTTGTTTTCTTCTATTTAGATGATCTGGTTTTATACTTAATTACTTATTTTCAAATTGCTAACCAGTTATCCTACTAGTATTTACTGAATTCCTTATCACTCCTACATCACATATTAAAATTATTTTATGCCTAAATTATCTATTTCAGTTAGTCTTCCTATAATTACATTTTATAGTACCATTTTAATAGTTGACAGAGCTAGTTCTTCTTCATAATTCTGTTTCAGAATTTTCTTTGATATTCTTCCTCAACATTTTAAACATTTTGTCAAGTTTCAGTGCAATTGACTTTGGGTTTTTATTTATTTAAAAACTGGGCCATGTCAGGCCCAGTGGCTCACAGCCTGTAATCCCGGCACTTTGGGAGGCTGAGACAGGTGCATCATTTGAGGTCAGGTGTTCAATGGCACCCTGGCCAACGTGGTGAAACCCATCTCTACTAAAAATACAAAAATTGTCCAAGCATGGTGGCATGCACCTGTAATCCCAGCTACTGGGGAGGCTGAAGCGGGAGAATCGTTTGAACCTGGAAGACGGAGGTTGCAGTGAGCCAAGATCGTGCCACTGCACTCCAGCCTGGGTGACAGAGCGAGATTCCATCTCAAAAAAAAAAAAAAAGAAAAGAAAAGAAAAAAGAAAAAAACTGGGCAGGGCATGGTGGTGGTTTGGGAAGCTGAGGCTGGAGGAGAGCCTGAGGCCAGCAGTTTAAGGTAACAGCGAGGTGTGATTGTGCCACTGCGCTCCAACCTGGATAATATACTATCTCTGAAAAACAAGCAAACCCCAAAACTCTGGCTGCAAAAGTAGCACATATTTATTTGAAGGACAAAAAGGAGAACTTGATCATGCTGCCACCCAAAGATGCTTTGAAATCACTTATGTGGAACTCAACAGTGCCAGGCACTGTTCCAAGTGCTCACAAATGTTATAATAACTCCTTTTGTGCGCGTAACAACTGTCTGCAGTTGGTAGGCTCATTTTCCAGTTTTACGGTTTAGGAAACTGATATGACACCTTTTCTACAGATGAGAACCTTGCACAGGGTGTCGAGGCAGTCCACCTTGCCCAGGGAGCCCACGGAGTCCACAGAACCAGGCTTTGAATCAGGGCAGGTGGGTTCCAGGGGACTGTACAGATCAAACACCCTGACTCTGCCAGCCCATCAGATACATTATTCCTATGTTGGCGTATTTACCTCCAAACTTGTGCAAAGTCGGTTGTCCCTGTACATACGTTGTGTCATCTTTTTGCTTAACAGATGTCATGAACACTTCTGCATCATAAATCTATCCCAGCATTTTTATTAGTTAATATTTCTCATAGTCATGTAGAACAATGCACTTAACCAATTTCTCGCTTTGTAATAATTTTCTTCCTATTTCCCCTGTGATAATACCACTGAGATATATATTCTCTTCTTTTTTCTTTTTCTTTCTTAAGTGTTCTGAAGATGTATGTTTCTGAGGCTAAATCTTTTCACACATCCACAGTCATTTGATCATAAATTCTAAAGCTGGAAATAATGAGCCTAATAGTATATATTATTATATATTATGTATTATATATTATATTAGTATATATGATATTTATTATATATAATAATATATATACATATTTTGAGATGGAGGCTCGCTCTGTTGCCAGGCTGGAGTGCAGTGGCGTGATCTCAGCTCATTGCAACATATGCCTCCCGGGTACAAGCGATTCTCCTGCCTCAACCTGCGAGTAGCTGGGATTATAAGCGCCCGCCACCACGCCCGGCTAATTTTTGTATTTTTAGTAGAGATGGGGTTTCACCATGTTGGCCAGGCTGGTCTCGAACTCCTGACCTCAAGTGATTCGCCCGCCTCCACTTCCCAAAGTGCTGGAATTACAGGCGTGGGCCACCGCGCCCGGCCCGTTAGACATTTTAAAGGCTCCTTTCTGATTCATATTTCCAAACAGTCCTCCGGATCGATGTACAGCTCTATCCGGTGCTCCATGTGCAGTATTCGCACGCGCTCCTCTTCACCCACACTAGGTTATTAAAATAACAAACAAAAATAAGACCTTCATCGATTAGGGATCGCCGAGACTTTTTAAATGAATATGCACTAAAAATCCTTAATTCCACCATTCACCGTCTACCACGGAGAAACAGCCCATCTGCCCGGGGAGACAGCCACATGATTCACTGAGCATTGAATACTGAAACATGAAAAAGGAACGAAATGGTCCTTAACTGCTGACCGGCCGAAAGCCTGGCGTCTCCACGCCGCGGAACGTTCTGCAAGCGCTAAGGGAAGGCGGGGGCGGCACGTTTAGGGGCGGACAGTGAGAAAGGAAGCTCCAGCGGTCTCCTTTTGGCAACCAAGCCGTGGGTCAAGTTTCGGCTTCTGGGGCCAGCGGTCGGTCTGGACGAGGGGCACAGACCCGGATTCGCATCCTGGCAGGGCACTGACCGGCCAACCGACGTTGGCCGCGGTGACGACGCTCGGCACCCGCACCTGCCCTCCGAGGGTAGCCCCCTGCCCGCTCCGGGGCGTCCGTGAGGCCGGACTCTTAGGTGCCAGGGCTCCTGGGCGCCGGGCCACGTTTCCCAGGGCCGCTCTCAGTGACGCACCAGCCGGAAGTGACCGTGTTGTGGCGGAAGGAGGCGCTTTCTGGGAGTAGCCGGTGCTGAGTGAACCGTGGCCGGCAAAGATGATTCAGGCGATTCTGGTTTTCAACAACCATGGGAAGCCGCGGCTAGTCCGCTTCTACCAGCGTTTCGTGAGTGCAGCCCGGCTTCACCACCCCCCTTGAGGGCTCCTACTACCTCGTCCCTGCTCTCTGGCCCCTCGGCACCCGGGGGCCCCGCTGTTTGGTCACCTGGGGCCCCTGCCTGGTGCATGGCACCCGCCTTATTTAAACACAGCCTGGGCGTATGCCGGTGCGGGGCCTCTGTCTCCCGCCCTGCTGCCCCCGCTCTGACCCCTTTCTAGATCCCGGCATTTCTGTGCCATTTTGTGACATTTTCTCTTGGGTCTCTGGGAACGAGATAGAAGAGACAGTAGGGAGTGTGCCTTGTTGAGCACTTGAATGATTGAAGTCACATGCTGTCACCTTTTTGGTTGTTGACCAGAGTTTCGCGATGAAGTATTCAGTTTCTGAGAGTTTTTTGTTATAGCCAGAGTGTCTGGAAAAGTTCTTTTTATGGAATTATTTTGCATCGGTGTTGGCTGGAACTTTCCAGAGGCTAGATACCCTTCACTCTGTAGGATTGAAGAGAATCAATTTAAAAGTGGAAAAATGAGAAATTATAAATGCTGATTACGTAAATTTGAATTTTCCAGACATGTTCCTTTGCAAACACATAAGCATCAGTATTTGCCTACTGTCTTTGAAGATTTTATTTCTTCATGGCGGGATTTCACCATGTTACATAATTGGGGGACGGGTGAAACTGAAAAGGGGAAAGAGTCAAAAAACATGTTCAGGCTTCAGCGCCCCCTTTTGTACTCTAGCATCTATTGACAAATTAATAAACCCTTTTCGGACTTTTATTCCGTCTTTTGTCAATTAGGAATGAAAAAATAATTTTACTCCTTCATAGACTTTTTTATTTCTTGAGACATAGTCTCGCTCTGTCGCCCAGGCTGGAGTGCAGTAATGCAATCTTGTCTCCGCGCCCCGGGTTCAAGCGATTCTCCACTTCAGCCTCCCAAGTAGTTGGAGGGGACTACCCGCCACCCTGCCCGGTTTATTTTTGTATTTTTAGTAGAGACCGGGTTTCACCATGTTGGCCAGGATGGTATCGATCTCTTGACCTCGTTATCCTCCCGCCTTGGCCTCCCAAAGTGCTGGGATTACAGGCATGAACCACCGCGCTCCAGCCCAGTTTACTTATTTAAAGGGGACAATTCAATGTTGCGTGTTCACAGAGCTGCACAACCATCACCACAAGCAATTTTAGATCATTTTCATCACCCCAAAAAGAAATCTCTTAGCAGTCTCTCCGTATTTCTCTACTGATGCTCTCCGCTCTAGAGAGTCTGTCTTTCCCTCTCAATTTGCCTGTTCCAGGCATTGCATATAAATGGAATCATAAAATAGGTGTTTTTTTCTGTCTGCCATCTTTCATGAAGTATAATGTTTTCAAGATTCATCCATGCATGTATCTGATGTTCTTTTATTGCTGAATAATATTCCGTTATATGGATATGCCATATTTTGATTGCAAGTTGATGTTTCTACTTTTTGGCTCTTATAACTAATGCTGCTATGAACATTCTTGTGCAAGTTTTCATGTGGACCCGTGTCTTCGTTTCTCTTGGTTATGTACCCAGGAGTAGAATTGCTGGATCGTGTGGTAACTATAGTGAACGTTTTGAGAAACTGCAAGCTGTTTTCCAAGTGGCTGCACCATTTTACATTTTCGTCAGCAGTGTATAAGGATTTCGGTTTCTTCACACCTCTGCCATTAACTAATCTGTTTTTTTGATTAAAGACATTTTAGTGGGTGTAAAGTGGTATCTCATTGTGGGGTCATCCCCCCCAGCTCCCGAGACTGAGTCTCACTCTGTTGCCCAGGCTGGAGTGCAGCGGTGTGATCTTGGCTCACTGCAATCTCTGCCTCCCAGATTCAAGCCATTCTCCTGCCTCAGCCTCCCAAGGATTACAGGTGTCGGTCGCTATGCCCGCTTAATTTTTGTTTTCTTAGCAGAGATGGGGTTTCGCTGTGTTGGCCAAGCTGGTCTCAAACTCCTGACCTCAAGTAAGCGGCCCACCTTGGTCTCCCAAAGTGCTGGGATTACAGGTGTGAGCCACCTCGTCTGGCTTATTGTGGCTTTGATTTCAATTTCCATAATGACTAATGATGTTGAGCATCTTTTCATGTGCTTATTGACCATTCGTGTATCTTTGAAGATCATAGGATTTTATAAGACCTCATGAGCACATAAATGAAAGTACGTTGAAAACTACAGAGTACTAAAAAGATATGAGGGGTTATTAAAATCACTGAGGCATGTAAGCAATTGGTAGTTTACCTTTTTATTGAACTAGAAATTAGGTGGCCTCATCATTTCATACCACCTGCCCACTTCTGCCACTTCCCCCAGATCAGATAAAAGGCTTTAGTTCAAAAGATTTGTCAGTTTAAAAAGTGCTGATGCTTAGCATGTTTTGTATTTCACATAGTTAATCCCTTACAGCATCCTGTCATCTGTGAGCTTTGTGTGTTCTTTAAATGGAATTGAGGAAAATAGTGATTGATTTACTCAAATTTATAGTGACCAATGATTAGCAAGTTTTCATTCATTCAGTAAATACTGTGAGCCATTCCATACCCATGTGAGTCAAAGTAATTTTCCCAACATGACGTTTTGTCTGTTTTTTTTTCCCCCTCTCTGTTTCTTTTAAGTAAATAACCATTTCAAAGCTAAATTCTGTGCTGTAGAAAGAAAGGGATTACAATTACTTGAACTTATTTTCTGACTCCTGGGGCAAGTCCAATTTGAAGGTTTTCTAATGCTTTGCTACTCAAAGTGTGGTCCCCAGACCAGCAGAAATGGTATTGCCTGGGTGCTTACTAGGCTTGCATCTCAGGACTTAACCTATACCTACTAAATCTCAATCTGTATTTTAACAACACAGCTGATTCATTGCAAATTAAGATTTGAGAAGCAATGGTTTAGAGCTTTTAATTATTTTCTGTCTTAATTGCTGGTTTCTCCCTCTCATTATCCTTTTTTACCATACCTCTTCTGAAACTCATATGTATAATTAGAAATCAGAGGTGAGCTATCAAAGTGATTTCATCAGAGTTGAGCTTTCTTATGCAGGTAGTAAGTGAAAAAACAAGGCAAGGCACGGTGGCTCACGCCTGTAATTGCAGCAATTTGGAAGGCCAAGGCAGGTGGATCACTTGAGGTGAAGAGTTCAAGACCAGCCTGACCAATATGGTGAAACCCCATTTATACTATAAATACAAAAATTACCCGGGCATGGTGGCACATGCCAGTAATCCCAGCTACTGGGGAGGCTGAGGCAGGAGGTGGAGGTTGCAGTGAACTGTGATCGCATCACTGCCTGGGCAACAGAACAAGACTCTGTCTAAAAAATAATAATAATAATAATACCTTTTATTTGTAGCTCTGTGATTGTTCGGAATTTTTAATCTGTAATCTGTTTTTTTCAATAATAGTTTGTTGGTAACACAGCATCTTATATGTAGTATCTACATTGCCAGTACAAAAGATGGCAGCTGTGTTTGCCAATACAGCTTTTTAAAACATTTACATGATTACATCTTGACCTTCTTTAAGTGGTAGACCCGTTGAGATTTATCATATACCTGTCATGGATGTTTTCCAGGGAAAAACAAAATATTTCAGGATCAGGCCTTCTAGTTGTTATTTGACTTTTTTTTTAGAGAGTCTTGCTCTGTTGCCCAGGCTGGAGTGCAGTGGCACCATCTTGGCTCACTGCAACGTCCACCTCCTGGGTTCAAGCAGTTATCCTGCCTTAGCTTCCTGAATAGCTGGGATTACAGGTGCGTGCCAACACACCTGGCTATTTTTTGTATTTTTAGTAAAGACGGGCTTTTACCCTGTTGGCCAGGATGGTCTTGAACTCCTGACCTCGTGATCTGCTCACCTCGGCCTCCCAAAGTGCTGGGATTATAAGCGTGAGCCACCACGCCCAGCCTATTCTTTGACTTTGTATGAGAGTTTATCAATTTCCTTTCCTTGTTTAAATGTCAGCTTACCTATGGGACAGTAACAGTTAGTGACTTAGATATCTAGGTAAATATACCCTATTTTAATTCCTATATTGGAGCCTTATCATCCATTTTTCACAGCTTCACTCTTACTTTTTCTCTACTCATCATTTTTTCATTTCTGGAAACTAAATGTTTAGATGCTCCCAGCTTATAAACACTTCTTCCCTTGTCCATACCCATGGATGGAATGTAGTTTTTCAGGCATGCCCACTGATTCACTTATCTTTTTATTCCACAGCCAGAGGAAATTCAACAGCAGATTGTTCGAGAGACTTTCCATCTAGTCCTCAAGCGAGATGACAACATTTGTAACTTCTTGGAGGGTGGAAGGTAAACTGTCAGCTTCATTTTTCTCCCCATGTATCCACTCTTGTGAGTGACCTTCACTGTTGCGTCTTCTGGCAGCACTCAAGTGTCAGGTGGTACTTGATGCAACTTTGACTGGTCTCAGTATGATCTGCTCAGGGAGAGACACAATTCTCTTTGGGACACAGTTTAGTTATTGTGCTTCTGATATTGCTCATGTAGATGTTGGGGCCCTGGAAGGATAGGCAGGAGAAAAGGTGAGAGAAGGTGGCTTTAGGTACCTCTGTCAAACTTGGTTGCCATTCACCTGGGAAGAATGGCGTGCTTCCAGCATTTGGCCTTCTTTCCAGTGGGCCCTTTCTTATTCTTTGACACAAGGCTTCTTTTTGGTGTGTTTAAGCTATGGGTATTAAACGTTTCCTATCTTCCGCAGTTTGATTGGTGGCTCTGACTACAAACTGATCTACCGGCACTATGCTACCCTCTACTTTGTATTTTGTGTGGATTCGTCAGAGAGTGAACTTGGAATCTTGGACCTCATCCAGGTATGTGTAGTCAGCTAATGATGGCAGCAGCTTTAGAGAGTTTGCACGGAATTTTTCAGTAACCAGCCTGTAGAACCTTGTGTCCATCTCCTTACTGATGTTGGTAAAAGTTGCCAGATGTCCACCAGATGGTGCTCTGGGACAGCTCCTGAGAAACGCTCAGCACTTTTATATTTGTTGGTTTCTACCTAGCCCTTGCACTGCCCTTAGTTTTCATGATTGATTTTTTTTTTCAGCTATCAAACCAAATGACATTTACAAATTTATACTTTTAGCTGGGTGTGGTGGCCGACAATCTGCCACTGCACTCTAGCCTGAGTGACAGAGTGAGACCCTGTCTCAAAAAAAAAAGCTCAAGATGTAGCATCACAAAATCTGGGTTTGACTCGTGAATCTATCATCTGAAAAGCGATATTAGGTTGTAGAATTCAAATGTGAGACTGTGCTTTTATAGAACTGTAAACTGTATGTAGCATAGAAATGTGCACATAATATGAGTTCATGTGAAAACGAAGGAAATATAGTGATAATGTATTTTTAAAATTGGGATGAAGTGCTTGCTTCAGCAGCGTATATACTAAAAGTAGACCAATGAAGAAAAGATTAGCATTGCCACTATGCAAGGATGACATGCAAATTGGTAAAGCATTCCATATTATAAACAATAAAGAAAATTTTTTAAAAGAGAAAAAAAATTTGGGACACAGTTATTAGAGAAAATGGACTGTAGAGATTTATATTAACACAAAAAATTGAATTTTATAGTTTAATGGAAATTTATTAAATATTTAGTATACATTGAATTTGGGAAGATCAGATAAGTAAAATGTAAAACTAATAGGAACTAAAAGGTTTGATCTTTGTATTTGTTTTTTAAGACAAAGTCTTGCTCTCAAACTGGAGTGTAGTGGTGCGATCATAGCTGACGGCCGCCTCCATCTCCCAGGCTCAACCCATCCTTCTGCCTCAGCCTCCTGAGTAGCAGGGCGTACAGGTGTGTATCGCCACACCTGGCTAATTTTTTGAATTTTTTTTTTTTTTTTTTGTTTTTTTTTTGAGACGGAGTTTCACTCATGTTACCCAGGCTGGAGTGCAATGGCGCGATCTCGGCTCACCGCAACCTCCGCCTCCTGGGTTCAGGCAATTCTCCTGCCTCAGCCTCCTGAGTCGCTGGGATTACAGGCACGCACCACCATGCCCAGCTAATTTTTTGCATTTTTAGTAGAGATAGGGTTTCACTATGTTGACCAGGATGGTCTCGATCTCTTGACCTCGTGATCCACCCGCCTCGGCCTCCCAAAGTGCTGGGATTACAGGCTTGAGCCACCGCGCCCGGCCCAATTTTTTGAATTTTTTAAAGATGAGGTCTCACCATGTTGTCCAGGCTGGTCTCAAACATCTGAGCTCATGCAGTCTTCCTGCTTTGGCCTCCCAAAGTGCTGGGATTACAGCCATGAACCGGTGCACCCAGCTGATCTTTGAAAAGACAATAAAAATAAATAGTTGGCCTAATTGACATAAAGAAGATAGAAGTCAGAAATGGAAAACATTGTTTTAAAGGGATGATATATATGTGGTTATATTACCAACATTTTTGAAATAGCTGACTACAAAAAATAACTACCCTGGCCTGGCGCCATGGCACATGCCTGTAATCCCAGCACTTTGGGAAGCAGAGGAGGGTGGATCACTTGAGACCAGGAGTTGGAGACCAGCTTGATCAACATGGTAAAACCTCATCTGTACTAAAAATAGAAAAATTAGCTGGGCATGGTGGCGCATGCCTATAATCCCCAGCTGCTTGGCCACTTGGGTAGCTGAGGCACGAGAATCATTTGAACTTGGGAAGCGGAGGTTGCAGTGAGCTGAGATCACACCTGCACTCCAGCCTGGGCAATGGAGGAAACTGTCTCAAAAATACAAAAACAAAAAACTGCCCGTATGAAATTAATATAAAGGTACTAAAATAATTGGATGAAATAATAGTCTTTTTTTTTTTTTTAAAAAAAAAAAAAAGAAGAAGAAAGAAAAAGAAAAGAACTGACTCCCTAATGGGCTCACAGTAACATTTTTTAAAGTTGAAGTACATTAAAATCTGTATATTATATTAAGTTATTTTTTAAACCTAGAACAAGGAATCCTACTACTTAAGCATACTTTATGGAGTAAATTGGTTATCATCCAAAAACCTAATTCTAAAAGGGAAGATGTTCATCAAATACTGTATATTAGTATTGGTACAAAGTTACTAACAGAAATCTTAGCCAACAATCTATTGAACCAAGGGATTGTGAGTCCTGGCTTTTTTTTCCTTTTGACTGTCCCATGAACAAGCACTGTGCCCTTAAATAAATCATCTAGGCTTTATTGGCCTTAAAGGTTTTTGTTTGTTTTTGTCTCTTTTGTGTGTTGGGTTTTTGTTTAAATATACAATGATACTAGATACTCTTTTCTAGCCCTAAATTTATTTCTTTAGCAGGAAAACTGCATACTATTAAATAGAATTGTACATTGTGCCCAAATAGTATTTATCCCAGGTTGGAAGTCAGTGTAACAAAGAAAAATTCAGAGGAGTGATTCTCTAAATACACTCTTAATCTGGAATAAGAAGCATTTTTGATTAAAAGTACACATTTATTAATATAACTTTACTTTTTGAAGAAATAAATATATTTATGTGGTTCAGAATTCAGAGGCACGCTGTAATTATACAGGTGGAATATCCCTTTGAAATTCTTGGGACCAGAAGTGTTTTGGATTTTGGACTTTTTCAGAGTTGGGGATATTTGCATTATACTTATTCTAAATCTGAAAGTCCAAAATCCAAAATGGACAATGAGCATTGCCTTTGAGTGTTGTGTCGGCACTCAAAAATGTTGGATTTTGTAGTGTTTTGGATTTCAAATGTTCAAACTGTATAGTGAAAAATATCCTCCTTCGTCTTTCCCCCAGTCATCTAGTTTACTTTCCTTGAAGCAACCAATTTTAGCTTCAGAGCCAAGAACCAGAGCCAATGTTATCTCAAGGGTGAAATCTGTAGGCATTTATGAATATTCTTGTTAAGGATTTCGTCCAGGTTTATTGGCTCATAGCTATAATCCTAACCCTTTGGGAGCCCAAGGCAGGGGGATCACTTGAGCTCAGGAGTTCAAGACCAGCCTGGGAAACATAGTGAGACCTAATCTCTATAAAAAATCAAGTGGTGTGCCTCTGTGGTTCCAGCTTCTTAGGTGGCTAAAGCCTGGGCAACATAATGAGACCTCGTCTCTATAAAAAAATCAGATGGTGTGCCTTGTGGTCCCAGCTTCTCAGGTGGCTGAAGCAGGAGGACTGCTTGAGCCCGAGAGGTTGAGGTTTCAATGAGCTACTTGGCTCTAGCTTGAGTGACAGAGCGAGACTCTATCTCACACACACAAAAAAGGAGTATCTTTTATTGCTTACTCTAATTTTGACAAACGTGTAGTGAGTGATATAAAAATAAATGCAGAAGTGACATAGTAAAGAGAGAGGTAAGTTATCACTGTAAGGTGGCCAAATTATGGACATAGAAAATCTTTTAAAAAAAATTATAAGAAATGATATGAGCAAAATTACAGAATATGAGATAAATCCAAGAAAATTTTCTATTTCTGAGAAAACAGAAAATTCATAATTAAAGAAGTCTCATTTACAGTAGTGATAAAGGATAGTGCTTGGAAATTAGCTTGGTATAGAACACTCGACATTGATTCCAATAAAATTATAAAATCTTAACGGAAAAACAAAGAAATACTTGGAACAAATGAAGCTACAAACTCTCCCCTGTTGGGAATAGTCGAGCAAAGATGACAGTAGTCTCAAAGATAGTGAGCAATACATCAAATGGAAAACCTAGTATAATTCCATCAGGAGATCTTATAGAACTCGATAAAGGCAAAATTTATTGGGAAAATAAGTGTCCAAGAAATGCAAAAGTAGATTTCCAGGGAAAAAGGACAGTGATGGGAGATTTGCTTTACTAGGTTTCAGAATATATCATAGTTACAAGCTGGGTGCAGTGGTTCACGCCTGTAATCTCAGCACTTTGGGAGGCTGAGGTAGACGGATGATGAGGTCAGAAGTTCGACCAGCCTGGCCAATATAGTGAAACCCTGTCTATACTAAAAATACAAAAATTAGCCGAGCTTGGTGGCACACACCTATAGTCCCAGCTACTTGGGAGGCTGAGACGGGAGAATCGCCTTAACCCGGGAGGTGGAGGTTGTGGTGAGCCAAGATCACACCACTGCACTCCAGCCTGGGCAACAGAGTGAGACTTCATCTCAAAAAAAAATAATAATAGTAATAGATACAGATGAATTGGTTATCTAGAAAATCCAAATCGGTTGGAAACAATTGGAACTAATAGAGTTCAGTAAGACGGCTGGATGCAAGTTTAACATACAGAAATTAGTAGTTTTCTGCCAAGCGCAGTGGCCCATGCCTGTAATCCCAGCTCTCTGGGAGGCCGAGGCTGAGGTGGGCGGATCACATAAGGTCAGGACTTTGAAACCAGCCTGGCCAACGTGTCTCTACTAAACCCTGTTTCTACTAAAAAGAAACCTCGCGAAACCCTGTCTCTACTAAAAACACAAAAATTAGCTGGGCACAGTGGCGCAGGCCTGTGGTCCCAGCTACTTGGGAGGCTGAGGCAGGAGAATCACTTGAACCTGGGAGGTGGAGCTGAGATTGCACCACTGCACTCCAGCCTGGGTGACAGAGTAAGACTCTGTCTCCAAAAAAAAAAGAGTAGCTTTTGATCTGTGCCTCAATATCTTGGTTTTAAAAAAAAGATATTAGTAACTTTCACTTAGCAATAATAAACTAAGGAATGTAATATTAAAAGCAGCCCATGCACAATAGCAAAAAGTTTCATAAGATACCCACAAATGTAAAATATGTATAAGATCTATATGAAAAAGACTTAAAATTCTGCTAAAAATATGAAAAAAAGAGCTATGTAAGTGAATATAACATACTCTTCCTGTTGAGAAAACATTAAAAAGTGTCAGTACTTCCAGATTATAAATGAATGAAAACCCAATCAGAATCCCAGTAAGATTTTTTCTTCAATTATGTTTTGTGTGTGTGAAATGTACATGTAGAAAAATATACAAACATGCCTATAGAGGATAAAGATGCCAGTAGAATGAACCCCTGTGTACCCGTCACCCAGAACATTACAAGAACCTTAGAAACTCCTCAGTGCCCCTCCTCAATTCTGCCCCTCTCCCTCATTGCATTTCTCAGACTTTTAGGTTGACCATTCCTGTGCTGCTCTTGATAGTTCTCCCATGTGATATATATCCTTAGAGTATATTTTGCTTGGTTCAGAAAAGCTAAGTGACAAGCACAAACTTAGCTGTGCAAGGAAAGGCTAATTTGCCACTTTTAGGTGAAGTCTCCCAAGAGAAGATAAGCCGAACAGAGTCTCCGGGTCATTGTGTGGCTTCCGTGTACCCAAGAGTTTACAAGAGCCCCTTCTGGGAAGTCAGAGGTCAAAGTGACTGAGTTCTGGAAAATTCACTGCTCACCACAGTCAGAGCATCAGGCTCTGGCTGTCTAGCTGGAACTCCACATTTTCTGATTCTGAGTTTTCCATGACTTACCTTTGTATGTCAAGAGTAGGTCAAAGCAGAACATTTCAGAGGGGTAAAATGAATGTTCTCAGTGGATTCAGGCAGCAGAATACCTAGGATATCAGACACTGGATACTTTGTTTCCTGTTTTTA
This sequence comes from Sapajus apella, assembly GCF_009761245.1. Classification (NCBI taxonomy): domain Eukaryota; kingdom Metazoa; phylum Chordata; class Mammalia; order Primates; family Cebidae; genus Sapajus; species Sapajus apella. Next base: position 2,549,378 of record NW_022437079.1, read on the forward strand.
AATTACCATGAATAAAACTGTAAGTTTATGCCAACAGTTGTGCCTATTCATACCCTACTAAAAACAGAAAGCCTGGGTCAAAGGGAATTAATATTTCTAATCATAATGCATGTCGCTAGATAGATATTTAGAAACAGTGTGTTGGCTGGGTGCAGTGGCTCACACCTGTAATCCCAGGACTTTGGGAGGCTGAGGTGATCGGATCACCTGAGGTCAGGAGTTCAAGATCAGCCTGACCAACATGCTAAAACCCAGTCTCCACTGAAAATACAAAAAATTGACGAGGCATGGTGACACGTGCCTGTAATCTCAGCTATTCTGGGGGCTGAGGCAGGAGAATTGCTTGAACCCAGGAGGTAGAGGCCGTGGTGAGCTGAGATTGCACCATTGCACTCCAGCCTGGGCAGCAAGAGTGAAACTCTGTCTCAAAAAAAAAAAAAGCAAACGTATGTTAATTTATAAAGCCTCCAGTAGTATATAAGTTTGTTTCCTCCCAACTCCAATACTGAAGTGTGTCATTTTAAATTTCTACTCAGATCGAGTTACCTCACACGTTTAAATTTTTATTAATCATGCTTCCTTTTTCCATGTCAACTTTCTATAATATAATTGAACCACTTGTCCAGTGAAGTCTAGATCCTGGCATATTTCATATATTCTAAGGTACACATTTTATCACACTTTAATAACTCTAAAATCAGGATGTGTATTATACTGCATGACATCTTACAATTATAATTGACAGCATTGTTTTCTTTGTTAGTAGATAAAATAATGGTTTGCCTTATAATCAACAAATAAGTAAATCTCTATGTATTTTGAATTTATTTTAAAACTCACCTATTTTTTCTAAACTATTATATTAAATGTAAATAATCCATTTTTACCTCCCCTTGTTGAAGAAACTGTAATGTACACTGTGTTAAGTTTAGAGTAAAACCCAAGCTTATTACAGCCTGTAAGCCCCAACATGGCTGGCTCCTTTGCCTCGCCCTCCCCTCACCGTATACCCTCATCCTCACCATGCTCTAGCCTTCTTGCTGTTACTCAAACACTAGTCTGTTTTCGCCTCCGGGCCTTTGTACTCGTTCCTCATTCTATCCCCTGGAATGCTGTCATCTAGGTTCTTCCACTTCAGCTCTTCGAATGACTGGCTTCTTTTATCATTTATGTCTCAGCTCAAGTTTTAATCCTTGGAGAGACTTTCTTGGCACTTTATCTGAAGTAACCCCATCACATCCTCCTGTTTACTTCCTTCAGGACACGTAGGACAATAGAAAATATCTTGCTTCTTTTGCCTCTTTGTTCTTCCCACACCCAGAATATAAACTGGGTAAGAACATGACTTGTTGACTGTGGCATCAACAACGGTATGTACCTAGCAGGTAGTCAGTCACCACACCTTTAATATTGGTTGAATATATATATATATATATATATATATTTTTTTTTTTTTTTTTTTTTTTTTTTTTGAGACAGTTTCACTTTTGTTGCCCAAGCTGGAGTGCAGCAGTGGTGCAATCTCGGCTCACTGCAACCTCTACCTCCCTGATTCAAGCGATTCTCCTGCCTCAGCCTCCTGAGTAGGTGGGACTACAGTAGGTGGCTCCCACCACTGCACTCAGCTAATTTTTACATTTTTTTTTCTTTTTTTTCTTTTTTTAAGACGGGGTTTCACCATGTTGGTCAGGCTGGTCTTGAACTCCCCACCTCAGGTGATCCACCCCCCCTTGGCCTCCAAAGTGCTTGGATTACAGGCATGAGCCACTACGCCCGGCCAATTTTTATATTTTTCGTAGAAATGGGGTTTCACCATATTGACCAGACTGGTCTTGAACTTCTGGCCTCAAGTGAGCCACCACCTCAGCCTCCCAAAGTGCTGGGATTACAGGTGTTAGCCACTGTGCCTGGCTATTTATTGTTTAAATATAGTTTCACATACCTAGTAAGACTAGTTATTTCCCTTGGTGGCAGTTGTTTTTCAATACATTCTCTGATATTTATACCAATTTGTTCATCCATATATATTCTCGAATAATTTGCAAATGTCCTAAAAAGTCTGTGTTGGATTATAATTATAAATAGAAGTTAATTACAGTAGCACTTCCCTCTTGTTTATTCATTTCTTCTTTCAAACCTTGCATTAAAGTTTCTTTTATTTCTTTTTATTTTTTGGAGACAGAGTCTCACTTTGCCGCCCAGGCTGGAGTGCAGTGGTGTGATCTCAGCTCACTGCAACCTCTGCTTCCCAGCTTCAAGCAATTCTCATGCCTCAGCCACCCTAATAGCTGGGATTACAGGGGTGTGCCACCACACCTGGCTAACTTTTGTATTTTTAGTAGAGAAGGGGTTTTCCCATGTTGGCCAGGCTAGTCTCAAACTCCTGACCTCAAGTGATCCACCCATCTGAGCCTCGAGAACTGCCCAAATCTTAAGTTTTATTGTTTTTATTCAAAAAAGGGTCTGGCGCAATGGCTTGCACCTGTAATCCCAGCACTTTGGGAGGGTGTGGCGAGTGGATCAGCTGAGATCAGAAATTCAAGACCAGCCTGGCCAACATGGTAAAACCCCATCTCTACTAATAATACAAAAAATAAAAATAAAAAATTAGCTGGGTGTGGTGGCTCACATCTGAAATCCCAGCTACTCTGGAGGCTGAGGCAGGAGAATTACTTGAATGTGGGAAGCAGAAGTTGCAGTTAGCTGAGATCACACCACTGCACTGCAGCCCAGGTGACAGAGTAAGACCCTGTCTCAAAACAAACAAACAAACAAACAAATTAGCCTGGGGTGATGGCATGCATCTGTGATTCCCAGCTATTGCCAGTCTGAGATTGAAGGATTGCTTGAGCCCAAGAGATCAAGGCTGCAGTGAGCTGTGATTATACCACTGTACTCCAGCCTGCACGACAGAAAAAGGTCCTGGCGCGGTGAGACCGTGTCTCAAAAATAAGATAAAAATAAGAATATTTTCAAATATATGCCAGTCGGATGGGTGAAAAAAATGCAAATTCATTGTTTTCACTAGAGTTTCCCTGAATAGTAGTGAGGCTGTGTATCTTTGGTATTTGGAAATGTCTGTGACATCTGTCCACTTTTCCAATGGCTCATTTGTTTATTTAAGTTGGATTTTTTCCCTAATTTTATGGATTTTTTTTTTTTGTTATATTTATTGCAAATATTTTCTCCCAGTCTGTTGGTCTTTTTTCTTTAGGTACATCTGCCAGTTGTTTTCTTCATAGCTCCTAAGGTACGAAAATATTTTCCAATAGTTTTGCCATTGTTGTTTCTTTCGGAGAAAGTCATTTTTGTTATTATCACCACCCAGCTTACTTGTGCTGGATTATGTACCAATGGCAAGATCTTCTAACGAACATCTGCATGACATTTCCTTTATATTTTAAAAGATGAGAATAACTATACAAGGTTAAGACAAAAGTACATAAGATAACAGACACCATAAAATACATGTATGAAATTTCATTCTACCTACAGCATTTTATGTTTGAAAAGTAAAATTCATGAACCGAAAATTACTGTCTTTTATAGTCCTTTCAGGTTTAACGGAAGTGAGTATAAACGTGATTACAATACCTATATCACTGATCTGATATTTATGAAGAAAATCTTATTTTTCGATAAATTAAAGCCAATGCAAATAGGAACAGGCTTTCAGTTTTTTGGTGGTGTTTTTTGTTTTTTTTTTTTGAGACAGAGGCTCACTCTGTTGCCCAGGCTGGAGTGCAGTGGCACGATCTTGGCTCACTACAACCTCTGCCTCCTGGGTTCAAGCAATTCTTGTGCATCAGTCACCTGAGTAGCTGGGGATTTCACTGTGTTGGCCAGGCTGGTCTCAAACTCCAAGCCTCAAGTGATCCACCTCGGCCTCCCAGAGTACTGGGATTACAGGTGTGAGCTACCATGCCCGGCCACGTTTCAGTTTTATAAGATAGAATTATGAACATGGATGTTGGTGATGGTTACGTGTTAAATGCTGCTGAATTCACCTAAAAAATCACTATGATGGTAAATTTTATGTTATGTGTATTTTACCACAGCTTACAAAAAGAAAGGAAAACAAGTCAGTGCGACACTCAATACTAACTGGAACACTAGCTCTTGGGAACGAGGACCTAACATCAGAACAAGAAGGTTCTAAGTTCCCAAACCTTCAAAGTGTGATCTGTTTCAAACTGCATCCATTTCCCACATTGAAGATGTGAAACCCAACCCCATTCCTCTTTTTGTGTGGATCTGTGATCTTGCCTTTTCATACTGAGCATCTAGATTTTTAAATACAGTACTTCCTATTGCTTCAAAGTCTTGTACCTTTCTTCATCAACTAAGCTACATCTAGCTTCATCTTCACCCTTAATACCCACTCATTTTCTATATATGACATTTTGGTCCTTGTTTCCCAAAGTCATATTTCAGCAGACAGGGAGTTTGCCCTGTTTTTCTTGCCTTGACTTTTTTTTCACCAAATGTCACTGGATTTCCGGCTGCTGTGTCACAATCCCTAGGTACAGCTGTTCAGTGTCTGCTGAAGCTGTTGCTTGCAGGGCTCCCATTTGAGCTGCCATAGCTACTTGAGTACTGGCATTCCTGATGCCAACAGGGCAGCAACACTGAGAACACGATCTCTAGTAACTGCAGCTATTTCTTTTCTTTGTTTTTCAAGTATTTAATTAAAAAAAATTTTCCCCAACACCTACCCCAACGATTTCTGTTTCTTGCTGTTCTTGTAATTTCGTTGCCTTTTCCAACCTCCCAGCTAAAGCTTCTTAGGCATCCATTGCTATGCCTCTGCCTCTGAAAAGAGATGCACTAGAAATCTGGCTAAACTTCTGCTGGATCTTCTTAGTTTCTCAGTGCTCTTCTTTTTTTCTTGACTTCTGCTTCATGTACTATTTCTGCTTCTTTCCTATGCGTGTCATTTATTTATTTACTTATTTTTCATACACAACACAGATGTAGTTTTTATCTTGAGCAGGAGCAAGATCTGATCCATGTTTTTTTGTTGTTTGTGTTTTGTTTTGTTTTTTTTGTTGTTGTTTTTTTTTTGTTTGTTTTGTTTTTTGTTTTTTTTGAGATGGAGCCTTGTTTCCCAGGCTGGAGTGCCACGGTGTGACCTTGGCTCACTGCAACCTCCACCTCCTGGGTTCAAGCAATTCTCCCACCTCAGCCTCCCGAGTAGCTGGGACCACAGACATGCACCACCATGCCTGGCTAATATTTGTATTGTCAGTAGAGACAGGGTTTTGCCATGTTGGCCAGGCTGTTCTCAAACTCCTGAACCTTAGGCGATTTGCCTGACTTGGCCTCCCAAAGTGCTGGGATTATGGGTATAAGCCACCGTGTCCATCCCATGGTTTTCTTTTCCTGCTTTTAGGACATGATTGTTCTTCTCTCTGCTTTTGGAGTGAGACTTCTTCTTTTCCCTCTTTTTACTCTGATGATGCCTTTCACAAGACCTCTATCTTGAGTAACTTCCGCTTCTTGATGGTTTTCTTTGTGTTTGTGTCTGTCCTCATCATTTTCAGATTAATTTATTTATTTATCGAGACAGGATCTCTCTCTGTTGCACAAGCTGAAGTGCAGTGGCATGATCACAGCTCACTGTAACCTGTGTCTCCCGGACACAAGCCTTCCACTACAGCCTCCCGAGTAGCTGGGACCACAGGCACACGCCACCACGCCTGGCTAGTTTTTGTGTTTTTTGTAGAGACAGGATTTTGCCATATTGCCCAAGCTGGTCTCAAACTTGTGAGCCCAAGCAATTCGCCCACCTTGGCCTCCAAAGTACTGGGATTACAGATGTGAGCCACCATGCCCAGCCCATTTTCAGAAGAATGTTCTTTGTCATTATGCTCCTCAGAAGTATATTTCTTAAAGGATTTGTTGTAGGATTCCTGACTCCTTGCCACATTATGAAATAGGCTTATTGTTTTCCTGCCTGAGTCCACAGTGTCTTCAATTCAGCCTCTTTGCCCATCAGCATGCTGTTTGTATTTTAGTCCTTCATTTTCTTTCCCATTTTCTTTCTCTTGACCTTGATTGTGATCTTGAATAATAATGTTTTGAGTCTCTAAGAAAAACAGATACATCTGACAGCTCTTCCCCTTCCCCACCCACCCTAAGCCACCACTATCTGGGCATGTCTTTTTCTGGTGCTAGTCCATCTTGTCCTGGATAACTAGCCTGTCTTGAGAACCCAGTCTTCATTTCATTAAACATCTTGAATGAAAACAGCCTTTTGGCACAGTGCTGCTGCCAAATACAGTCTGGCTCTACGCACATGTCTTCTGGCTGCCACAGTTCAGAGCTCAGGCCACTAGGGTGGCAGCTCCATTTCCTGCTTTTAACAGTACCAGCCACCTCAGAGCTTCGCCACACACTGACTAGCTCCTTCTAGGGTCCTGGATGGCACCCAGGGGATCTGCCATTGCTTTTTAAATTTATTTTTTACATTTAGCTCATTAATATCTATTAGGTGTTTTTATGTCTACATTGAAATAGGTAACTTTATTTTTCTCCCAAAGGATGACTGTTCCAGTGTTATCAGTTAGCTTGTCTTTACCCAACCTAAAACACGACCTTTATTTTAAAAATTGCATTTTATAAACGTGTATGTTTCAGTGATTTACATTCTCTTCCACTGACCTATATTCCCATTTTAGAATTTTATTTTATTTTTAAAATTTATTTAGAGAGAGGGTCTTGCTCTGTCACTCAGGCTGGAATGCAGTGGTGCAATGATAATTCATTCCAGCCTTGAATTCCTGGGCTCAACCTCCCACCTCAGCCTTCCAAGTAGCTGGGACTACAGGTGTGTGCCACTATGCCTGGCTAATTTTTTTATTTTTATTTTTTTGTAGAGATGATGTTTTGCTCTGTTGCCTTGGCTGGTCTCAAACTCCTGGGCTCAAGGGACCCTCCTGTCTCGGTCTCCCAAAGTGTTAGGATTATAGGGATGAGCCACTGTGCCCAGCCTTAGTATTATACTATTTTAGTTAACAAAGCTTTACAATGAATTCTGATATCTAGAAAAAGAAGTCATTCCTTATTATCACTGTTTTTCCAAATTTTCTTAGCAGGGTAGTCTTTCACATTTAATTTTCTGTAAGAACTTTAGATTTTGTCAAGCTTCATTTTCTAAAATCCTATTAGGGACTTCTAAATTCATTTTCTTCCTTTAAAACTATAGAAAGTGAATTTTAAAAACACATACACATACAAGGATAGAGAGTACAGGAAAGGAGACAACAGCAATGAAACTTTTGAAAGCAGACAAGGATCTGACTGCCTGACAATCGATTTGGCAAGCCATATCCCAGCCAACAGTAGCGAAAGCTGGCAGCATACAGTTTCACTGGGGTGTGGTTCTGGAGCAGACAGGGAAAGCTGTCTGAGAACGAATTCGTTCCCTAAGTCCTTTTCCCAATTCCAGGTCTCTGGTCAATTGCCCTTACCCCAGCACAAGACTACAGGTTTATTCCCTGCAGAGGATGAAAGAAAGTGTCTCTGGCTTAGGGGACACAAGGTGTACTTGATGGGACAAGTTGGGGATTAAATGGTCATGTGTTTTCTGATTGTTGAACACTAACTTGCCAGTCCAGTCAGCAGCAACATTTCTGGCAACTGTATTTTATTCTCCAGGCAGGAGAAAGATTTCACTGGGAAAGCAAACAGCTGTGGGGGTGGGCAACAAATATCCATGATTGTAGAGCTTCCAGTCAGCCTTTAATTCTTGTGAATGAAAAACCAAGGATTATCAGACATCTAAGGAAAACCTCTAACATAGGTGACAAAATGAACAAACAATAAAAAGTAACTTAGAAATGGATACCATATAAAGAAAAGGAAAAAGTTAAAATAAAAAAAAAAAACAGACAACCCAAACCCCTATTCTTAAGCTACAGAAAAAGTCTGGCTAACATGATGAAACCCCATCTCTACAAAAAATGTAAAAATTAGCCAGGCATGGTCCCAGCTACTTGGGAGGCTGAGGCAGGAGAATCACCTGAATGTGGGAGGCTGAGGCTATAGTGAGCTGAGATCACACCACTGTACTCCAGCCCAGGTGACAGAGTGAGACCCTGTCTCAAAAAAAAAAAAATTTAAAAATCCACAGAGAAATAAAAGAAGACAAACATAAATGGGTGCTAAACAATCAAAAACACTCATCCAGAACAAAATGGTCCCTTAGAAATAAAAAACCTGAGAGGAAATGGAAAAACAAAAAACCCACTTTAATTGAAGTATTAGAAAATTAAGTTAAGCAACTGTCTTAGAATGGGCAGAGATGGAAAATGGGAGAGAAAATATAATAAGACAGAGGCCAGGTGCAGTGGCTCACATCTGTAATCCCAGCACTTTGGGAGGCCAAGGCAGGGGAATCATTTGAGGTCAGGAGTTCTAGACCAGCCTGGCTTCAAACATGGTGAAACCCCGTCTCTACTAAAAACACAAAAAGTAGCCAGGCGTGGTGGCGCACACCTATAATCCCAGCTACTTGGGAGGCTGAGGCAGGAGAATTGCTTGAACCCAGGAGACAGACGCTGCAGTGAGCTGAGATTGCACCACTGCATTCCAGCCTAGGCTACGGAGTGAGACTGCATCTCAAAAAAGACAGAGGTCCGGTACTTGAATATAAGCAGCTCCAGAAAAATTGATTAGGAATGTGGAAAGGAAGGAATTCTCAACAAAATAATTTGACAGAATTTCCCAGAACTGAAGGACTTGAACTGCAGGATTATAAGGCCTTACCAAGTACCCAGCACAGTGACTGAGAAATAGACCCATTTAGCTACGTTGTCCTTACAGTGAAATATTCTGGCACTGTTAAAAATGTAAAGATTTATGAATAGCACTGATAGGAAATTATTGTATGTGGTTTTTGGCATACGTGTATATGTCTGCTAGATATGTTATCTGAGAGCAGAATTACTAGGTCATAGCGCATTAATACATAATGTCTAATAGTTTTCCACAGTGGTTGGTATCTGGCACAACACAGTGCACTGGTATCAGCTGCAGGGAAGGAATCTAAATGCTTTTGCCCATTGCATCTTGGTATCAGAGTCACCAAGGGAAACAGTGCAAGCACTGGATAGAGCTTTACTTACATAGAGGAGACAGAGCAGGACCAGCTCCAATAGTGTGCTTTGGTTCCTCATGGCATGTAGGTTTATCTCGCCAGCAGCTGGCTGCGACAGGGTGGTTTGCCTCCAAGCACCCACCTTGTGCTACAGTGGAATGGGGTGGTTTGCCTCTGAGCACCCGCCTTGTGCTACAGTGGAATGGAGTGGTTTGCCTCTGAGCACCCGCCTTGTGCTACAGTGGAATGGGGTAGTTTGCCTCTGAGCACCCATCTTGTGCTACAGTGGAATGGGGTGGTTTGCCTCTGAGCACCCATCTTGTGCTACATTGGAACAGGTGGTTTGCCTCTGAGCACCCATCTTGTGCTCATAGGAAGCTGTTTTGTAGGCTAAATAACTTTGACCAAAAAAAATTAAAAAGGAAGGTGTTTTGAAGTTAATGTTAACTGAAATTGAAATACAACTATGTTAACTCTGTAATAATGAAAACATTTTTGTACATGTATTGAAGACATAGAATTGTACGTAGTTGGTAGATCTTGGCTTACTGTAGCCTCCACCTCAGGCGATTCTCATTCAGGCTATTCTCATGCCTCAGCCTCCCAAGTAGCTGGCACTACAGGCTCATGTCACCACACCCAGCTAATTTTTGTGTTTTTAGTAGAGATGGGGTTTTGCCTTGTTAGCCAGGCTGGTCTCAAACTCTTGACCTCAAGTGATCTGCTTGCCCTGGCCTCCCAAAGTGCTGAGATTGAAAACATGAGCCATTATGCCTCACCATAAATTAGCATCTTAGAAAGGGGTAGAGAGCCCCAGGTATCTGCTGGTTGTGTTGCTGAAAACAAGGTTTTCCTATCCCAGATGATTCCCTCTGAATTGGGAGAAGTAGGGTGATCAGCTAACGCTAGAGACAAAAGGTAGGCTTTTTTTTTTTTTTTAATCATCATAAATAGTATTGTGACTGCCCCTTTTACTTTCAGATGTGACATTGATAAAACTGTGAATATATTCCTATTTCTCTTCTTTATCTATTTCTTCTTGTTTCCTAGGTTTTTGTGGAGACTCTGGATAAGTGTTTTGAAAATGTGTGTGAATTGGATTTGATCTTCCATATGGATAAGGTACATTCTCTTGCAGTTCTCTTCCAAACTAGGGTTACTAGAAAATCAAGAGCCTTGGGCATCTCTAGCCACCTCTACACCTTCATATTCTTTCTTTCTTTCTTTCTTTCTTTCTTTTTTTTTTTTTACCTGAGTGATAGTCCTAACTCCTTTTTTTTTTATATGTTTTATTGTTTTGAGTTTTTTTTTTTTTATTATTATTGCTAAGATCTGTTAACGGTTTTAACATGCATAAGATTATTACTAGGCTTGGTTCATCTGTTTACATACAGACTTCTTGATATAGGAGAACGGTGTCACTGGCTGTCTGGCCAAAGGTGAGATGAATAGTTTGATGTTGATTCTAAAATTAGTTTCCTTGTCATAGGCCAGTGACCATGAAACTTTGGAATAATCATGACACAGGGGCTTTGACTTAGATAGTAAAATTTATATTGTTCCTAAAGAGTAATATAGTGACTAAGAGATCTGTAATAATTCAAGATCAGGTGATATTCTATAGGAAAGCAGACTATCAGAGGCAGAATCAAAATGGCCCCAAGTACGTGTTCTCAGATTTGTTTTGCCAGTATAACCGTGACATGGCCTGTGTCCTCATGTGCCACATTAAACTTGGGAGGTAGCCAGCAAGGGGATAAGAATTGCCATGTTAGTTTGATTCAGCTTCTCACAGGCTGTCCCCTCTGCAGTTTACTGGTGCATCTTTGGTGTGCTTGGTCCTGGTTTTTCTTCAACTGATGGTTGTCATTATGATCCCTGGCCCTTGGAGAGTGATGATTTTTAGGAGACTGCTACTCATTGCTAAGCCATGATCCTTGATTAGCTGTTTCATCGTGATGAAGCAGGAGCTTTTAGATCCCTCATCACTAGCATTGCTGTCTAAAGGACTTGCTTGTTGTTCTTCAGTAGGGTCTTCATTCTTAGTTGACTCTCTGAGGTTGGCAGATCCCCACTTTCCAGGCTAATGTAGTGAATGCATTCTTGAGTTTGGATGACAGTCTAGTGTAGTCAAGTTTTGTCTCTCAAAATATAGGGGGAATGGAGGGGTATCTTCTGTAGGCTTTATTATTATTTTAAAATAATATTGTTAAATACAGGCCTGATGTGGTGGCTCATGCCTGTAATCCCGGTACTTTGGGAGGCCGAGGCAGGCGGATCACTTGAGGTCAGGAGTTTAAGACCAGCCTGGCCAACATGGTGAAATCCTGTCTCTACCAAAAGTACAAAAATTAGCTGGGTGTGGTGGTGGGTACCGTAATCCCAGCTACTTGGGAGGCTGAGGCAGGAGAATTGCTTGAACCCGGGAGGCGAAGGTTGCAGTGAGCTGAGATAGCACCACGGCACTCCATTTTGGGCAACAGAGTGAGACTCCACCTCAAAAAAAAAAAGAGAGAGAAAGAAAACATTGTTAAGTACAAGGTGTTACTTTGGAAGTTACCACTCGGTATGCAAAGTGGATTCTTTGAAGATGCCGCCTGTTGCTCACCAGACGGCAGATAAATTTCTTAACATCTCAGGTGTAGGTTCAGGGGTAGATTTTACTAGGAAAGGGGGAATTTTCAAAGCAAAAGAGAAGGCACAGATCCCGCACCCCCACCTTGTCCCTATGGAGAGGTGTATTGGGGCATCTCTGCTGGAATGACTCCCCATCACGCTGCTCCCCCAGCGCTCTCTTTTTTATCAGACACCTATGAGAGTAGCCTTACTAGTGGAGAGAGATGCAAAATGCTTAGACACTAGGAAATCTGTATTTGTTTGCCAGCTGCTTATAGAAGTTGTCTGGGGACCTGGTGCAGTGGCTTACACCTGTAATCCCAGCACTTTGGGAAGCTGAGGGGGATGGATCACGAAGTCAGGAGTTCAAGACCAGCCTGACTAACATAGCGAAACCCCTTCTCTATTAAAAATACAAAATTAGCTGGGTATGGTAGTGCCTGCCTGTAATCCCAACTACTTGGGAGGCTGAGGCAGGAGAATAGCTTAAACTTGGAAAGCAGAGGTTGTGGTAAGCCGAGATTGCGCCACTACCTGGGCAACAAGAGCGAAACTTCGTCTCAAAAAAAATAGAAAAAAAGAAAAGAAGTTGTCTGGGAATGCCAGCTGCCCAACACCTGCAAACTTGGGGACCTATGGGATAATACACACCTGGAAAAGACAGCTGCGGGTCCTGTGGGAAGTTGTGCTTGGGTGCAGCCTATCTTACTGGGAAAAGGGGTAGCCTCCTAACCCCCTAGTCTAAGCTAGTTCATTGTCTAGGTAACCCAGAGTATGCCTCCACAGCGACTTTTTTTTTTAATGGAATTTTGCTCTTGTCACCCAGGCTGGAGTGCAGTGGCGTGATCTCAGTTCACTGCAACTTCTGCCTTCCAGGTTCAGGTGATCCTCCTATCTCAGCTTCCCGAGTAGCCGGGACTATAGGCACCTGCCACTGCACCTGGCTGATTTTTATATTTTTAATAGAGATGGGGTTTCACCATGCTGGCCAGGCTGGTCTCAAATTCCTGACCTCAGATGATTCACTCACCTGGGTCTCCCAAAGTGCTGGGATTACAGGCGTGAGCCACTGCGCCCAGCCTCCAAGGTGACTTTGAAAATAAACATTTTGTGTGTGTGTTTTATCTTCTTTACTCCGTTATTTGTAAGAATCACCCATTTTGTTACATGTATCCTTAGGTAGTTTCATTGCTGCATAGGATTGTGTTGTATGAATTTATCCATTCTATGACTGATGGAACTAGATTGTTTTGAGTTTGGAGCTTTTATGAAATATGTTGTCATGAATATTCTTGAAAATGGATGCTATTGTACATTTTTGTACATTTTCTTGAAACATCTATTTCTTTTAACAGTGCAATTGCTGGGTCATAGATGAGGCTTCTAGAAGGAAGAAACGGGAAGCACAAAGGCACCAGCAGGTCTGCAGCACTGGCAAAAGAAGTCTGAGGCTCAAGGCCTCGGACTGTAGGCCATTGTATCTGCCACTTTATTAGATAATGCCAGACTTTCCAGAGTGATTGTATCGATTTATACTTCCACCAAATGGGGGGGCGGGTGAGTGTTCCCATTGCTCCATATGCTCACCAAAAGTTTATATTCTCAGTGTGGCAGTCATTAGAACTGTTAACTGAATATTTACAGTTCTTTCCCCTTCAGGACACATGGTAAAATTATACTTCTATGCCTTCTTCAAGTTAGGTGTAGCCATGTGACTTGCTTAAGCCAATGAAATGTGAGTGGAAGTGCCGTGTGTCACTTCTAGTCAAAACTTAGATGCCAGTGCACAGATAAATATATATATGTTTTTTCTCCCTTGGCATTTGTGGAAGCATGGACACACAGCCTGCTGGGGCCTGGGTCGCAAACTGGGGATGAGGTAGAGCAGTGCCCCCAAGTGGACCCATAGTGTATGTGTGTATAGTTTGAGAGAAATAAATTCAGTAATTTAAGCCAGGAAATGTTAAAATTGTTACTGCTGCTTAACCAAGCCTATCCTGACTGATGGATATAGAACTTAATTTTGATGGAACTACTGGGTATGTACTGGTATTTCATTGTCATTCTAATTGCATTTCTCATGAAGATGAGCATCTCTTATTATCTGTTGGCTATTAGGAGGTCCTCTCTAGTGAAGCATTTATTCAAGGCCTTTTTTCTTTCTTCTGTGAGGTTGTCTGCCTGTGTTTTAAAAATGTATTTGTAAGGGCCAGGCACGGTAGTTCACACCTATAATCCCAGCACTTTGGGAGGCTGAAGCGAGCAGATCACCTGAGATCAGGAGTCAAGACCAGCCGGGACAATATGGTGAATCCCGTCTCTACTAAAAATACAAAAATTAGCTGGGTGTGGTAGTGTGCCTGTAGTCCCAGCTACTCAAGAGGCTGAGGCAGGAGAATCGCTTGAACCCAGCAGCCGAGATCACACCACTGCACTACAATTTGGGTGACAGAGCAGGACTCCGTCTCAAAAAAAAAAAAAAAAAAAAAGTGTTTTTAGAAGTGGTATTGAATAGGAGCAGTGACAGTGGGCAACTGCTCTGATTCCTGGTTTGAAAGGGAAGCTTTCATCCTGTCACCATGAAGTACAGTATTTGCTTTCGGGTTTTTCGTAAAGATGATCAGGTTAAAGATATTTCTTCCTCTCTTCCTACCAAGGATTTTTAATCATAAAAGGATGTTACAATTTATCAAAAGCTTTTTTTCCATCTCCTGAGGTAATCGTGATTTTTTTGCATCATCATTCTAATACTGCTTTGTAAACATCTGTGAGGATACCTGCTAGAGCCATAAAGTAATTCCAGTTCCAGCCATTTTATTTGACATGGCTTTTAAAAGATAATAAAAGGCCATAAGAATGTTGCTACTCCTCATATGTCTTATCTTCAGATAGGTTCCATAAAGTATTTTGCCGCCACTGCAGATTTCTTTTACAGCTTATGAAACTTTATTTTTGTTGTTCACGCAGTATTAGGAAATAACTGTTGAGATCTCCTGAGATTTTTGAAAACGGGTGATGCAAGGAATCAGAGGCCTCCCCTACTCAGCTTTAGAGTGTCTAGTGGTGGCTTCCAATAGGTGGCCTCCTTTGCATAGGATTCCAAGCTTATCTTTGCCCTCATAGAGAGCAGTTGCTAATTTAGGTAGATCTTCCATTGATAATTTAAAAATGACCTTTTTACTAAGATTAACAAACGCCTTATCCTACGACAATAGGAGTATCACCTTGAACTCTGTTTTTAACTAAAGAATCTCTTCACCTCAGGGTTACAAACTCTCATCAGTTCCTAGGCCTTTGAGATCTGCATTAGATAGTCATGGATAGATGCCCCATCACCTTCAGCAGACGTAGCCGGTGGCTGTGTAAAGACCAGATATGACCGAATTCCCCCATCCCCTTCAGCAGATGTAGCCGGAGTGGTAGGCCTGTGTAAAGACCAGATGTGACTGAATTCCTCCTGCCCTGCCAAGTTGTTTATTCCTCATCTTGTGATTTCTTGTTTACCCTCCTAAGTTGTTTTGTTACCACTCCTTCTTTCCACCTCATCTCTCTCCTTTTCTTCCTATGTTAAAGGAGGGTTTATTTATTTCATTTCTAGAGCCAAGTCCTCTGTCTGTCTCTCCCTGACACACACTGTAATCCCACTTCTTGCCCTGGTCTCTAAGGTGTCCCTAGTGTTTGTTCTTCTGTATCTACAAATCCCCAGGACACCCCATCCTGGAGAGAATAGAGCTCTCCCCATGGCTCTCCTGCCTCTAACTGTAGTTCAGCTTCCATTGTTTTCATTCAAGGTGAACTTGAACAAGTGGGTGATTTACACCCAGTCTTTAATTCTGCTTCCTCTGTTCTCTTTCTAGAGTCAGAATCCCAAAAGTCACTGATGATTTCCTGGCCGTTTCCCAGTCATCACCTTCTTTAATGTTTCTGTGCTATCTGATGCTGGCAGCCCTTCAGTGGAGCACTCTCTTAACCTTTTTCCACCTTTGTTTCTATCATATAGAACCCTCCTGATTTTTCTCCTGTTCTCTTCTCACTCTATCAGGAAGTTACGTTGTCAGTCATCTCTCACCTCTCTCTTTTCCCTCTCATTTCTAGCATAAATCTCATCCATTTTTCATGTTCTAGATCTTGAAGCAAAACTTGAGTATTAAAAAAAAATTCAAAAAAAAATTCAAAAATTGGTAATTCTAGTCTTGATGTGTGGCCTGAGTCCTGTTCCTGAAAGCATTTCTCCCTAATGTCATTCTCACATCTAGGTATCTTCTTGCCACTTAGCCAGAGCCAGCTTCAGCAGATGTCTTCTGAAAACCATTTCTCCCTACAGCTTCCCTTTTCCAGGTGTGTTACTACCGTCCTTTGTCATGTACTTTCAAAGCCTTTTATACCTCTTCCTCCTTCCCAAGATCCAGAGTCAATCACTAAACCTGTTGCTTCTTTCTCTAAAGTCCTTCTTTGTATCTTGTTCTTGGATTCACCAACTATTAACATTTGGCATACTTGCTTTTGTCTCTATGTACGTATATACATTTTTCCTGAATCATTTTGAGAGTTAGATGCAGACATTATTACATTTCATCCTTAAATATGTCAATAGATGTATTCTAAGAACAAGGATATTCTTTTTTTTTTTTTTTTTTTTTTGTTTTTTTCTCATGTTACCCAGGCTTGTTTATAATTGTGGGATCTCGGCTCACCGCAACCTCCGCCTCCTGGGTTCAGGCAATTCTCCTACCTCAGCCTCCTGAGTAGCTGGGATTACAGGCACGCACCACCATACCCAGCTAATTTTTTTTGTATTTTTAGTAGAGATGGGGTTTCACTATGTTGACCAGGATGGTCTCGATCTCTTGACCTCGTGATCCACCCACCTCAGCCTCCCAAAGTGCTGGGATTACAGGCTTGAGCCACTGCGCCCGGCCTAAGGATATTCTTATATAATATGTTGTATATAATTCTCTGATGATGCATAGCACAATGAACATAGTTGGGAAATTTAACATTAACAAATATCATTTTCCAGTATACAGTTCATATTTAAGTTTCCCCAATTGTCCCAGAAATGTCCTTTAGATCTTCTTTTAAATCTGTTTCGGTTATGAGTCAAACATATGTCTCTTGATTTGAAATCACTTTTTTCTGGCAGGGCTTTTTTTTTGAGATGGAGTCTCACTCTGTTGCCCAGGATGGAGTGCAGTGGCATGATCTCGGCTCACTGCAACCTCTACCACCCAGATTCAAGCAGTCCTCCTGCCTCAGTTCCACTAGTAGCTGAAATTAAAGGCATGTACCACCACGCCCGTCTAATTTTTGTATTTTAGCAGAGATGGGGTTTCGCCATATTGGCCAGGCTGGTCTTGAACTTCTTAACTGAGGTGATCCACCTGCCTTGGCTTCCCAAAGTTCTGGGATTACAGGCGTGAGCCACTGTGCCTGGCCTTCTGGCAAGTTTTCTACCCTTATTCTCTCTTCCTTCTTGTTGATCCCACATACTGGAATTTGTTTTTCTAATGTACTTCTTAGACTAGCTTTGACCCCTTATCCAGACATTCCAAGCTCTCCGCAATTTTTCCTCATCCTATCTTGGCCTTGCTTCCATAACTATTTGCCAGACACCTGCTGCTGCAGCCAAAGTAGACCACTCTTACTTATTTCATAATTTCTGCTTCAACTCTCTGCCTGTCATTCAAGTGTAGCTCAAATCTTCCTACTCTAAAGCTTATCCTCATGGTCTAGCCTGTTGTGATCTCTTTGAACCATGTAGAGTATTATTTTTCTCCTCTGTGGCCTTAATTTACATAATTTCATGTGTTTTCCCTGATTGATTAGACTGCCTTCTCTTTGTACTCCTCACTGAATCTAGTGTGGTGCCTTTTACTGACTGGCGTATCTTCAGGTGAGTGTTACTAAAGACTTCCCAGGACTCTACTCACATAAAGTTGTTCATGATTTAAACTGTTGGAGGCTGGAGTGAGGTCTAATTTCATAGTCCCTGGGGTAACCATCAGCTCTCCAGGCTGTGGCATTTGGATCCTAGGGCACTTGGTTCTCTTTTGCTTTCAGAAATCCCTAAACACAGCTCACCATCATGACCGAGTTGGGTGTTGGTGTTAATTATGGTGAATTGAATTTTGTTCCAAGAAAACTGTGTGAGTGATCCAACGTTCTGACCTACCAGGATCTAATGGCAAAGCTGGATTTAGAATTCAATTGGGTTTTCAAGATTTGGTCATTAGAGTCACAATTCAATGGCTATGTCAAGGGTATTTATCCAGCTTTTTTTTTTTTTTTAAGATTCTAATTTGCATTGGGCCCTCTCAAGAAAATTGAAACATATGCTTCTGAATGGGGCTGAGCCCAAAAAAGCCTCATAGTATAGAATTTTACATCTCTGCTAAGTATAGGCTGCTAAAATGGAAAAATGCTGAGGGTTCAAAATGGAACCGGTGAGCACTAAGATGAAAGAATCATAAACAGTAATATTGGGTTATGTTTGCCCCATGTCCCTTCTGTGAACAGAGCTTGTGATAACGAAGCTCATTAACACCCACCACACCCTGTGACATTGAAGCAGGTGTCCTGACTGCAGGTCTCCAGGAATGGAGGGACAAGTGAGGGATACACAGTTTGTGTTTTTGATTATGAAGGAGAAACTATTTTGTTCTAAAAGAATAAGCTATTCTGTTTGAGTTATAGTTTTTGTAAAAGGTGCTAGTTGACATATCTGACTATCCCTGGCTACCTCATTATCTACCTGGATGTGCCTAAGAGAGAAGAAGGCAGCTGAGGCCAGCCTTGTATTCCATAGCATCTATAAGCCCTTCTCTCCTAATGCTTGATAGATCAGAATTTTGTGGCAGATTTTTTTTTTTTTTTGGCTTAAGTAATAAGGAAATTTATTATTTTACATACATAAAGGCCAGTTGTAGGGCAGAGTTAAAGGGTGATTAAGACAGACAGTTTATAGGTTTTTTTGTTTGTTTGTTTGTTTGTTTTGAGACGAGGTCTCGCTCTTGACCCCCAGGAGGGAGTGCAATGGCGCAATCTCAGCTCACTGTGCAATCTCAGTGCACTGCAACCTACACCTCCCGGATTCAAGCCATTCTCCTGCCTCAGCCTCCCGAGGAGCTGGGATTACAGGTTCCTGCCACCATGCCTGGCTAATTTTTGCATTTTTAGTAGAGATGGGGTTTCACCATGTTGACCAAGCTGGTCTTGAACTCCTGACCTCTGGTGATCCGCCCGCCTTGGCCTCCCAAAGTGCTGGGATGACAGATGTGAGTCACCACTCTCTGCCAAGACAGATAGATTTATCTGCGGTTTCACTTTTTGTAGTTTCAGTTTTGCACAGTCAACCATGGTCCAAAAATATTAAATGGAAAATTCTAGCTATAAACAATTCATATGTTGTACATTGCATGCCATTCTGAGCAGTGTGATGAGATGTTGGAACTATCCCTCATCCAGCATATCCATACCGTATATACTAGCTGCCCAGTGCTCATCCAGTGTATTTATGCCATATATGCTAGCTGCCCAGTGCTCATCCAGCACATCCATGCCATGTACACTAGCTTCCCAGTGCTCATCCAGCGTATCCATGCCGTGTACACTAGCTGCCCAGTACTCTTCCAGTGTATTCATGCCGTGTACACTAGCTGCCCAGTGCTCATCCAGCACATCCATGTCGTGTACACTAGCTGCCCAGTGCTTATCCAGTGTATCCATGCTGTGTACACTAGCTGCAAAGTGCTCATCCAGCATATCCATGCCGTGTACACTAGCTGCAAAGTGCTCATCCAGCACATCCATGCCGTGTACATTAGCTGCCCAGTGCTCATCCAGCACATCCATGCCGTGTACACTAGCTGCCCAGTGCTCATCCAGTGTATCCATGCCGTGTACACTAGCTGCAAAGTGCTCATCCAGCACATCCATGCCATGTACACTAGCTGCCCAGTGTTCATCCAGCGTATCTGTTAAAACTCAAGCTCTGAAGTTTATTCACCTGGCTGCAGGCAGGCTGAGGCCAAAAAGGGCATCAGCAAAGGGTAATGGGATAGGAATTGGTTTTATAGATTTGGGGTGGGCAGTGGAAAGTTACAGTTTAGGGCGTTTTTTTTGCAAGCCAGAAGGGGGTCGTAGGGTGTGGAGTTGGTTACAAAGTCCAATGACCTTATCAATTAGGGCAGGAATAAGGAACAATAGAAAATGTCTCAGAGTTAAGTAGGTGCCTCAGAGGTTGATCGTTTCTTCAGTCTTCCAGGAACTCATCTGGAGTGTCGGTGCAGGCCACAGAGGTTAACATGGCATCCATGGCACTGTGGGTCAGCCCAAAAGACCTTACATTCCTTCTTTTTATATTAGTAATATAAAGGAAAAAGAAATGAAGAGAGTGGAGGGCAGTGGAATATCAGAAAGCGTGGCAAAGAGGGGTGATGAGGCGATGTTTTTCAGGGCTTCTTCGAGCAGGATTGTGGGTGGTGCAGAAACCTAAAAATGGGAAAGAATTTAGACTGCTGGGAGATTTCAGAGCAAGGGGTGATATTGTGTTAGAAGACGCATTTGTCATATTGACTGGTTATCGCTTGTATATGATTTTGTGGGAATTGAGAGATTAATCGGAAAACACAGGGTCCAAATAAGAGGAGAAAGATAGTATCAGAGGACTAGGGATTGGAAGAAGCCGTGACTCCCAGGTAGAGTGTCCAGCCGGGTTTAATTTATTGATGGCATCGCATACGAGCCTGGACTGGTTTACATAAGAAAAATTCAAGGTGCCGTTTTCTGGTCATTGGGATTGAGGCCATGGTGTGTTACAGAGACGTTTAGTTTTCAGATCTGGCAACAGTTAAAGAGGTTTTAGGTTTTTTAGGATTCAGGCTACAGGCGAAGATGTTAAATAGATTAGAGGGCGGAATACTGCCCATAGTGAAGGAGGTAAGTTTTAAGGAAAGGAGCAGAGTAGAGACTAGGAGAAGGAGCTCTTCTTCTCTAGTAGAAGGAGAAAGATTTAAAGGAAAAGAGAAAGAAGGAGAGACTTGTCTCCTTAGGATTTGAAGGAAAAGTGTGGGGGAGAGACTTGTCTCCTGTTCTTTAAAGTAGAAGAGTAGGGAGAGACTTGTCTCCCATTCTCTAAAGGAAAAGAGGGGGAGAGACTTGTTTCCTGTTCTCTTAAGGAAAAGGGGGGCAGGGAGAGACCTGTCTTCCGTTCTCTAAAGGAAAAGAGAGAGAGTCGGGGAGAGACTTGTCTCCTGTTCTCTAAAGGAAAAGGCTAGGAGACTCGTCTCCTGTTCTCTAAAAAAAAAAAAAAAGGTGGGGGAGAGTCTTGTCTCCCATTCTCTAAAGGAAAAGAAAGAGAAGGGGAGAGACTTGTCTTCCTTTCTCTAAAGGAAGAGAGACAAAGAGGGAGAGACTGCTAACCCGATCTGAAGGTGGCAGAACTGTTTGCCACTCTGTAGAATTTGGTTTTTCTTGACAGCTAGGATAGGGGAAGAAATTTGGGCTTTGGAAGGGGATAAATAATACCCATTTGAGTATAGATGCTGAAGAAGCAGGAGGGTGAATTAAAAAGCCATGTTGCAATAGATGGGTGATAACAGGTTTTAGGCCTTTTAAAGCCTGTTGCGGGATGGGGTACTGACGCTGGGCAGGATAAGGGTGGTTAGGTTTTAAGGGGATGATGAGGGGTGAGTGACTTGTAGCAATGGATGGGAAGGTGGTGTCCCGCACCCTAGGGTTAAAGTAGGGGACATAAGGGGAGCCACTGAAGGAGGTATGGGTCCAGGGAGGACGGCGGCAGTGCAGTGCGGCTATAGCCCAGGAGTAGTTAAGGAGGCAGACAATTTTGCTAGGATATCCTGGCCTAACAGGGGAACTGGACAAGTGGGGATGATTAGGAAAGAATGTGGAGAGGAGTGCTGGCCTAATTGACACCAGACTTGGGTAGTTGTGAGAGGCCTGGAGGCCTTGCCATCAATTGCCACAACAGTTATGGAGGCCAAGGAGACACGTTGCTGAAAAGAAGGCAGCGTGGAGTGGGTGGCCTCCATGTTGATTAAGAAGGGATGGACTTACTTCCACTGTAAGAGTTACCTGAAGCTCGGCATTCATGTTGGTCCAGGGGGCTTCCGAGATGTTCAGACAGCATCAGTTTTCAGCCACCATGCTGAGGAGATCTAGGAAGGATTTGGTCTGGGAGCTTTGGATTGGAGCTCCAGGAGCTCTGGGAGCAGCAATATGAGTCAGGCAGTTTGATTTTTCGTGGTTGCCCAGCACAGACAGGACAGGGCTTAGGAGGTATCCCGGGCTGTAGGCATTCCTTGGCCCAGTGGCCAGGTTTCTGATACTTGAAGCAAGGTTTGGGATGCTGGATGATGCAGTCTGGGCACTTTAAAGTCTTTGTGAGATGGTGGTGTGGCCGGGGTTTGTCTTATGGCAAAGGCAAGCGTCTGTAGTTATGAAATATGCTGCCACTTGGCAGCTTCTTCCTGGTTATTAAACACCTTAAAGGTGAGGTTCATTCACTCCCGTTGTAGGGTTTGAGGGCCAGATTTTAGTTTCTGTAGCTTTTTTAATGTTAGGGGCTGATCGGGTGATAAAATGCTTATCGAGCGTTCTTCAGGGGTGAGAGTAGAAGTAAGGATGACATGTAAGTCGTTCAAGGTAAGATGATAGGACTGGGTTAAGTACTGAAACTCTTGTGTGTATTTAGTTTAATCTGATGAAAAGGAGCCTAATTGTTGGCCGATTTGGGAAAGGTTGGATAAAGAGAAAGGAATGTTCACCCTAACTATGTCTTTAGCTCCAGCCGCCTCTCGAAGGGGTAACTGTGGGGCAGAGGTGGAGGAGGTAACTGCGGGACTAAACTGTAAGCTGGACCACGTATGAGGTGGGGAGGTGACAGGAGGGGCATAAGGAGATGGGTTGTGGGCAAAGGAGGAAGGCTCGGGGGCAGGGGGTGGTTGGGTCTTGGATTAGGGCCTGGTTTGGACAGGTGAGGAGGAAAAAGTTCGGAAGGGTCGATGGACAAGGAGGTTTCTGGGTTGCCGGTAGAGGCTGGAGGGGCAGACGGAAAGGAGAGAAGGAAAATTTGGAATGGGTTGCATTGTGAGCAGAGATTAGGGAGGGATTGGAGGTAAAAAAAAAAAAAAATGCCTGGACATAGGGAATTTCAGACCATTTGCCCATTTTATGACAAAAGTTGTCTAGATCCTGCATGATAGAAAATTCAAAGGTGCTGTTTTCTGGCCATTTAGAGATGTTATCCGATGTATATTTTGGTTAAGCAGTATTGCAGAAGAAAATAAGACGCTTAGGTTTTAGGTCAGTTGATACCTGGACAGGTTTGAGGTTTTTCGGAACACAGGCTAGGAGAGAGGAGGGAGCAATGGAGGGTGGGAGGTTGCCCATAGTTTAAGACGAACGGCAGAGACAAAGAAAGTGAATGTGCGACCAAGCAGCTTAGCAGCTGTCCCAGACTAAACCTTGATCTGAACCTGGGGGTGAATCGGTCAAAGAGGGAGTCCCCCGAGTTGATCTGTCACCTTACAAGTGTGAGTGAGTGAACAGAGCAGACATCTCTGCAATGATCAGTCACTGAGGGAAGCCTGTCTTCCCAGTTCTGGGACCTACGTAGGATTTTTTCCAGTCACGAACCTCACGGAAAGTTCTGCCTTTCTTGTCTCTGTTGAAAGGGAGAGGAAAATGAAACTGATAGGAGAAGGAGGTTGACAGCCAGAAGGGCTAAAGAAGAGAGTTGAAGCAAACCACTTTACCTGATCTGAGGATGGTGAGTGGATACTCGGGCTGGTCTGATGAGCCTAGGTCATAGGTAGGGGGCACAAGGAGAACAGGGTCGGGGGTTTGGTCTCCCCTAGGAGTTTCCCCATCCCGGGTTTTGACACTAAATGTTAAAATGCATGCTCTGCATGAAGACACCCCCAAACAGGCTTTGTCTGTGAAGGGCGATGGGATAGGAGTTGGTTTTATAGGTTTGGGGTGGGCAGTGGAAAGTTATAGTTTAGGGCATTTTTTTTGCAAGGTGGGAGGGGGTCGTAGGTTTGCAAGCTGGGAGGAGTTCGTAGGGTGTGGAGTCCAATGACCTTATCAATTAGGGCAGAAATAAGGAACAATAGAGAATGTCTCAGAGTTAAATAGGTGCCACAGAGGTTGATCATTTCTTTGATCTTCCAGAAACTCTTCTGGAGTGTCCCTTTAGGTCACAGAGGTTAACATGGTGTTCATGGCACTGTCAGTCAGCCTAAAAGACCTTACAGAATCCATACTGGTACAGTAGCTGCCCAGTGCTCATCTGGCACATCCATGCCATGTAGACTAGCTGCCCAGTGCTCATCCAGTGTATTCATGCAGGTACACTGGCTGCCCAGTGCTCATCCATTGTATTCATGCCGTGTACACTAGCTGCCCAGTGCTCATCCAGTGTATCCATGCCGTGTACACTAGCTGCCCAGTGCTCATCCAGTGTATCCATGCCGTGTACACAAGCTGCCCAGTGTTCATTCATCCAGTGTATCCATGCCGTATACACTAGCTGCCCAGTGCTGACTTAGTTGCCAGCTTGACTGTCACAGTGTTGTGGTGCTTGTGTTCAGGTAACCCCTTTTTTACTTAATAATAGCTGCAAAGTGCAAGAGTAGTGATGCTGGCATATTGTCATAATTGTTTTTATTATTAGTTATCATTGTTAATCTCTTACTGTGCCTAATTTAGAAATTAGACTTTATCTTAGGTATGTGTGTATAGGAAAAAACATTGCATCCACTGGGGGTCTTAGGACATATCCTATGCAGCTAAGAGGGGACTACTGTACTTTCCATGTTATCTTCCATTCTTAGCGTTGGCTGTAGAATATCTTCTTCAGAGGCCAAAATCTTATTCCTTCAGGGTAACAGTCTCATTGATTACCTGCTGCCTGGAGTTCGGTGTGTTAGTCATTCCTTATCTCTATCATAAAGGCAAAGATCAGCATAATTATTTCTTAACTTTCCAAATCCCTATAATTTGTTTAGAAAAAAGAAAGAAGGGCTGGGCACACACGTGAGCCTGAAATCTCAGCACTTTAGGAGGCAGGCAGATCATCTGAGATTGGGAGATCGAGACCAACCTGGCCAACATGGTGAAACCCCGTCTCTACTAAAAATACAAAAATTACCCTGGCATGGTGGCGTATGCCTGTAATCCCAGCTACTCAGGAGGCATGAGGCAGGAGAATTGCATGAACCTGGGAAGCAGAGGTTGCAGTGAGCCAGTATTGTGCCATTACACTCCAGCCTGGGTGACAGAGTAAGACTCCATTGCAAAAAAAAAAAAAGGAAAGAAAGAACACTTGGGCTGGGTGTGGAGGCTGACGATTGTAATCCCCAGCACTTTGGGAGGCTGAGGCAAGAGGATCACTTGAGCCTAGGAGTTCGAGACCACCCTGAGCCATAAGTGATACCCCCATCTCTTTAATTAAAAAAGAAAAAAAAAAAACAAAAGCAAAGATTGTTCCAGACTATACTTAATATATGCTGCCATATGCACTGTCACTTCGCTTACTTGAACTTTGCACTGCCTCATTGCACAATCTCATTGATTACCTGCTGCCTCGAGTTTGTTGTGTTAGTCATTCCTTATTACTGGTTAGGGACAGTAGAATAGCAGTGTACACAAAACAGCAATGTTTGACTTTTAGAGATACCCATTTGATATCCAGCATTTTTCAATAAAACCTAATGTTTGTCAAGGTTGTAGTCAGTAAGCAAAGCTTACTACCCATTATATTACTTGGATATGTTGTAGATAAAACAAATTGTATATTGCTTTGGTTGCTGATTTATAGGTATCCTGAAAAGCTAGAATTGAGATTCAATTCTACTGTTGTTGTTATTATTCCTTATATTGCAGAAGAGGATTGGCCTACTCTAAGATAAGAAGCAGAATTTCTTGATTCCTAGCTAAGAACCCTTTTCCAGGCTTGATTTTTGTATCAGTCAAGGTAGGCTAGGTAATGCATTCCTCCAAAATCCCAATGGCTTATAACAACCAGGTTTATTTTTCACTTGTGCTTTGTGGCCATTGCAGTGTCTCTGCTGACTGAAGTTCCTCAGAGGTCCCGGCTGAAGGAAATCTCAACATAGGCTTCTACCTGGACATGTGTGTGCTGGCTCTTGAATTGACCCATCCCTGTACACTCACATTTCATGCTCCTACTCCAGGGACTGGGAAATGGAATCCTATAATGTTCCCAAGAGGGAGGAGAACCTGAACTAGCTAAATACCACCAAGGATGACCATGGTTTTTTTCATGTATTTTCTTAGAGGAAAAGCTGACATTTGATTTATTGTCATTTTATAGAAGGGAAGCCAGAAATTTTAGTAGCAGAAAAATAAAGAAGTGCTCTAATAAGAAGGAAGCATGGTTGAATCTTAGGAAAGGAATCCCACATAGCAGGCTTGATTTTTGTATCAGTCAAGGTAGGCTAGGTAATGCATTCCTCCAAAATCCCAATGGCTTATGACAACCAGGTTTATTTTTCACTTGTGCTTTGTGGCCATTGCAGTGTCTCTGCTGAGACACTTCGGTTTCTCTAACTGAATATTTGTTATTTATATCTCCTATACTTCCCAAATGAATTTAAGATGACTTAAAATTCCATAGCAGAATAAATGGCTTTTATATCTGGGAGACAAGTGCCTCCCTCCTTAGAGACTTTCTACAAATCATTTGTCTTTACCTTGGCTCTCTGACCTTGATGAAGGACTGATGTCTGTTGAGAGTGTTTTTGTCGCTGGGCGCGGTGGCTCACGCCTATAATCCTAGCACTTTGGGAGGCTGAGGTGGGTGGATCACCTGAGGTCAGGAGTTTAAGACCAGCCTGGCCATCATGGTGAAACCCCATCTTTTAAAAAAAAAAAAAAAAGAGTGTTTTTTTCTTCTTTTCTCTGATTACCAGACAACAACCATTTATGAAGCGTTCACTAGGAAAAAGACACTGTGCTAAATGTAGAGATACAAAGATATGAAAGTCAAATTTTCTACCTTTAAGATGCTTATAAGCTGGGCATGGTGGCTCACACCTATAATTCCAGCACTTGGGGAGGCTGAGGTGGATGGATCACTTGAGGTCAGGAGTTCAAGACCAGCCTGACCTACATGGTAAAACTCCATCTCTAATAAAAATACAAAAATTAGCCAAGGATGATGGCCCACGCCTGTAATCCCAGCTGTTTAGGAGGCCGAGGCATGATAATTGGTTGAACCCAGGAGGCGGAGGTTGCAGTGAGCCAAGATCATACTATTGCACTCCAGCCTGGGCAACAGGCTATCAAAAAAAAAAAAAAAAAAAAAAATGGAGCTTATAGTCCAATTAGATAGATGGATCATACAGAGACATCGCTTGGTCTTGGTTTTGGAGGAAACAACACATTTGGAGAAGGTGCTATAAGTTGAATGTAATTTTTCAGTAGGCATGATCTTCATATTAGGGAGCTCTCATTTTGTACTACTTTTCATAGAAGTGAAACTGTCTTAGTCAAATATATGTATCTGCATATTGCATTTCATAACACTAAACGTCATATAAACGTACTTAATCATAAGCTCTTTCATTTAATGATATTTGATCAAAAGTAGAGAACAAAGAATGGGACTGTGAAGAAACAGCTGCCTCTGAGGCTGGACTCTGAAACAGAGGGCAGGGTAGATGGTATCCCATCTTCGGCCTTTGAGTGTCTGTGGCCCTGGTTACAGGTTTTTTAGTAGAGATGAGGAGCATGGCAGGCAGCCTCCTGAGTGAGTGCAGTGTGCAGCTCTTGAGCTGTTCTGACTGTGTGCAACACAGGCAAGGCTGGCCTGGCACCACCAGTGTGACTTGCCTGAAGCCAGAGAGCCAGGGGGAAAAACAATTTGGGGTTAGAAGATCAATGCCAAGTGAAAAGAGCAATGAAGGCTGTATAAATTCCCAACACTTTGGGAGACTGAGACAGGCAGATCGCCTGAGGTCAGGAGTTTGAGAGCACCCTGGACAACATGGTGAAACCTCATCTCTACTAAAAATTAGCTGGGTGTGGTGGTGGGTACCTGTAATCCCAGCTACTCAGGAGGCTCAGGCAGGAGAATCACCTCAACCCGGGGGCAGAGGTTGCAGTGAGCCAAGATCTCACCATTGCACTCCAGCCTGAGCAACAAGAGTGAAACTCTGTTTCAAAGAAAGAGAGAGAGAGAGGAGGAGAGGAGAGGAGAGGAGAGAGGAGAGAGAGAGAGAAAGAAGGAAAGAGAAAGAAAGAGAAATTGTCAAGGGCAGAGTAGTCATAGGAAGGGAAATTAATGTGAATTGGACAGCTGCCAAGTACCAGGCACTGTGCTAGGTACTTTATTCTCAGTAATCTTCTGTAAGATAGTATTCCTGTGTGACAGATGAGGAAACTGAAACTCAGGCTAAAGTGCCTGAAACTCTAAAACCCATGTTCTTTCCACTAAACCACAGAATTTGAGAATTTTAAAGCATAAATAATGTGATAGTTATAGATGTAAAGACTTATAGAATGTATTGATTTATGTTTTCAAAACCAGAATTGTAAGAGACAAGGTAATAGGAACAAAGGCTATGGTGGCAGGTAGGAGGAATATGGGGGTGAGTGTTAGGGCTGGGGCCACGGGAGATTTGCAACTATGCATTGGCACATGGGAAGAATATGGGGGTGAATGTTAGGTATGGGGGCCACAGAAGATTTGGAACTATGCATAAGTTCCATCCAGACCAAAGGTCTGCTAGTGGAGACACTGTATACATTTTGGGCAGTGTTACTTTTCATTGAATTTCTGGTATTTAGTGTCCCTGGCCCCTTCTACTAAAGGCTGATAGGGTACCTGCCTGGTAACGTTTCCAAATGCCCCCTGAGTGGGAGCAGTACTGTCCTAGATCAAGAGCATGGATGGGATTGGAATACGGAAT
This sequence comes from Sapajus apella, assembly GCF_009761245.1. NCBI lineage: Eukaryota > Metazoa > Chordata > Mammalia > Primates > Cebidae > Sapajus > Sapajus apella. The sequence goes on from NW_022437079.1 coordinate 2,578,049, forward strand.
ATGTATACGGGATCAGTAGTAAAGAAGTTTGAAGTAGACAGTAATCCAGTTAGAAAACCTTGTCCTCTGTATTGCTAAATCTGATGGATGGTTTCCAGTGCCCTTTCACCAAGCAATTTTGACACTTCCTTATTTTAAAATAGACTTTCTTCTTAGTTTCCATGATACACCTTTACCTGGTATTTTTTTCTACCTTTCTGGCCACTCTCTCTGGCTCGCTGGGCCTCTTCCCTCTTAAATGGCCATTCTTCTCTTTTTCTTTTAGACATTCTCTTCTTAGGAAATCTCACAATCCCACGACTTCATTTATCTCTCTGTTGGTGACTCCTCAGTTGCTGTCTGAACTCACTCTTGTTCAAACTCAGTAGAGTAAGTAGCCCAAACCAAAGCCTCCAGCTCCTGCAGCTTCACACTGACAATTCTTTTATTTTTAATTTTTAAAATTTTTTTGAGATGAAGTCTCGCTCTGTCGCCAGGCTGGAGTGCAGTGGCGCAATCTTGGCTCACTGCAACCTTTGCCTCCCAGGCTCAATGGATTCTCCTGCCTCAGCCTCCTGAGTAGCTGGGACTACAGGTGTGTGCCACCACGCCTGGCTAATTTTTTGTATTTTTAGTAGAGATGAGGTTTCACCGTGTTAGCCAGTATGGTCTCTATCTCCTGACCTTGTGATCTGCCCACCTCAGCTTCCCAAAGTGCTGGGATTACAGGTGTGAGCCACCACGCCTAACCCTTTTTTTTTTTTTTTTTTAAACATTTTTGTTGTCCCTCAGGCTGGAGGGCAGTAGTGTGATTTTGGCTCACTGCAACCTCTAACCTCTACCTCCCGGCTTCAAGTGATTCTCCTTCCTCAGCCTCCTAAGCACCTAGGACCACAGACATGTGCCACCACACCTGGCTAATTTTTGTATTTTTAGTAGAGACGGGATTTCACCATGTTGGCCAGGCTGGTCTTCAACTCCTGACCTCAGGTGATCCACCTGCCTCAGCCTCCCAAAGTGCTGGGATTACAAGTGTGAGCCACTGAGCCTGGCCCATTTTTTCTTTTTTCTTTTTGAGACAGAGTTTCACTCTGTTGCCCAGGCTGGCATGCAATGGCACAGTCTCGGCTCATTGCAACCTCCACCTCCCGGGTTCAAGGGATTCTCCTGCCTCAGCCTCCCGAGTACCTGGGACTCCAGGCGCACACCATCATGCCCAGCTAATTTTTGTATTTTTAGTAGAGACAGGGTTTCACCATGTTGGTCAAGCTAGTCTGAAACTCCTGACCTCAAGTGGTCTGCCCACCTCGGACTCCTGAGGTGCTGGGATTATGGGCCCAAGCAACCATGCCAGGCCCACACCAACAATTCTGAGTCACCCTTTGAAAAAGCCAGCCCTCAAAATGCCTTTCCTGGTACTCCCCTCCTGCCTGTAGACTTAAGCTGATACACTTGTCTTGTTTGCCCAGCACCTTTGACTACTTTTGCCACTGCATCTGACACAGGGTGGTGTTTTCACCGATTTGCATGGGTAAGGGCACAAATTCCAGGACCCATGTGTCTGAGCTTAAATCTTGGCTTTGCCACAATGAACTGAATGACTTGTGCCTTAGGAACTTTTATGTGAGGCTGGGCTTAATGCCTCACGTCTGTAATCCAAACACTTTGGGAGGCCAGGGCAGGCGGATCACCTGAGCTCAAGGGTTAGAGACCAACCTGAGCAACATAGCAAAACTCCATCTCTACAAAAAAACACCAGAATTAGCTGCGAATGATGGCACATGTCTGTAGTCGCAACTACTCAGAAGGCTGAGATATGAGGATGGCTTAAACCTGGAAGGTCAAGGCTGCAGTGAGCCAAGATCGTGCCACTGCATTCCAACCTGGGTGATGAAGCCAGACCCTGTATCAAAAAAAAGAAAAGAAAAGAAAGAAACTTATGTGCGATAGCACCTTGCTTATGTGGTAGCTGTGACTACTAAAAATATATAAAATGTTTAGAAGTATGCCTACACAAAGTATTTCATTATTCCCTTTGTTTCCCCCACCAGATAGCATTAAGAAGGTAGGAATCCAGGCCGGGCGCGGTGGCTCAAGCCTGTAATCCCAGCACTTTGGGAGGCCGAGGCGGGTGGATCAC
>NW_022437079.1:2585167-2611044 GCF_009761245.1 Sapajus apella
AATTCAAAGCCGCCCTGGGCCTCGGGTTGGATGAGCTTGGTGTACACCAAACCACTCATCATCTCCTCCCCGCTCCACCTCCTTCCTCCCGACCTCTCCACTTACCCCTCACCCACCCTCTCTGCTTAACTTTCCTAGTTCTCAGCAATACCAGCTTCCTTTAAGGTATGAAATTGCAGGGATGCCCACGTCGCCTTCTTCCATGCAGCCACCAGGTGACATCCCTTCTTTCAGTATTTTCTTCAGCTCCACCTCTCCCTTTGCTTTTCTTTTTTTCTTTTCTTGCCATTTCCCAAATCCAGTCTCTCCCCCAACCTCCTTCACCCACTCTCATCTTCTGTAGGAAACATTTCTTTATCTTCCCTCAATCTACATTCTTCTCTCTGGCCTCCAGGGGTCTCTGGACTGTGGACCCGCTCAGCCCTCAGGCTGTCTCTGCCCTGGGACGTAGACCCCTTGGTTCGTGAGACTTATCTTCCTCTGTTTTCCACACACACCACACCAAGTTCCACCTCCCTGCCTTTGCCCATGCTACTGTCCCACGCTGTAGTACCCTTGTTCCTACTTAGCAAGCTTTCTAAACGTCAAGACCTAGCTCAACGTTTTTTCTTTTTTTCTTTTAAGGGACAGGTCTGGCTTTTTTGGCCAGGCTGGTCTCAAACTCCTGAACTCAAACAATCCTCCCACCTTGGCCTCCCAAAGTGCTGGGATTACAGGCGTGAGCCACCGTGCCCAGCCCCAACCCAACTTTTACCTTTGATGGAGCTTTCTCTGAACTTCAGTATCATAGTTCTTCGAACTATTTGTCTTCTTGCTCATGTTCTCATGTTTTTAATCTTGTTTCTAGTAGATTGTAAACTCCTTTGGTATAGTGTCAGTATATAATACTTTGTTGCTGATCCAAACAGTACAGGACACTCAGAGTTGATTAGCTGATGTGAAATAGATATTTGTCCCAATTTTGTGGGTTTCTTTTCTCTTTTTTTTTTTTGAGACAATCTTGCTCTGTTGCCCAGGCTGGAGTGCAGTGGCATGATCTTGGCTCACTGCAGCCTCTGACTCCCGGGTTCAAGTGATTGCCAGCTAATTTTTGTATTTTTAGTCAAGACAGGGTTCCACCATGTTGTCCAGGCTGGTCTCAAACTCCTAATCTCAAATGATCCACGTGCCTTGGCCTCCCAAAGTGCTAGGATTGGAGGCGTTAGCCACCATGCCCAGCCTTCTTTTCTTTCTCTGTTTTTTTTTTTTTTTTTGAGCCCAGGCTGGAGTGCAATGGCAAGATCTCGGCTCAATGCAACCTCCGCTTTCCAGGCTCAAGTAATCCTTCCACTTCAGCCTTCCAAATAGCTGGGACTACAGACATGCACCACCATGCCTAGCTAATTTTTTTTATTTTCTGTAGAAGTGAGGTTTCTCCATGTTGCCAAGGCTGGTCTTGGACTCCTGGGCCCAAGTGATCCGCCCATCTTGGCTTCCCAAAGTACTGGGATTATACGCATGAGCCATCTTACCCAGCCTGTTTTTTTATTTTCAAGGTATACTTTTCAGGTATATTATTTGATTAGCACAGGTAGGGGCCCGTTTTTTATTTATTTTTAATTTATTTATTTTGAGACAGAGTCTTGCTCTGTTGCCCAGGCTGGAGTGCAGTGGCTCGATCTTGGCTCACTGTAACCTCTTTCTCCTGGTTCAAGCAATTCTCATGCCTCAGCCTCCTGAGTAGCTGGGACAACAGGTGCGCGCCAACACATCCAACTAATTTGTTTTGTTTTGTTTTTTTGAGATGGAGTCTCGCTCTGCCGCCCAGGCTGGAGTGCAGTGGTGCGATTTAAGCTCACTGCAAGCTCTGCCTCTCGGGTTCAGGCAATTATCCTGCCTCAGCCTCCCAAGTAGCTGGGATTACAGGTGCACGCCACCATGTCCTGCTAATTTTTTGTGTTTTTTTAGTAGAGATGGGGTTTCATCATGTTGGCCAGGCTGGTCTCAAACACCTGACCTTGTGATCCACCCACCTTGGCCCCCCGAAGTGGTGGGATTACAGGCATGAGCCACCATGCCTGGCCCTAATCTTTGTGTTATTAGTAGAGGCAGGGTTTCGCCATGTTGGCCAGTCTGGTCCCAAACTCCTGACCTTGAGTGATCCAGCTGCCTTGGCCTCCCAAAGTGCTAGGATTATGGGCATGAGCCACCATACCCAGCCAAAGCTCATTTTTAAAAGCCAGATTCTATTAGACCTTGCCTTTCAAGATTATGACTTGTGCATACTTGCTAGTTTCAGAGTGGGCTCGCTTTTCACTTTGCCTTTGCCTCTTTGGGATAGCCTCTGGGGGCACTCAGAAGGAACTAGGAACCCTGTGTTCCTCGAATGGGATTCTACATGACGTGGCTTTGTGGGATCCTGACTCTACCAGATTCTAACTGTGTGATTTATGCAGCCCTCTTAAAAACCCCTTTGTGCCTCGATTTTCTTCAGTTGTAAAACAGGAATGATACAACATTTCAATGATTCTTAGACTCACTTTTTGGGTACCATTTATAATTTTAACATCTCAAATCAAAATTTTTCTTATAATCAATGGTATGTCATTTTTCTTTTTTAGTAGCGCATAAAATAATGGTATGTTTTACAATCAGTGAAGTCTTAGATTTGATAAAATACAGTAATATCCACCATTCAATTCTTTGAGGGTTGGAGTTAGTGAATAATTGCTTAGTTCAATAAATGGTGAATTTGTCTTTATTGTACTTTCTTCTTACTAGTCTCTCTGCCTCCTGTATTGTACCCTAAAACTATCCTTTACACACCTGCCTAATGATGTATTTTAAAATGTATTTGTGACTAATTCCCTTGCTTAAATGATGGATCCCCCCACCTGCAGTGATTCTTGAGGAGAAGGACATGCTTCACTCCTCTCCACCACCTTCCTCTAAATCCTGTGATAGTTCAGTGACACTTAGTGATTGAGGGAAGGGTATCATTCAAGTGAATTTTCATGAATGTTTTTTTAAAAGTTAGGGACCATGGCCAAAAGGGTGAAGCCACAGCCCCTTCTCATGTACAGAGACCTCCATGAGCATGCCAGCCTGCCTCTGGGCATGCTCTCTCAGGCTGGGCGTGCTCATGGAGGTCTTTGTACTGTACGCTCCAATGATACTGAACTATTTATGTGACTTGTCTTTAGGGATGTTACAGTTTCATAAGTCTTTGATCCAACATGTAAAGGGCAAGCGGATGGAATGAGGCCCGGGGCTGTTCCATGGGCAGCAATTTAGAGGGAGCAGGAACCGTGGGGATGGAGACAGTCTCCTTAGAAACAGATTTGTGAGGTCTAGGTATGGCATTTGGATTTTTTTTTTTTTTTTTTTTTTGATAGCCAAATTGTGCTTCACTTATCTGCCTGCCTATGTGGTCAACTTAGGCGGAGTGATAGAATCCCAGGGTAGAGGCCAAGGACTTATTTGCTGTTGCTCCAGAGGACACAGGTAGGATCGGGGTGGAAATTATTTGATGCTTATAGTAGCTCAGTGCAGTTAAAAACCCTCTGCCAGTTGTTGCTGCTCAACAGCTGACTCAGCAGCTTGGAAACAGTAGTGTACTCTCTGCACGGAGGCAAAGGACCTGTCACCAGAGTGAACGATCTGTACTGTTGCAGGAGCCAAAGAATACAGTCCTGCACTGGGAAGGAGGTTAGTCAAGATGAGCTTGATTAATGACTACCAAACTCACCAACATCTGTCACATACTTACTAAGAACCAAGAATCATAGATACCTAAGTGCCTCATTTATTTCCTACATCATCCTTTTTCATCTTTAGAATAAGGCTGGCAGCTAAGAATTCTGGTTCTCCCTATTTTACAGATGAAGAAACTGAGGTTTATTGGTAGGAAGCCTCATTTCTTCTAAGGTCATACAGCTGGTAAGTGATAGAACCAGATTCAGATCCTGGACTCTGATTATGGACCCGCTCCCTCTACACTCTGCAATGCTGCCTGTAGTGTTTCTGCCTGCTTTGGCATCTTAAATGTGGGGAAAATGTGTTTGTGTCATGTTTTGTTGGCAGATAAGCAACCTAGGAAGGATAAAATTCAAGAGGACAAGGTCTGGATCATTTTTATACTTAGCACTGTGCTTGGCATTTGGGACCAGCAGTGCAAACAGGTAGGAGCCAAAGGAGGATGAAACACTGGGCTAGAAAGAAAAAGTCCTGCTAGAACATTAAAAAAAAAAAGTGATTTCACAGAGAACCCTGACTCATAATAGGAATTGGTTGTTTTAAGGAAGTAATAATAGGTAGTAAGTATACTTTGCTGCAGTCAACTATATATACTCAAAGAGCACAAACCGTGAGGCCAGTGAGTGAGTGATTCTTTTATTAATTAAAAAAGAAGATGAACCAGGCTTGGTGGCTCACGACTGTAATCACAGCACTTTAGGAGTCCAAGGCATGCAGATCACGAGGTCAGGAGTTCAAGACCAGCCTGGCCAACATGGTGAAACCCCGTCTCTACTAAAAATACAAAAATTAGTCAGCATGGTGGCGCACATCTGTCATCCTAGCTACTCAGGAAGCTGAGGCAGGAGAATTGCTTGAACCTGGGGGTGGAGGTTGCAGTGAGCCAAAATCGTGCCACTACACTCCAGCCTGGGCAACAGAGTGAGACTCTGTCTCAAAAAAAATAAAAATAAAAATAAAAAAAGCTGAATTAGTCGAGCATGAAGAATAATGAATGAGTTGCTAGGTAATTTGCCATTCTCTCTGCCAGGATGCCTTCTTCATTTGCCAGTTAAGTTTTAAGGCCACCCTTCTCTGAACTAACATAGCACTTTGTACTTGGGTCATAGTATTTATCACACACTTCCTTTTATTATAGTTAATTCTGTGCATGTTTAATCTTGCTTGCTTGATTCTAAACCCTTTAAGAACAGGGTCCACATCTTATCTTCATTTCCTTCTTCAGCTCCTGTCATTCTGTGATGTTAAGCATTTTTGAAAATAGACATTGTTAGAGATTATGTTCTTTTAGTGAAAAATTGGCCAAGCGCAGTAATCCCAGCACTCTGGGAGGTTGAAGCAGAAGGCTTGCTTGATCCCAGGAGTTCAAGAGCAGCCTGGGCAACATGGTGAAACCCTGTCTCTACAAAAAATGCAAATATTAGCTGAGCATGGTGATGCACTCCTATGGTCCTAGCTACTCAGGAGGCTGATGTAGGATCACTTGAGTCTGGGAAGTCAAGGCTGCAGTGACCCATGATCACGCCACTGCTCTCCAGCTTGAGTGATCATGACAGAACAAGACCCTGTCTCAAAAAAAAAAAAAAGAAAGAAAGAAAAAGAAAAATCAGTTAATGCCTTGAACCTAACACACTACCTTTTTTGTGGTAGGTACAGTGGGCTCACTGAAACAAATCGGGGCTAGGGATTGAATGTCTTGTGGGATTTTATGACAAGACGACATCTAGAGAAAGCCATGGAAATGTCCAGTCTGAAGATCCAAAAGTTTATAAAAGTGATTCAGAAAACACTAGAGCAGGTGAAAGGGAAAACAGAACTTTACAAAGCAAGTTGCTTTCTTGGCTTTATTCAGAGCTGCTTAGGATCAGACAGCTCTGTGTGCCTGAGAGTTCCTGAAGGAATTGCAGCATTAAAATACAGTTTATTAGTAGATATTAACAGTGAGGTGCAAAAAAGCACTCCCCCCCACAAAAAAAAAAGCTCAGTTACGTTCAGAATATTCTTTTTTAGAAGTCACGGGAGTGTGTAATACACTTTTGAAGGTTTCTATCAAAATGATTTAATGGTGATTTTATGTCAGCTCTTTCATGCATAGTTTTGTCTCCCTGACTAGAAGTCAGCTTTTCAGTGCAGTGAAATATGCCTGCTGCTTGTTCTTGTGCTTCATACAGTTCACTGCAGTTATACCTACAGAGACATCCAGCCAATAGTCACTGAATCTAGCTACATATGCTCATTTTTAAGCAAAAGAGATGCAAGGGAATGAGGCTAGGCAGTCCTTGGCAGGCTTTAAAACACCAATGAAACATTGGACTTTGTAATGAAAATGTGAGTGAGAGAGAAAAAGGCATATGTACCAGGCCCTCAATTCTACTCATAAAGATATCTCCTTCCCCTTTTCATTTCTTTCTAAAATGAATGATATGGGAACTAGAGTCCGACTCTGGGCCAAGATGACTCTCAGATGACTTTCTCTTCCCCTGTCAGTGCTGAGTCCTCTCAGAGCATCTTGTTACCCTTTGACTCATTAATAGCCACCATGCCCTCAAGTATAGACGAGAAAATGATGCATTTTCTGCCTCTCAACAGTCTCTTCCCTACTTGTTCTCCGAAGCCCTTTCCTAGGAATTAATGAAACCAGCTATGCCATGAAGGAGTAGAAAAAGCTTCCAGCACTCAGCTTTTTATATGGTAGACTAGATGTCTTGTCAGTGATGAACAATTCTTTTTTAAAGCTTGACTGTTGCAGAATTGGCATCCTCATGTTTTCATACAAGCACTGTGACCATGCTCTTTTATATTTGATTGGTATTTTTATCTTCTGTGTATGACACATTTATTTTGAGGATGACTCCACAGTGGGAGTGTGAGTCCCTGTCTTTTGTAGCACAGCAGGCATTTGCCCTCCAGTGTAAGTCACCCGGAGAGGGATTGATATAGATTAGAGGTTTCTATGAATGTGATTAAGCTTGGGATGTAGTGTGCATTAACGTGCTGCTGGTGCCTCAAAAGATTTTACTTGCCTTCTCTGCCTGTTAGATGGGATCCTGCCATCCCAGTCCAGAACTACATTTTATTATAAAAACAGTATTGTTCATATTAGGTGTAGTGGCAGGGGTGCTCTCTGGTACCACATTTTGGGTCAGTTTATGAATTTAAGTCTGCTTTCATTAGCTGCTAGCCTGAGAACATTACTTACTACATTTATAGAAAAATGCATTGTAAATTTAAATACTTAAACTTTTGGAACATGACTTATTTAAGGTTTGGAGACTATGTGGTTTTGTTTTTTTGTTTGTTTGTTTTTGAGACAAAGTCTCACACAGTTGCCCAGGGTGGAGTGCAATGGTGCAATCTCGGCTCACTACAACCTCCACCTCCTGGGTTCAAGTGATTCTCCTGCGTCAGCCTCCCAAGAAGCTGAGATTACAGACACCTGCCACCACACCCGGCTAGACTATGTGTTTTCACTAGAGTAAAAAGTAATTGCTTATGCCTTCTTCTGTATTATCTTTAGGTTTCAGATCAGTCTGTTATTAAGTGATGATGTCTGTTGACATGGGATTCGATTCAGAACTCTCTTTGATTTCAGTGAGAAACAACCAGGGATGGAACCCTTGAAGATCATGGAATCCTCTGACCTTCTGGAGGGCTGTTGGAACTGACTGGTCTCCACCTCTGGTAGTTCCAGAGCTAGGTTCCTGAGGCACATCTTATACTTGAAGTGACATTTTTATTTTTCCTCTTAGACTCGTATTTTCCTCTTAGAGTCAATTCTGATATGAAACTAGCAGGCTCATTTTACATTTTAATCTTTTTTTTTTTTTTTTTTTTTTTTTTAACATTTTCTCACCCTGTCTCCCAGGCTGGAGTATAGTGATGCAATCACAGTTCACTGCAGCCTTGACTGCCAGGCTCAAGTGATCCTCTTACCTCAGCCTACCAAATAGCTGGGACTACAGGCTTGTGCCACCATACCCAGCTAGTTTTGTTTTGTTTTGAGATGGGGTTTTGCTCTTGTTGCCCAGGCTGGAGTACAATGGCATGATATCAGCTTATTGTATCCTCTGCCTCCTGGTTTCAAGCAATTCTCCTGCCTCAGCCTTGAGAGTAGCTGGGATTACAGGTATGGGCCACACCACGCCTGGCTAATTTTGTATTTTTAGTAGAGACGGGGTTTCTCCACATTGATCGGGCTGGTCTCGAACTCCCAACCTCAGGTGATCCACCTGTCTGGCCTCCCAAAGTGCTGGGATCACAGGCATGATCCACCACACCCGAGAGCCTAGCTAGTTTTTAAACTTCTTTTTAAATAGCGACTGAGGTCTCACTATGTTGGTTAATCTGATCTTGAACTCCTGGGCTCAAGCAGTCCTCCGGCCTAGGCTTCCCAATACGCTGGGATTATAGGCATGAACCACTATGCCTGATCTTGATCTACTTTTGTCTGTAGAGGTTAACTTTGTGTTGCAGGCAGTAAGTGGGTCCAGTTATAGAAGCAAGTACCTTAAGGGATGGGAATGAGGTGACAGCATCCTAGACAAGAAAAAATGAGGCTGGGTGTGGTGGCTAACACCTATAATCCCAGCACTTTGGGAGGCTGAGGTTGACAGATCCCCTGAGGTCAGAAGTTTGAGACCAGCCTGGCCAACATGGTAAAACCCCATCTCTACCAAAAAAATAGAAAAATTAGGCGTGGTGTTGTGCGGCTGTAGTCCCAGCTACTAGGGAGGCTGAGGCAGTAGGATCACTTGAATCCGGGAGGTAGAGGTTGCAGTGAGCAAGATCAGGCCACTACACTCCAGCCTGGGTGACAGAGTAAGACCCTGTCTCAAGAAAAAAAAAAAAAAAATGAAGAGACACAGATGTCCAGAGGTGGGAGTGGAGAGTGGAGAGAATCAATAGCAGGTTAAATTGTCTTTAGAGGAGCTGACATTTTGACTACAATACTCATTCCTACTGTTGACCGTTTTGAGGGGTTCCGAGAGGAAACTTTAAATGGGACAGAGCTAAAAAAAAAAAACAGCTTTCACTCATTAAAATGTGGCCATAAACTTATGTATCTTGATCTTGGAAAACATCAGTATCTATGCCTCATTTTACCTTTTTAGATTTCAGATTTATCAACCAAAGTATTTTCTCTATTGCCTTCCCCTTATATCAAGATATCCTGTTGGTTTATTGGGGTTATTCTAATCTTTATGTCAGACGAAACTCATCCTGGTTGTAATTAGTTTTAGGTTAAGTTACCATTGGATTTGGTAAGAACTAAAATATCAGTAGCACTTTTTGTTTTTTGTTTTTTAAATAGAGATGGGGTTTCTCCTTGTTAGGCTGGTCTCAAACTCCTGACCTCAGGTGATCCGCCTGCCTTGGCCTCCCAAAGTGCTGGGATTTCAGGCATGAGCCACCGCATCGAGCTGCACTTTTGTTTAAACTCTGTTAACACACACTTCTGAATGAATTTTGCTAGTGTCATTATTTCCCATGCTTGCTGGGTAGAAAGTTGAATTATTATTATTTGATAATTCATATTTGTTCAGTGCACACTGTCTGAGGCTGGGTTTAGGCCTCTCGAAAACAGCCTCTTGGCTTCTATTCCTGTGGTTTCAAATCCATCTGAATGACTCACATTTCAGATTTGCCTTCCTGCCAGCCTCCCTGTGTTGTTTTGTGACTTTATCTCTCAGTGTTCTCAGATATTTACCTAGATTTCTGCAGGCATCCTCAAGGTCAGCCCATCAGCCAACTTCTCTTGTTTAACAGAACCCTTCTTTGCGCCCTGACTGTACCTCCAGTTCTTTAGGTACATGAGTTCAGTATTGGTTCTTGACTGCTTGCTCCCCACACCCATGCTTGGCAGCCTCCAACTTTCTCACATCCCCTCTATCTCCACTCAGAGAAATGTTAGCCATCTTTCATGGTCAGCTTTATATTCAGTGGACAAGTCTGAACTGACTAGCAGTATTAACACGGGCAGCTGTTTGCTCATCCGTTGCTCAATTACACCACTTGAGTCATTTTGCTTACCAAAGGTCAGTTGTGATGTTTCCAGATCTGTTTATGCCAGTAAACTGGTACAGTAATTATGTAATTGATTAAATAATAAACAGATTAAACTATGAGGTAGAAAAGAAAATTATTCTGGCTGTGCGTGGTGGCTTATTGCCTGTAATCCTAACACTTTGGGAGGCCAAGGTGGGAGGATTTCCTGAGCTCACGAGTTCAAGACCAGTCTGGGCAACATGGTGAAACCCCGTCTCTACTAAAAATAAGCTGGGTGTGGTGGCGGGCACCTGTAGTCTCAAGCTATTTGGGAGGCTAAGGCAAGAGAATCGTTTGAACCTGGGAGGCAGAGGCTGTAGTGAACCGAGATTGCGCTACTGCACTCCAGCTGGGCAACAGAGTAAGAGTCTGTCTCCAAAAAAAAAAAAAAAGGGAAAATAAAATTATTCTATGAAAACTAAGAAGAATACTTTGGAAGGACAAATTACTTTGAAAAGGAAATGAAGTCGAATTAGGTTTGGGCAAGATAACTATGGAAGAGTGCAGGTAGAGGGATCCTGAAAATCTAGGGTCTCTGTACTTACTACAGTCTGACATCTAACTTCAGATAAACTGGAAATTGTAGATGATGCCTTCCAGGTGAGTTTTTTGCGACATTTTAATGGCATAGAACTCTACTCAGCAGAACAGATCCTTCTGGGCTGGGCACACTGGCTCACACCTGTAATCCCAATACTTTGGGAAGTTGCGGTGGGAGGATTCCTTGAGCTCAGCACTCAAGACCAGCCTGAGCAACATAGCAGGACCTCATCTCCACTTAAAAATTAAAATAAAACAAAAAACTGGGCATGTTGGCACATGCCTGTAGGCCCAGTTACTCAGAAGGCTGAGGCAGGAGGATTGCTGGAGCCCAGGAGTTCAAGGCTGTAGGCTGCAGTGAGCTATAATCATGCCCTATACTCCAGCCTATGTGACAGAGCAAAACCCTGTCTCAGAGAAAAAAAAAAAAAAAAAAAAGAAATAAGAGGTTTTTTTTGGCCCTAGTGAAAAGTTTACTGGCTCTCAAAATTTTGTTTATAGCAAATGATGATAGGTTTGGACCTTTACGGGAAAAGTAACAGTAAAAATCAGATTAACCGTATCTTCATTACTTTAGTTACCAGTTTTAAATGCTGTCCATGGACTCTCTGTTGCTGAGGGCGAGGTAATCAGTGTTTGTATTCTACTTCCCTCCTTTTTTCCCCTCATCTCTTCCTAGTTTTTGCTAGCTGAAGTTTTCTACATTGTCAAAGCGTGTAGTATTTATGCTCTGTTGTTACCCTGATCCTATTTTAGTCTTGGACCTAGAGTTAAGTAGTTTCATTGCTTACCATGAGACTTTCTGCCATAGTTTTTTTGAGACAGAATTTCATTCTTGTTGCCCAGGCTAGAGTGCAGTGATCTCAGCTCACTGCAACCTGCTCCTGGGTTCAGGCAGTTCTACTGCCTCAGGCTCCCAAGTAGTTGGTATTATAGGCACACGCCACTACTATCCAGTTAATTTTTGTATTTTTAGTAGAGACAAGGTGTCACCATGTTGGCCAGGCTGGTCTTGAACTCCTGACCACAAGTGATCCACCCACCTTGGTCTCCCAAAGTTCTGAGATTACAGGCATGAGCCACCGCACGTGGCCCTGCCATAGGTTTTCCAGTCACCTCTTGGTTGGCACAAGTGCCCCCTTTTGTAGATTCCTTAAGAAGTACTTGGCCAGGTGTGGTCAAGTATTTTTGTGACAGAAACCCTGTCTCTAAAAGTACAAAATTAGCCGGTCGTGGTGGTGCATGTCTGTAATCTTGACTACTCTGGAGGCTGAGGTAAAAGAATTGCTTGAACCCAGGAGGCGGAGGTTGTGGTGAGCCGAGATCGCGCCATTGCACTCCAGCCTGGGAGAAAGAGCAAAGCTCCCGTCTCAAAAAAAATAAAAGAAAAATAAATACTTGGGAACAATGGTCCCTATTCTGTTACCCTTGCTGGACAGTTGACTGGGGGTAAAGTCCTTGAGTCACACTTCTGTCCTTGAGAATTTTGTCAATATTGTTCCTTTTTCCTGTTAGCATTAAATATTAATGTGGACATTTTCATGATTTTGCCCCTCTTTTAAGTGATTTGATCTTTTTGCCTGGTTGCAGAAACCCAGAAATCTTACCTAAAGGTGTCTCTTGGCACTGCCTGTTCTGACTTTGTTTTCCCTGGGATACCGTGTGACCTTTCAATATGTAGACCCCAGTCCTCTTATAGTTCAGAAACATCTTGGATTCTATCTTTATGAACATATCTTTACATATCGTTCGCATTCATGTTAAAGTTTTCTTTTATGCAAATGTTGCATCTCCTTTCCTGTCTTCTGTAACTGTTTCCTCTCTATTCCTTTTAGCCCTTTTTGGTTTCATTTATTTTTCCCGTATCTCCCCTTTTCCTAGCGTGTTTTTAGCACACGACTGTCTCTTCTCCCTTCACTTCTTCAGTTTCACCTTCATTTCTGTAACAGTATTTTTCCTTTCACTTCTTTCCTCAGTTCTGCTCGTGTACAGCTTGCCTTCTCTTCTTGTCTCCCTGCGTCTGCCAAAGCTCCCTGCATTTCAGCTTTGAGCTCTTGTTTCATGAGGCAACTATTTTATCAAGTTTTCTTTTTTTGTTGTTGTGTAAAATATTGTTTTACCACTTTATCTAGTCATGGAGCCCTTTTTCCAGTCTATGGTCTTAGTCTGCCATTTGGTTTTCCTATTTCTTTCCTAATTTTTTCTCGTATATTTATATAGATCTTGTTGAGGTTTTTTGTATATGCGTCTTTAAATAGGCAGATTTTTCAGGAACCAGCTGTTTGCAGGATGCTTGTTGGGGGAGCTCCCAAGACTGTGTTCTGGGCTGGCTGCCATTGTTCCCTTGCCTTGGGGTTCTGGGTGAGTTCATTTACCCTTTGTCTCTAGCCAGCCAATCGAGATAGGCAAGGTGTATCTCAGCATCTCCACATGCAAAGGATGTCTTCTCCACTGCCACAGAGTGTGAGACAAATGTAGCTGGTGTGATTTCTCATTTAGCCTCTACTTCAGGTCCAAGGACGTTCCTGCCTTCTTAAAACAAGGAACTAATTTGGTACCAGAGTGTGTTCTTCACCCACAGGAAGTACATATTTTTGCAGATGTTTCTGGTATCTCCAGCTCCTGTGTCCTCTCCCTGTAGCACTCTTTCTTCTTTTCCTTCTGTGAAGCGAAGGAGTCCCTGCCTGAGCTCCCTGTTTTTGACAGCTTTTCTACCTGTTTGAGGGTTTGGAATTTTGGATATCCTCTAGTTATAACAAAAATGGAGTTTGCATTTTTATTTCTTCCTTTTGCATTTGGAACACATTTTGAACGGCATTTGAAAACGCTGACTTTATGGTACAGTGTTAAATAGAAGTTTTAACTGACTTTTTCTGTTAACCAGACTCTAGTCCCCATGACATCATATATTAGACCTTTTACTACACCTTCTCCATAAAGCCCCCACACCACACTGTTGTCCATCTTCCAAGTCCCTTTTTTTTTTTTTTTTTTTTTTTTGGATGGAGATTCGCTGTTGTTACCCAGGCTGGAGTGCAATGGCGCGATCTCGGCTCACCGCAACCTCCACCTCCTGGGTTCAAACAATTCTCCTGCCTCAGTTGCCCAAGTAGCTGGGACTACAGGCACGCACCACCACGCCCAGCTAGTTTTTTGTACTTTTAGTAGAGACAGGATTTCACCATGTTGAACAGAATGGTCTCAATCTCTTGACTTCGTGATCCACCCGCCTTGGCCTCCCAAAGTGCTGGAATTATAGGCGTGAGCCACCGCGCCCGGCTTCATCTTCCAAGTCCCTAAAACCCAAGGAATATGCTACTCAGATCTATGAAAAGCCTTTCATTCATTCAGCATGCCTACTCTGGGCATTGTTCTAGGCCTTGGACATAAAGCATGAAAGAATTAATACAAGATCTTGACACACCAAAGGCAAGTCTTATGATTTCATATGGACTAGGGGTCAGGGATGAATAGAATGGAAGACATAGTTTGGGATTCTGAGGAAGTATGATGTAAAGGGTAGAACATGAGCTCTGGAATCAACACCATTCTGCTACTAATATACATGACATTGGGATCGTTTTATTGCCTTTTCCTCATATATAAAATGTATCAGTCTCTTCATAAATAAAATGAAGGCAGGCCGGGCGCAGTGGCTTACTCCTGTAATCCCAGCACTTTGGGAGGCCAAGGTGGGCCGATCATGAGGTCAGGAGATCAGGACCATCTGGCTAACATGGTGAAACCCCGTCTCTACTAAAAATGAAAAAAAAATTAGCCGAGCATGGTGGTGGTGGGCGCCTGTGATCCCAGCTACTTGGGAGGCTGAGGCAGGAGAATCACTTGAACCCAAGAGGCGGAGGTTGCAGTGAGCCAAGATTGTGCCACTACACTCCAGCCTGGCGACAGAGAGAGACTCTGTCTCAAAAAAAAAAAAAAAAAGTGCAGGTATAGAGGACTGTTTCTCTCCTTTTTAATTAAATTGTGGTAGAATATGTGACATACAGTTTACCGTCTACCCCATTTTTAAGCTGACAGTTCAGTGTCCACACTGTTGTACGGTTGTCACTGCCGTCCGTCTCCAGAGCTCTTCATCTTGCAAAACAGCACCTCCAGACTTGAACAGCATCTTCCCCTGCCCACGGCAGCCCCAGTCCAGTTTCTCTCTGAATTTGACTACTCTGGGTACCTCCCAGGAGTGAAATCACACAGTCTTCATCCTTTTGTGTGTGGGTCGTTTCACTTATCATACTATCTTCAAGGTTCATTTGTGTTGCAGCGTGTGTCAGAATTCCCTCCCTTTTTACAGAGTGTTAATTCAGATGAAAAAAAAAATTCCTTTCCTTTTCAAGGCTGCATAATATTCTGTTGCATTTATGTGGCACATTTTGTTGATCCATTTGTCTGTTCATGGACAGTGGGGCTGCTTCCACCTTTTGGCTGTTGTGAATAATTCTGCTATGAACGTGGGTGTGCACATTCTCTTCAAGTCCTTACTTTCAGTTCTTTTGAGTGTGTACCAAAAGTGGAATTGCTGGACCATATGGTAATTCTGTTTTTAATTTTTTGAGGAACCACCATACTGTTTTCAGAGTCCTGTTTCTTGATGGGGAAATATAAACAGTGGAATTTCCCCAGGCAATAATTTTAAAACCGGTCTTGTTTAACATTTTGTAAATTATCTAAATATGAGACTTTTACCATTAAATCTTCATTTGGATATAGCTAATGAATAATTCATATAAAATGCGAAAACGCCTCATGAGAGAGTGTGTGTATGTAGACAGAACAGTGGTTGATAAGGCTGTGTGGGCACACATACAAGGAATACATTTGATTTATTTCACTGTGTCCTCAAGATCAGAAGTCCTTGCACTTACTGAGGGTAAAATACAGGGAGCCGAGCCGATGCCAGAGGACTTCAGATGCCAAAAGTACACGAGTCCCAGACGCGCAGACATATCTTTCTTCTTCACTCTCCATTGCTTACACAGTCAACTGCTGGTTGCCTCTAGACCCTAGACCAGTGGTTCTCAGCTGGGGTGAGTCTGACCGCGAAACACATATGACACTTCTGGAGACATTTTTGATGGCCAAGCTGGAGGAGTGCCACTAGCACCTAATGAGTAGAGACCAGGGATGCTAGTGAACAGGCCACAGTGACAGCACAGCCCCACAGCAGAGGATTATCCAGCCCCAAATGTCACTAGCACCTGGCTGAGAAGCCCTGTTCCAGAAACTATATTCTCAACCCAAACTATATTCTCAGCCTTGTCTTAGCCTCTCTCTTGCGTAAATAAAGTTGCCATCCCAGCCAGATCCAGGAGCTCCGCATACCTGCCCATACGCCAGCTGAACTGCTCCTTCCAATGCCTTCTACCTGAACTTTTTTTCCCTGCTTCTCTGAGGTCAGAGCCCAGCTTCAGCCCTCCCACTGTCTCTGTGAAGCTCTCTCATCTCTCTAGCCACTGTTCCCTTTCTTCTCTGACCTCCCCTAGGACTATCCCAATCATTTGGCAATTAGTTAATAATAGAAGGTTGTACTTGCTATCTTACCAACTTGACTGAACACACTGGTACGCTGAGATTCGGCTTTGTTGGACCACTAGCTGGGTGGAACCTGAGCCCAAAGGTGAGCCTCATGCTTAGAAAGGTGTTTATGCTGAATTTGCTTTCTAATCTAAGTGGTAAGAAATGAGGTAAGGATGGCTGCAAAGGAATTGGGCTCTATCTTGCTCTGATCACGTCCCTCCATTGGAGCCCAGGCTGGAGGATCTGCCTTGTGGAAGGTGGGAGACGTTCATTTCAGCTGCTTGGACAGGGATTATTCTGTCATAGCTGGACCTACTACTTAATGACAGTCAGTGTAGATGGTGATAATATTAATAGTGAAAGCCATCATTTCTTCCTTAGAACACAGTGTGTCCTGGGTACCAGGCTAGGTGCCCTACACACATTTATCTCATCCAGCCCTCACTGCAATCCTGGAAGGAAGCTGAAGCACTTTAAAGATAATTTGCCCAGGGCCACCCAGGTAGCAAGTAGCAGAGCCGGAATTTAAACAAGAGCTGTGTGCTCGTGCTACCACCTCTGCCTTGAGTGTAGCCAGGCATCTACTTCTATCCCTGCTGAGGGGAGAGATTCATGTGATATGCCAAGACCTGGGAGGGACCCCTTGTGGTATCCCTGAAGAGGTGGATGAGCAGGAGGGCTTGAGTGTCTGAGTTGTGAATCAGGCCCTGGTGTCGTATCTGACCACTCTGCTGCTGCAGGACGAGGAAACCTTGTGGGCTACACCGTGACCACCACAGACTTTCCTGACTCTTCTGGTTTCTGCTTCCCCTTTAGGTACACTACATCCTCCAGGAGGTGGTAATGGGTGGGATGGTGTTGGAAACAAACATGAATGAAATCGTGGCTCAGATTGAAGCTCAAAACAGGCTGGAGAAATCCGAGGTGAGCAAGCAGCTGTGCTCTAGCCCTGGCTGGTTAGAGAAAATCTGGGCAAAAGCAGAAGGGTGTATATATGTTGGTTTATGTTGCTGTGAAACCTCAGGAAATGTTTTATACTCATCTTCTTTCTTCCTTGAGTCCATTGAAACTGATAGATTTGAAGGTCAACCAGCCTCGAAAATTGAACAGGTAACAAGGATTGAAACCTCAGACTTCCAGGGTAGAAGAGTGAATGGAAAAGCCAGATGGCAGAGGAAGGCACACAGATTCTGGCCTGGGGGCTATGGCCCATGTTTGTGGTTTGTAATTCCTCCTTTCAAAGCCGCTGGCTCCCTGGAGGGACCCAGAGCCCTCTCCTTCTATTGCAGTGTGGTTTCCTAGTTTCTGTGCTCTCTGAGTCTCATCTCCCAGCAGCCATTTCTCGTGGTGTCTTTCAGACCTCAGAGTTGCCAGTTTCCTTATTTCCAGTTAGCCTTATAAAAAACAACAGTAGAGTCTGGGCTAGGTTTGGAAATAACATACCCCAGTCCACCCCCACATGGTGCTGGTTTTGGTACAGATGTTCATGTGAATTCTGTCCCTTCCCTCTGAGGTCTCTCCATCCCCTTCCTTAGCCTTACCAGGGTGCAGAGGTTACACATGTATACTTTCACATGCAGAAATAGCTGACCAAATTACCTCTTTAATTATCTGAGTGTCTTAAAGAGCTTCTTTGCCTTGTATAACGGAACTTGATCTTGCGAAACCAGGAATTCTTCTTTCTGTGAGGACTGGCAGTCCTGCTGAAGAAGCTTTTCCAGACCACAGCTATTGTGGCAGCTATAGTTCTTTCAGAAATGTAGGCTGGGAAGATTCCAGGAATAGTAGTAAGTGAGTCAGAGGCAAGAGGGTTAGAAATGAGAAGGAATGGAGACTTGCTGGGTGAGGGCGGAATCGGAGTTGGTATTAGGAAAGAAAGCAATAGGGGAAGAAGGATTGTGACAGTCTTCATCCACCTTTCCCCTTCTCCCCACATGAGGGTGAGCCTGGCAGGTGGGATTGGCTGTAGATGTCCGTACTCTTTGCACTTTGTCACCAGCCCTTCTGTATCTGTGACCCCCACCTTCTGCATGTTACTGACCCCCAGCTTGTTGCCACATGACACGTCCAAAGCCAGCTCTCTTCATCGCACGTTAGTTGGCAAGCAGTTGCTCTAGAGCTGTGACTTTCCTTTTCCTTTTAAGAATTTCCCTGTGACTTTGCACTTTTCAATAAGAGTCTTCAGTCTCTTGCAAAAAGTGCCCCTGACAAACCACCTGAGATGATTTCAGCATTTATTGAGCACCCACCATGTACCAGGCACTGTGAGATGCTGGTGCTGTGAAACTGCACGGGCCACACCCCCCTCTGAGGATCGGGTGTCTGGTGGGACTGCAGGCCTTGCATCCCTGCGCCAAACCCCATCTAACCTCAAGATCGTTTTGTTGGCTACTTTTGAGGAATAAGGGGGGGGAGGAATTAAAACTTCTGTTGTATGTGCTCAGTTTAGAATTTTTCTAGGGATCCCTCACCTGTTATTTTGTTTGCTTGTTTGTTTTGTTTTTGCTTTTTTTTTTTTTTTTGTTTTCAGCATTAAGCAGATAACACTGAGAATTTGTCTGATACTCACCTCTCATTTCTTCTCAGGGTGGCCTTTCAGCAGCCCCTGCACGGGCCGTGTCTGCCGTGAAAAACATCAACCTGCCTGAGATTCCTCGGAACATCAACATTGGCGATCTCAACATTAAAGTTCCCAACCTGTCCCAGTTTGTCTGAGGGTCAAGGATTGGGCTGAAATTGAGTCCTTAAGGCAAGCAAAGATGAGCACGTCTGGAAACAGAACCCATTTTGAGCCTTAGAAGAGGGAAGCCTCAGATCCCAGAATCTTTGTGTCTTGGGAAGACTGTTTGACATGGAATGGGGACGGGATTCCTGTTGACCCAGTTCTCACATTTGCAGCCATGCCGCTCTCTGATGCACACGGCCACTGCAGATGTGAGGGGCCCTGCCTTCCTCAGCAGGAAGTCAGCGTGCCCAAGCCACTTGGACCTTTACCTCTCACACGGGCGCTCCCAAGGGGGTGTCCTGCTTCCCAGAACCTCCTCACTAGGGCCGAGCCCCTTCTCTCACTAGAGTCTTCATCCTTAGCACCACAGGCTTCTGAGATCCCATGGCCTTCCCTTGCTGGTGAGGGGTCAGAGGCAGGTAGAAAAGGGCTGGCCCTACAGATCTGGGGATGTGGTGAGTGGCAAGTAAGGACAGGATTTTAGGAGAACCAGAGTCACCCGCTGGCTTTACTGAGATTGTTATACTCAGAATCCTTTTGTGTTTCTTTGAGATAAAGTCTTGCTCTGCTGTCCAGGCTGGAGTGGCAGTGGCAGGATCTCAGCTCACTGGAACCTCCACCTCCCAGGTTCAAGCAATTCTCCTGCCTCAGCCTTCCCAGTAGCTGGGATTACAGGAATCCACCACCACACTTGGCTAGTTTTTATATTTTTAGTAGATAGAGGGTTTCACCATGTTGGCCAGGCTGGTCTCGAACTCCTGACCTCAAGCGATCCAGCCGCCTCGGCCTGCCAAAGTACTGGCGTTACAGGCATGAGCTTCCATGCCCGGCCTCCAGAATCCTCTTGTATTGCCAAACCTTTTGATTACCACCTCATGAAGAAGACGCTTCCTGCACTGCCCCAGTCCCACTTCTGTTCTCACAGGTGTTATGTGCAGGACACAATCCAAATCATAAAGCTAGCACAGACCACATTCCTGCTAATAGGGAAAGGGACCCTCCACACCCACACATGCCAATGGTTCCTCCTCACAGAGGCGAGGTCCTGTGACTGTAGAAGGTTAAAGCTGACAACATGTGGAACATCCCAGAATTATGACTCTTCTCCAGTTTAAAATATATTCTCCTGACGGGAACAGAAGGTTCATTATGCGTTATGAATGAGCTGCCTCCATAGGAAACCCACTGCCACCTGTGCCAGCTTCTGGAGGGTGGGAACCTGAGCTGGTGTCGCCCTTCTGGGGCCTGGACATGACATGCACTGGCTGAAACTAGGAACAGGACTGCCTCATTCTTTGAGTCTCTCATCGGACTAGCAGCCTGCATCTGCGGAGACTGCAGTCAGTGGCTTTGTGATATATGGAATAGTTACAGGACAGTAACCCATTTCCTACTTCTACCTGATCACATAGCGCCCTGCTGGGCCCTACCCCAAACAGCCCCCTTTCTGCTAGGCCTGGCCATGGCCCCCTACTTGCCACATTGAGGAGTAACTCAGGGTATCTTGAGCCCTCTCAGATCCTTGTTTATTCAGGCCTCTGCCACATATAGAGCCAGCCTTCTCTCCCCACCGCCTCCACCACCGTGGAGCCCACTTGGTAAAACCCTCTTCGCCCAGCTTCACCAGAAAAGACAGCAGGGGAGCCAGGTTTGAACCAGCACAGCTAAATCTCATCTTGTGGACCAGTCTTTAGTAAGGGCGTTCCAAATAGGATGCAGCAATGATTGGCATGAGTATTCAGATCAGAGGTGGGGCTAGTCCATGTTTAGCAATAGCCAAACTGGAGAGTCTCTGAGGTATGAGAGTCCCAGAAGGATTTGTCGGCTCCTGGCAGATGTTCTGATTTTCACCTTCCTGAGTCTCCCCTCCCGTAACAGGGGGCCAGTCTCACTGTGGTAATTGTTAGCCCAGGGTGCGCCGTACTCACATGCCAGCATGGTGGCATTGGCGCTGGCAGGCTGGTGAATGCCATCTTCAGGGTTACGACTCTCCCTTCTCTCCATCTGCAGTCTTTCAGCAGAAGTTGGCAGATGTGAAAACAGGCCCCCTATAGGGAAGTAGTTCCATGAAAATGATTAATTCTTTCCAAAAGACTTAAAATTCTTTCCTATTTCAATTTTTCCTTTCAAAAAAGGAAATACATTCATGTAGTTCAAAACTTAAGAAAACAAAAGTCTGTTCAGCAAAAGACACCCACTCTGTTTCCCCAAACACCGAGCCCCATGCTGCATGCTCCAGGCCCCATCCTGGTAGCAAGAAGTGTTTCCAGTTTAAAGGTTAAGAAACAAAGTCCCAGCTGGGTGTGGTGGCTCACGCTTGTAATCCCAGCACTTTGGGAGGCCGAGGGAGGTGGATCTGAGGTCAGGAGTTCAAGACTAGCCTGACCAATATGGTGAAACCTGTCTCTAATTTATAAAAAAAAAAAAAAAGAAAGTCCCAGGATTTTGATTTGGGATATCTTCCTGAGAGTGTGAGCTGTGTTCCATTTGGCACTGGTGGTTGACCTCGGCCCACTAGGATCATGCCGCCCTCTCCAGGGAGGAGGGCCTCCCCCTCACCCTGTGCAGTGGCACCCCTGCCTGGCACTGCCTGCCCTTGCTTAGTGTAACTTTCCTGTGGCACTCTGACGGACCAGAGATTTGGTTTCTGAAGTGACTGGCTGTTTACCCCTGCTGGGATATGAGTCCATCCAGGGCGGGGGGCTCATCTCTTGTTCAGCGCCGCATCCCAGCTGCTGTGCACCATGCCTGGTCCATGGTGTTCAATAAATCACTGTTGGATGAGTGAACGGCTGAGGCAAACGGCGGCTCATTCTCACAGTCTCAGGGTGCGCTTTCCAGGGCCCTGTGCTCAGCACTTGGGAAGGAGAACCAGGATGGTGGTGTTGGGAGCAGGAGGTGGGGAGGGCCCCATGATGGCCTGTGGAGCTGAGGGAGAGGAGGACGGCAGAGCTGGTGTGGCAGCTGGAGACCATGTAATGAGGAGGCCCAAGGATGGGGCTCTCGAGAAGGAGGGAAGGGTTTGGGAGGGCAGCAGTCAGGAGTGGAGAGAGAGGGAGGGGGCCGGGAGGGCAGCAATCAGGAGTTTGGATGTGGATGTGGAACGCATTAAGTTGGGGTTGCCCAGGCATCTCTGCAGGCAGATATCCACCAGCCAGCTGGGAATCTGAGTGGGCAGGAGAGGAAGTGAGTGTCCACCCAGAGATGTTGATTGGAGCTGTGGCCGACGAACAAGAGGGTTGAGGACTGAGCCATGGGCAGGGGAGAGAGGAGCGTCTGGACAGTGGGGCGACTTCACGTCAAGAGGGCACTTTCAACGGGAGGGAGACCAGGAAAAGATGGCCTCTCTCAGGCCATCTGGCTTCAGTGCAAAGAATGGATGAAAAGGGAGAAAGGAAAAATTCTCAGGCCCAGTTAGGAGACCTTTGGTGGTGACCGAGGCCAGACCAGGGCAGGACAATGGGATGGAGAGGAGTGGAGGATTTGCGGGACATTCTGGGGTTAAAATCGACAAGACTTGGGGATTGTAACTGGGCAGGGAGGGAGGCATGAAGAAGGGAGGGGCAGGATGACCAGGGCCTTGGTGGATCCGAGGGCCCTGCTGTGGGTGGGCATTGTGGGAGGAGCAGGATGGAGGTGGATAATTTGAGTCTACAGAGAACGCCCAGCACAGGAGGAGGCAACCCATTCAGAGAGGAGGCTGGGATTAGGAGAGTGAGGAGGCTGGGATTAGGACAGCGTGGAGGCCAGGGGAGGAGGCTGGGATTAGGACAGTGTGGAGGCCATGGGAGGAGGAGGAGGCTGGGATTAGGAGAGACTGGAGGCCAGGGGAGGAGGCTGAGATCAGGAGAGTGTGGAAACAAGGGAGGAGGAGGCTGGGATTAGGAGAGACTGGAGGCTGTGGGAGGAGGCTGGGATTAGGAGAGACTGGAGGCCATGGATGGCGGGTTTCTGGGGCTCATGGGGATGGGGTTGTCAGTGGGTGGATGAACAGAGTGGGCTGTGGCCAAGAATGATTGAGATTTGGTGCCTGCCGGGTTTAGCTAGTCTCTACGCTTTCAAAATGGCCCCCACTCACCAGGCTCTGAATGGAGGACTCTGGCCCAGCTGGGGGTGACGACACCTGGGACAGCAGGCCAGGGTCATGTGTGAAACCCCTGCATGACCTCCAGTTTGTAGGAGGGGCTGAGTAATAATAGAGCAGCCAAAGTAGACATTCCTCCTGCCTGAAATGTGTACTGCCCCTCCCCAGAGGGCGCGGCACTCCACACACCTTTGCACCAGGCTCGGCCATGTGATTTGCTTTGGTCAGTGACGGGAGCATGAATGAGGGGTGCCACCTCTAAGGAGAAACCTGCAGAGTCAGCATGATGTTCCAAGGTTCACTTTTATCTCTTCCAGGAGACAGGAAGTGTCCCAAATAAGGGCTGTGCCTTCAACTTGGATCTCAGAGTGGAGATGACTTGCCCAGAGCTGCCATCAGTCAGCCCATGACAGACATGCAGCATGAGCAAGACCTAAACGCGCTTGTAAGCCACTGAGACCTTGGGCTTTGTGTTTTTTTGTTTTGTTTTGTTTTGTTTTTGAGACGGAGTCCCACTCTGTCTCCCAGGCTGGAATGCAGTAGTCCAATTTCTGCTCACTGCAACCTCCGACTCCCAGGTTCAAGCAGTTCTCCTGCCTCAGCCTCCTGAGTAGCTGAGACTACAGGTGCATGCCACCACACCTGGCTAGAAACCCTGTGCTTTTTAACCTTGAGTGGGAGGTGACTAGCAGACCAAGGGGCCAGGAGTGAGGGTCCCTAGGATTGAACATGGGCTACACAGAGAAACCCAGAGGCAACCCCTGCTTAAACATGATGTTCCAAAGAGTGACACCTGGGACGAGAAGGCAGGCTGATGCCAGCCCCACAGAGTTCTCAGAGCAGCTCCTGGTGCCCTGGACAAGAGCGTACAGCATGGCATCATGGAGGTCTGGGGCCAATTTGGACCTGCTTGGGAGAGCCAGCTGTCCACATTTCAGTCATGTCATGGGGCAGTCAAGCATAGCCATCATTAAAAATTAAATTACGTATGCTCACAAAGTATGTCAAAAGAGCAAAGGAAATATGCAACACAACCACTTCCTGATGATGTGTTCACGCTTGACTATCATTTCTGCTTTTGAGATTGTCCACACCTTTTGTAGCTGTGTGGTGGAGACGTCATACCCTGGTGTGCCGCCGAGCACCTCTTCCCAACACCATGTCCACAGCAGCTGGAAACTGGACAGGGCAGGGTTATTTACACCATGGACATGCAAATGCTAAGGTCAGGGCCAGCCCCCTGCACGGCACGCCCACTCTCTGCTGGTTGCTAAACACTGTTGTCATCACATCATTGAGCCCTAGGGTCTTGGGCCACCCCCACGGGGAGCAGGAGGCCCAGGACTGCAGCTCAAGGAGGGCCATGGAGTCAGAGGCTGTGAGGCCCGGGGCTGCTGGGAATGATGGTACAAGATGGCCAGAGTGCACAGAGCCCTGCTGCCCCACACATTTCTCATGCATTCGCTCACTCCACCACCACCCTGCAAAGCAAAGCACCACTACCACCTGCTGATGGGGAAACTGAGGAACAGAGAAGTGACTTACCCAAGGTCACCCAGCTAATAAGTGTCAGCCAGGATATGAAGCCTGATCCTAATGGCCACGCTGTGCCCCCTTCAAAGGTGCCAGTATTGGCCTGGGGGTCTGGCCTAACCCTTCCCTGAAACTTCCAGCCAGGCGCAGCCCCCAGCCCCCAGAAGGGAGCTTCAGTGACCACCCACCTGTAGGCAGCCAGGCCTGGGAGCCATGTTTCATGCAGATCTGAGGGCTGGGGAGGCCAAGAGCAGGTGAGCCTCTTCCTAAGACAGCCGGCTGCTTTGTGTGGTGGAGTCCTGAAGGATTTTCACCGGTTTAGGGGAGGGACAGGGAGACAGTGACATCTCCAGAAGGCCAGTCCAGCTCAGTGGGGCCGAGGCTATGGTGAGGGCAAGGGGACCACCCAGGAGACTGGAGTGGCAAGTGAGGGGCTGCCGAGCCCCCCCTAAGGCAGGGCACCCACAAGGCAGTGGGTGCAGAATTGAGCAGAATTGGGATCAATTGGATGGGGGACAGGGAGGCAAAGAGCCTGGCGGGGGTGTCACCCTTGACCAAGGTGTAGGGGCAGGGTGACAGGGTTGGGTTTGGAGGTATATTTGAGAGCCCCCAGGATGCCCGCTTCAGATGGCTACAAGGCACTGGTTCTGTGGAGGGGCCTGGGCAGGGAGGGTGTCTTAGGCCATGGATAACAATGGGAGATGGTGTCCAACGAGGTGGTGAACCCATGGGAGTGGGTGGGACGCCTGTGACGGAGAAGAGGATCATAACGGGTGCTCCAAGGCACATGGCAGAATTATGGGGGTGAGTGGAGAGGATGGGCTCCAGGAGCTGGTGCAGGAGCGAACTGGAGGAGTAAGCGGTCAGGACAGATGCCCCGGAGGAGGTCAGCAGATGAGGCGCCAGGGTGCTGCAGGCCAGGGCAGGTGGGAGTGGAGAGGCCTGGTGGGCTGAGGAGGTGGCTGGAAGAGGAGGAGGAGGTGCCAGGAGCGGAGTCAGGTTGGAGCTGTCTCCTGGTATCAGGAGGGTAGAGCCCAAGGGCAGGTGGAAAGGATGCCCTGTGGTGTCTCTGATGTTGGAGGCAGGGGAGGCTGCGGCGGTGGCCTGAGGGGGTGGGGAGTATGTGGAGGCTTCCCCCCCCCCGCCCCACCCCCCCCCCTGGAAGGGCCGGTTTGGAGGGGTAAGCTGCAGCCACCTGGTAAGAGACTTCGCCGAGACAATCCATGGGGAGCTCCTCTCCAAGGCCTTCTGAAGGGCGGGGCGTTGCGAAATGCTGTACAGGATTTTTCTCATTTCATTCTTATAACAGCTCCAGGGATTGTCCCCATTTTAAAGAGGAGGAAGCTAAAGGCTCAGGCGTGAGGAACAACCCCAGGCAAGTGCCCTGCTTGTGTCAGACCTTCAAAGCCGCCTCCTACCCAGCACTTCTCTTCAGGGCCCTTGCCCTGCCCTGGGGGGGCTCCTGAGGAACTCCCGGGGGAGCCACACACACACACTGGAGCCTGTGATCAGTGCGAGGGCGTGGCGCCCAGGGGGCGCTGGGAGGGGTGTGGGGTTTAGCGTCGCTGCCGGCCTGGCCTTTCCTCCCCCGCCCCGCGGCCCCGCCCTGCTGCCGCCTCGGGACCTCTGTCCTTCCCATCCCTGCCACAGCCCGGACAACAGGCCCTTTCCCACTTCCTGAGA